>NC_141088.1:4015510-4367478 GCF_041138505.1 Cibotium barometz | reverse complement strand
ATCGGAGTGCATAGATCAAATCAGCATGGCTAAAAACCTCCTTGGGTGCTCTCCTTCTCTTTCTCTAGGAAACATCATCTCCTTCCCCTTGTCGTCGTCGCGATGACCCACAGCCCAACGTGCGCGATTCAGTGAAGCTTTTTAGTTAAAGGCTTCTATAAAGCCTTTAATTTAAAGTTTTTTTTTAACATGCCGTCATCAAGCTACAACTGTTGTTGCAACACAACTCCGACATGGATACCCCTTTGCTTGATGCTACTCTAGAACAACAAATTTATTTATTGTAACAACAACTTGAAGATGTTGAATGCCAATTATAAGACCGTGACAAGCGAGTGCAGGACACAGACGTTGAGGATGATTGGATTGCTAAAATTTTGCGAGCCGCGTTCGATGCTTAACAAACCCGCAAAGTACAAAAGATAAGTCATCGCTCCTTTACTTTTTCTCGGTTTGATGGTCGCAAAGATGGAAAAATTATTTTGTCATGGTTGATTCAATTTGATAACTACTTTGCCGAATAAAATTTTCCCGTACGTGATAAAATCAAGTGCGCCACTAACCACATGAATGATAAAGCTGCTTTATGGTGGAACGTGCTCCGCAATAGCACTGATCACCCTACCACTTGGTCCTCGTTCCAAGAGAAGGTCAAAGAATCATTCTTATTACCTCAGTTTCATCTTCACGTGCACCAGGCATGGTCACATTTCTCATGGATTGAAGGTGAAAATGTGAGTCAATATATTGAACGTTTTTGGCAATGCCTCTTACTCCTTCGCATGCTCGAAGATATGCCTGAAGATTCACTTCAACACAAATATGAAGACGGTCCTCAACGTGGTATACAAGCAAAAATCAACACTTTGAAGCCATCTTTACTCTACAAAGCAATTTCTTTCGCTCTCACGACGCGGAGAACGAGTTTCAATCTATTGCCCAGATGGTTCACTCTTCTTAACGGCAACTCAAAATTGACAATCGTATTGGGTAACAAACAATCATAACTTTTGTAAACCTTTTGTTACTCCATGCACTGACACGTCTAACAACACTCGTGCACCCACTTTCCCAAATAAAAATGTATCTAATGTGACTAATTCCAAGCTAAATGATGTAAATTCAAAGCCCCATCCTAGCCATTATAGCGTGCACGCACCTTTAGGATGTGCATAGACTATAGAGCACTAAATAAAGTGATTCTTAAGAACTGCTACCCAATCCCTAGAATTGATGCCCTATTAGATAAATTGAAAGGTGCAAGTGTATTTAGTAAAATTGACTTAAAGTCTGGGTATCATAAAATCCATATGGATCATGCTGATATCTTCAAGACTGCTTTCTATACACAATCAGGACATCATGAGTTCGTTGTCATGCCCTTCAGTCATCTCACTAATGCTCCTACCACATTTGCATGCACGATGAACGATTTTTTTAAATAGATTATCAAAACTTTGTGATTGTTTTCTTTGATGATATTCTCGTTTACAGTCACTTTGAGGAAGAACACAAGGATCACTTAAGTATTGTCTTTGTTTTGTTAAAGAAAAATAAATTATATGCTAACCCTGACAAAAGTTCTTTCTTTCAAACTGAGATAGAATATCTAGGCCAAATTGTATCGGCCGCTGGTATTCGAGTAGACCCTAAGAAAGTCCATACCATTTAAGACTGGTCTACTCCTAAAAACGCCCATGAAGTTATATCTTTTCTAGGTCTAGCAGGTTTTTACCACAAGTTCGTAAAGAATTTCTCACTCATTGCTCTCCCATTGACTATCTTTCTTCGCAAGAAGACAATTTTTCGATGGGGTGACCAGCGGAAGTCCTTCGAAACTTTGAAGTACTTATTGACCCATGCACCTATCCTGCAACTCCTAGACTTTGACCATTCTTTCTTTTTAATTATCACAGATGTTAGTGGATCCCAATCTTTAATATCGGATCTCCATATCAAATGGGCTTCTTTTATCCAAAAAATTCACCCTATGATCCAGTATGAACTAGGCCATGTTAATGTAGTTGGCAGACCTCTTGATGATAACCAAAGTTCTGTTTGCAATTCTAATTCATTTGATGCGCTTAAACATGCTTATTTGAATAACATGTCTACTATTCAAGTGCAATCTTTCGATGTCATGATTGACTCATATACTGATAATCCTGATTTTTCACCTACATGGAATGCCATACATGCTAACCACTTCTTTGCAACTAAATGATTACTCTTATGCAAATGGATTTTTGTTCTTTCAAAAGAGACTTTGCATATCCTTATGCTTCTCATAGAAGACCCCTGCCGTCAAGTCAAGTCAATCTTGGGCAACCTGACCCAGCAATAAAGCATTACATATTTCATCCCACTTTGGATTGCAAGTAAAGGTAATAAATAGGTCAGGTTTACCCATCTTCCTAACAATTGCCATTGAATCCCGATACAATTGATGCATATATCAAGGCTCCCTAATATATGAGATGGTAGAATTATCCGGCGTCCAACAATGTCCCCAGAGACTCTATTGACCCCATCACTGACATTAACCATATCTGCTTTCTGGTTATTGCGTATCCATACTAATCTTGATTCTTCCATGCTGCTATATGCATCAACAATGTACTATTGCAAAAGTTGAGCACCACGTAGAAGGCAAGCATTTGTATCTTCCCTTATTTGTAATCTATATGCATAATATTACTGTTAAGTTACAGTCTTTGTCTCCTCATTTGAACCTTGGCTATTCTTACCATGGAGTGGAATTCTAACATGCCAACCATCCTCTCCTCAAGGAAACATAAGAACATATAATAGAGGCATATATGAATGATGCAGGCTAGATATTATTTTTATAGCACCTGTGCGAGATATTATTTGAATATCTCTATGACCTACATGAAAATCATCCCCTTGACCTGGCATGATAGCAGCTACCTCACTACCCGTAGGAACCAGGTATTGCCTTGAGGTTGATCGAGCTTCACTGGTGACCATTCTCAAATCTACATGTGGATTGGATTGTAATATTTCTCTCATTATATGAAATGCACCGACATACGGATTGTATTCATACATCATTGTTTATGATCTTTCAAGCACATTATTATTTAAAGAAGTCATCCCATGAAGTCTATTCTCCAATTCATGCTCCGTATCATACACATGCAGTTGGGCAAATTGAGGAGCTACATCTCATGTTTCTCAGGTATTACAGAGCCAACACGATGATAAGTAGTACCATGGATTCAAAAATTAAATACACCTCCTCTCCTAGTAAATTGATTATCCAAGTGAGCACCCAATGAAACGAATGCTAATGCATTGTTATAAGAGTGTATATTCTTCCTGTGTTACTTTCTTGCATTATCAGTACCAAGTAACAGATCAGCTAATGTAGGAGGAGGATTTTTCATAGGTAATAAAGAAATATTCCCACTTGCACAACAATGTATATATGTCGAAGATTTCTTGATGCCACATTTTCAAACTAGAACCTCACAAAAATGACACATTTGTAAGAAAAGGTCCCTAAAGAGTGAAGAGTATAATCTCTGGAACATAATACCATGGTTGCTGGGTGCTTAACGTTATAAGGAAATGAAAAAACACGTCTTATAGAATGACATCCGGATTTAATACCTTTCACATCGCCCTCTCTAAAAGCCTAATATTAGCTGTCATAAATAAGTTCTTTACTTTTCAAGCACATTTATGTGCTGTTTAATGGTTAATATAGTCAAAGTACTAAAATAATTTCCATTTGATTATTCTCTTAGGTCATATATTATGTCCCTAGAGCTTACTCTACAATCAAACGCAATGGTCTAATGATTAAAAAGTTTGTAGCTTAGCCAGCCTTGCCAATAAGGTATTAAACACGCAAAAAAAAACAATATAACAAACATAGAACTAAAAACCATGTTAAGAGATAAAGAAAGTAAGAGTGATAAAATAAAAAAGAAAGGGAGATATAAAGACTTCGAGAAAATAGATTATACTCTTAGCGAGCCCTATAACTTCCTCTCTACGAACCTAATATTAGCAAAGTTCTTTACTTTTCAACCACATTTGTTATTTAAAGCTAATATAGTCAAAGTACTAAAGTAATTTACATTTGAATATTCTCTTAGGTCATATATTCTCTCTCTAAAGCTTACTCTACAATCAAACGTAATGTCCTATAATTGAAAAGTTTCTAGCATAGCTAGCCTTGCCACTAAGGTATTAAACACTATTTATGTGCACACACTAAGGTATTAAACACACCAAAAACATCACAACATTCACATTTGCCATTCCAATTAATTATTAATTATAAAACATTTAATAAGATAGAAAGAGATATACAAAGTATTTTAATGTGCGGTGTTCTCTCTCTCTCTCTCTCTCTCTCTCTCTCTCTCTCTCTGTGTGTGTGTGTGTGTGTGTGTGTGTGTGTGTGTGTGTGTGTGTTAACCAAACATATCAACATAAACAAATCTCTTTATCCATGCATCGCTTATTAACTGCAAATACACAAATAGATAGAGAAAAAAGGGCAATAATAAGACCTACCTCAAGTTGAAGAGAGAATGATATTCGAACCACCAACTTTGCTGGCTAGCAACCTTATGCCTTGCCTCTACAAAATTGCACACACAAACCAAAACAACAAAAAACTTATGGTCTCTCTCTTTCTCTCCCTCTCTCTCGATTTATCAAAGGCAAGGGTAACTATTTGTGTGTTACATGTGTTTGAGTTGTGTGTGTGTGTGTGTGTGTGTGTGTGTGTGTGTGCAAGAGAGAGAGAGAGAGAGAGAGAGAGAGAGAGAGAGAGAGAACGATCAATAACCTCAAAGATTATTACATCATTAACTTCATCAATTTTTTTCTTGGAATGCACTTCAATATTTTCCTAATAATGAAGTGATTTTCCTCGGGGCTCATGCATCTGCTACCCACAATATAGAACCCATCTAATAATCCTAATGCCTCTTTAATTAAGAGGAGCTTGAGGTTGTCCTCTAACCTCCATGGGTCTAACACTATTTAAATAAACCATGGATTAGCATCATCCCATCCATCAAATCTATAAAGTTCCCATTTCGGGCTAGGTTGGTATTCATGGTATACCAAAAAATCCAATTGTGGAATCTCTTCAAAAAAGAGTGTATCTGACAACTTATTATTTTCGTAAACCAACTTCAATATGTCTAATTACATATCTCTACAAGAGAGGGACAATAAAAGTCAGAAAGACAATATATATATATATATATATATATATATATATATATATATATATATATATATATATATATATATATATATATATATATATATATATCTTTGGCATGTGCATCTTCAAGAATAGATACATTGTTACTTTCAAATGGATGCACTGCAGACTCACGTTTCAAAGTCCCATTGGTTTTGAATGATTTTAGCACATGTAATATTAAAGCTAATAGTCCATTGACTGAGATGTTGAAGCTTGCAAGATTGATGATTTGGGATGAGGCTCCAATGCATATGAAGCATTGGACATGACATTAAAAGATATCATGCAAAGTGATATAGTGTTTGGTGGCAAAATTATGCTCTTTGATGGTGACTTTAGGCAAATCTTACTTGTTGTTACAAAGGGATCATGTGAGGATATTGTTATGCAATGCTGTGCCGATCATATATTTGGAGATATGTGAATGTTTTAAAGCTAACCCAAAACATGCGGGTCATTTAGAGTGGTTATGATTCTACAGAACTAGAATTTGTCAATTGGACTTTACAAATTGGGGATGGCTCTATAAACCATCCAAACAATGAAGGTAGAGTGGTAATTCTACCACGAATGTTGATCCATGGGAACTCCTTGTTGAGTTTGGTAGAATGGGTGTACATAGATCTTCAAAGAGTGGAGGATTATGCATGCTTCTTCAGAGACCGCGCTATTATTGTACCACAAAATCAAGAGGTGGATGAGATTAATGAGCTAGCCTTGACTACATTACCTGGTCTTATGAAAGAGAATATACCTTAGTGCAGATTTGGTTGTTTCTTTTGAGAGTGAGAGAATATTGTATGTAGTGAGTACTTGAATAGTTAGAACTTGGGTGGTGGTTACCCTCCTCACCGCTTGCTTTTAAAGATGAATGCTCCTTTGTAATTTGGATCCTTGGTGGGGACTTTGTAACGGTATCATATTGATATGAAAGCAATTTCACTCAAAGGTAATAGAAGTAGAAATTACTATAGGTACAAACACTGGAGACAGGGTCTGCATTCCGAGAATAACATTCAGAGAGAGATTAGTAAGAGGATTAGCAAGAGCAAGACTGTATTGCACAATGAGAGATTTTTTCGTATTATGAGAGTTATTCACTTATATACATGGCCATAAGTGTTCACACTCACTTAAACTATGGCGGACTGGGCACTTTAGGCTTATAAGAGGCCTAATGCTAATACAATGACTACTCTCATAATATATCCATGAAGTACATCACTTGGGACTTCATCCTAACTTTCTACCACGTTCTTGAAGCATAAATCACCATAATTATTCTGTTGGACCTTTACGGGTGCCCGTCCATGTTGTAGATTTGGACACCATTGCTTCATATCTTGAATATGATGTCCCTTTTTGTGCCAGGATTATTGTCAAATGTTGTTGAGTAGGACCTATTCCTACATGCTTCTTCCTATGTGTTTTTTATGCTTTTATGTATATTTAAGTGCTCTATGAAGCAGATAATCATAAAGTACATTAACTGAGTCAAATAGATTCTTATTGAGCTATTACTTGTTAAAGTAGTCACTTATTGGTGGAGAGGCATTAAAGAATTACATCGACTTGTGAGGAAAATTTATCTATCTTTACTAAGGATTAGAGGTCAATGTGTTGTGAAGACTCAAGCTTTTATTTGGAGAGGTTTGCAATTTGAAGGAAAATTCCAGGTGATGAGTTGTACCATTGACCAGGCCACCATGGCCCCCCATCCAGAGATGTACCTGGGAAGTGTCGATAGTGAGGCTGTGGTGCAAATATCCTCCAGTTCATGAGTATGGATATGTACTCATGGAACAACTGCTACATTTACTTAGCTAAAATAATAGTAAGCTATAAGCTTAATAAAAATGTATTGGCTATTGAAGATCATTAAGATTTTCTTATGATATTCTACCATTTTTAGGTGGGCCATATGTGTGACTCCCTTGTGTTTTTGTCTCTTTTTTTTGGTTACCACGTTGTGAGCAATACGTTAGTGTGTCTACTCTCCTTTTTGAGAGAATAGGTTTTTATGTCTGTCGTGTGGCTTCTACACTCATGTTGCTCAGCTAGAGGGGTGGGAAGAGCATTGTGAGTTTGTCCTTGATGCACTCATAAGTCTTTGTTGTGCAGATGTTGGGACTGATTCTTGAATTTGTGGCTCAAGTGTTGTTGAGGCAGTAGGTAGAGGTTCTAGTTGGTTGCCACCATTGGGGTTGACCGAACATGCAAGCTCTTGTGTATGTGTTTTTTGCACGATAGGGGTTGAGTGGCTTGCTTGGTGTTGCTTGGGCCTCCATTCTTGTCGAACTTTAGGTGAAGTTGCTGGGGCTGCAAGTGTTGGTGAAGTGTTCTTTCCATTGTTTGATCTTGGCAACTATATGATGGGATCACCATCATAATACCCTTGTTATTGAAGCATGATTACATGCACCCATCTTTGATGAACATTAGGAGTTCATGGTTGATGCCTTTGAGACTTCTTTATTTGAGTAGGCTTGTGGCACTTTTTGATGCGCTTGGGAATCCAAGTGTTGGTGTTACCTTAGTAGTACCCTTGTGCTAGCAGTAATCTTTTTAGTACCCACACTTGTTGAGTTGCCAGAGTTTTTTGAGAAACTCGCATCGGCATTTGTGGATGATGTTGTGGAGTACTTTTATTCTTCCTTGGCTTAGTTTTGCATCGAGAAAGAGGATTTGATTGTTAAGGCCACCCAAATTGGATTGGTGTCTTCGTAGTAGCCTTGAGCTACAAGTAGCTGCTTCTCCACACCCACATTTTGATACCATTATGATATCTTGATTTTGATTGTCATGGTGGAGTTTTCTTTTTGGATGAAGTGAAAGGTTTGAGGCCCTCCTTGATGTTGGTTGGCACTGAGGTTGCGGTTTTGAGACTCATGGTGGGTGTTGTTGATGACGAGATGAGGCTTAAGTCTCTTGTGGAGTGGCCTGCTGACGATGAGGCTTTTGAGCATGCAGCCTTCTCCTGTGTTGAGGTTGGTTGATGAAGAGGCGTTGGCTCCGAGGCTTTTCCCTTGAGTTCCTTTTTGGAGATAGATGGTTGCACTTGGGGGATTTCTTTAGGAATAGCTGTTGATTGTGAGGTTTTGGCATGGAACTTTTTTTGGTGAGGATGCAGTTGAAGGGTTAGATGCTTTGTTCGAGTTGGTCATTAGTGACACAGATGGTAGGTCTTTGTGTACAAGGGCTTCTGAGGAAGAGGCTTGTAGCTTTTTGCATTCAGCATCATAGAAATCCATTAGGGTTTGATCCTCTTCCGTGCAGTATAGTATTGTCAACTTTGTGTCGTTGACCATCATGATGACCTTATCGCTAGCAAAGCACAGTGGTGCTTGGGCAACAATAGTCCATTTATGCCACTAAATCAAATCTACTTCCAACACATACTCAACCACAAAAAACTTGTAATAAGTAAGGGGGTTAGATTCTTATACATTGTTTGTTCAAAGTATCCCAAACATGGCAATTTCAAGTCTTGTGTGAATGGAATTCTTTCAGGATGAGCCATGAGTGTTGGTTGACCTAACAAATCCCATAACTCGAGGGTCATGAGATTATGCTCTCATTGTGGATAAAGCTATGCTTGGATTGTGGTGATTTTATTGGAAAGTTCTAATCTAACCATAATTCTTGGGATATTCTGAGTAAGATATGTTGGAAGTTCTAGCTCCTCCAAGTTCTCTTCCTCCTGTAAGATAGCAATTTCACAATGCCTATAGGAGTGTTCAAGGTGACTGTTTGCATGGATTCATAAAGTGAATAACGAGTCACGTACCCAAGTTTCACTAAGGATGACATCATACTCAAGGGGATCTGGGGTAAGATGGAATCTAAATTCCACATTTCCACCGATTGTTTGAGTAGCATAGTTAAAGCAATATGGAATTTCAATGTTTTGTTTATTGGCACCTCTTGCAAGACCATTGTCTTTAGGGATGATTTTAGGTTATCCTAATGATACCCAAGTGTCTATTGTCACATGATATTATGACTAGCTCAAGTGCTAATCAATGCGCGTTTGTGCTTAACATCATTGCCCATAGGAAAATCTAACCATACCCTGATTAAATCTTCAAGGAGAATCATAGATGTTTCAGTTTTTGTTTCAGCTTTAGATCCCGTTTCAATTTCATATTCCCATTCACTTTTATCCTCTTCTTGGCTCTCAGCTTTTTCAAGAGTGTCCAATGTGTACAATGGCACACTCGGTCTTTTGACCACCTTAACTGAGGTCTGTGATATATAGCTTTTAAGCTTTTGGTACAACTCATGCTATCCTTTAAAGGTGCAAGGGTTGAAGCTATGTTAGCCTCACCACCACAAGAGAAGAGTACTCCTCCTAATGAGGATTTGAGAGACTGCTTAAATTTTGGAATTCATCAAATTCCTCACGTGCTTTTTCAACTGCATTATTCATGCAATCTTTCTCTGATGACTCTTCTTGGCTTGATGAGTTCATGTCTGTAGAGAGTGCGTCTTCCTCTTAAAAGGGGAAGTGATACTCCTCCGATTTTAATATTTTGGTTTCTTTTGTGGGTGTGACATTATGTGGTTCAATCATAACTGGTGATCCTGTATGTCACTCATAACAATGCTAAGCATGCTCTCCTAAGCTTGCTTTTTGCATTCTGAATATGTCATGTGATCATGATTTTCAGTTTGGGGTGGTTGGGCAGGTTCTAGTTTCTTGATTGGTCTATGAGGTGCACATGGTGACAAGTCATAACTTGTTTCGTCCTCACTAAATGACCTACAAGAACTTGTTTCGTCTTTTGACTTTCTTTGGATCATCAGGTTTTCATTATGTTTGCCCATGTGACAAGAACGAACTTTCTTTCGAGCTTTTGTTTCATGTGTCGCACATGTTGGTTTTGTGGTTTGTGAGGTTGCCTTTGAGGTGTATGCATTTGCATCATCTGTAGCTTTTGGCTATTTTGGGGTTAGGACTACCACATGCTCCTTTTCCTTGTTCTTTATTTCAAGCTTGGTTTTGACAATTTGCTGGCTCTTGTTTTTGTTGGGTTTAGAAGGTTTTGCATTCTCCTTTGGCTTCTATTTTAAAACATGCTTCTCTACCCATTTCAAAGTGTGTTCTTTTGCATTCCTTTTGACTGTTTCTCGTGCCTTGGTTTGTGAGTGTGTAAACACATTCAAGGGTACCGTGGACAATTGCCCGTTTTGCACACTCAATATGTTAAGAGTCGTATTTTGCGAGACAGATTGCATTGAAGAAACTTGCCTTGGGCAATCTTGGAATATGTGATCGATGCCCCATCGTTCACATATGGGTTGCAAAGTGTCAGTGAGACGGTGGGTATAGAAGTATTCCAAACTGTACAGTCTACCACTTTGTGCGGTCCATGACAATAGAAACATTAAATTGCTTAACTACTTCCTGAGCAGTTTCTACCCTTTGGACTGTGTTCATTTGGGGTGCAGGAGATTGAGGTTTTGAGGTAATTGTAGGTGAATTAGGACACTGGGGTGGGTCGTGACCAAAGGTTTCATAATATATGCGGTATAGAAAGATAGGACTATTATACACACAGTGAGGATTGGGATGGATGTAGTGATGGCAATGAACACAAGGCATCTCACCCATCACTTTGATAGGCATTAAGGATGTTTGGTTTTCACGGAGCTCATCCTCTTTTGGAGATGCCAGTTCAAAGCTTTTAAGCAAGTCTATGTAGAATTCAGGGAATGACAATTCTGAGATCAATTTTTCTTTAGCCATTGCTTCACTTGGTTTAGATGAGGAACATCTCGTATCGTGATCATCCTCCATCATGTTGTCATTTAAACGTATTTCTTTTTTATAACATTAATCGAATGTTTCTAAATTGGATACAATGATCAAGTTGTGTGTAAGATCCCGGTCTCCACCGCGCAACGGATTCGGGGTACTAGCGGCACATCGTCCGCGGGTAGGGGTCTCACACTTGGGGCCTCGCCCACGGATATCCGGACAAGAGACTAATCCGTCGGTTTGTCCAAAACCGAAACCGAAAAAACTTCCTTTACCCGGAAAGCACGGGCGATTCCACCAGGATAACTCTTTACTCTAACGTAATTAAGATCATTACTGAGCAAACTGATCTGACTGCACCTTTAACGGTACTTGGTCAAATCAAGGAAGAAACTTGCACTTGGATCATTGGGATCAACGCTTTTTCCCCCATCAAGAGGCACAGCCGTTGATTCCTATCCATAGAAAAATTTATATCCGGGATTTACTTCATCTATCGTAATAATAGAAATTAAATCTGGATTTACGGATCCATCAGTCCAGCCTAACCCCATCCAGTCCCATGGGTTAACCAACCGCCCAACCACTGTAGTGATGGGATCCAATTTGTTCACGGTAGAGGCCCCCAACCAATCAATTGGTTAAGTATGTTGATGGAGCCACCAATGGAGGGAAGCTCCAAAAACTAGTGAATTATTAATGAATTCATAGTTCTTGGCTTAGGTGGAGTAGAGTAATGATGCATAAACACTATATATTTTTCAACAAGGGGGAGGCTTCTATTTATAGGAAAAATTGAGCTCCTAACCAAACAAACTGATTCTAGAATTTTCTAAATCAGTTTAGTCAATATTTGACCATTTTTAGGTCAGTTAAGCTAACTTTTTGGAACTAGACTTGAATGAGGAGAGATGAAATATCTCAATTTTTATGAGTTTAAAACTCATTCAAGCATGTGAAATATGCACCTCCTTTAAAGAACTCCCCTTCCTTACATATGTGTCAAAATGGAATCATTATACCCAAAATATCTCATATTTTTAATATTGCTCATAGTTTTTTACTAATAAACCTTGTACATTTTCAACTCTTCATCTTATGTGAAATATGCACCTCCTTTAAAGAACTCCCCTTCCTTACATATGTGTCAAAATGGAATCATTATACCCAAAATATCTCATATTTTTAATTTTGCTCATAGTTTTTTACTAATAATAAACCTTGTACATGTTCAACTCTTCATCTTATGTGAGCATTTACTCATTTTTGGATACCCAAAATATCTCATATTTTTAATATTGCTCATAGTTTTTTACTAATAAGCCTTGTACATTTTCAACTCTTCATCTTATGTGAGCATTTACTCATTTTTGGGTATCTTCTTTTACAAATTGGATTTATCTCCTCCCTACACATGGATTGATGCTATTGGCCCATAGGAACCTTAATTGGACCATAATCCAAAAATTTCTGAAAATCTAGACCCTTAGGCAAAGGTCCTTTATACCCATTTCCAATTAATTCCAATTGCACATTGGAAAGTTCTTTTTGAATTTCTGTTTTAGGGGAACTTATTTTAATAAGATGAGATAATTTTCTATCCAAAAATATTAAAAATCTGAATATACTCTCTCTAGAATATTTTCTCTCTCTAGGTTAAAACAGTTAGAAACAAGTCTTTTATATTTCTGAAGAGGGATTGATTACAGGGGAAGATGCTGGACATTTTGAGAGGCTGGGGAGGAATCTTACATTGTGTAAGCTGTTTTACTTAATGCCCATCATGAAACATCTTTTCAATTGAGCATCGTTTAGTTTCTCCCATGGCTCACATCATGAGTCCAAGATTTTTATCAGAAGGATGAAATTTCTAATGGTTTCATTTTGTTTTCGCTCAATCAAATAAAGTTCTCTTGCTACGCTCCACTGATCACCTTGTCTTGAAAAGCCGTGGATAAAGGCTGTTTTCAAGGTCCTGAAATTCGCCTTAATCACATGGATCAATGTAATGAACCATTGACTAGCCTTTCCTACAAAGCAAAGGTTCAACGCATGTACCTTGCTTTGGCAGTTTGGATTTCCAAAGGCTTCACATCTATGTTCAAACATTTGCATGAATTGAAAAGGATCAATTGTTCTATCGTATTTGTCCATGATTTTGGAAATCTATACGGTCGTGTTGTTGGATGAGTCACTAAGGCCATGTGTGGGTGCTAATGTGGTTAGGACCTCATTTAGTCCTTGGGCAACCCTCCTTCTTAGATTAGTCAATATGTCCAAGGTTTGGGCATTTAGGGGTTGCAAAGGATTGGTTCCTAGCATTTCTAAAGATTTAGGATTTGTGGTAGTGCTAGGCAAGGAACCAAATCCCGGAGGGATTGATGTGATAGGGGATGTAAAACCCGATGACACACTTGTTGTCGGCATGGCAAATGGTATTGGGAGTTGTATTTGGGGCATGGATCTCAATGGCTTGAAGATTTTAGCCATTGGGTTTAGTCTGGGTGTGAGTCCATGTAATCCCTCTATCGTTGCCATATCTTGACGTTGTCAATTTCTCCTTAATGAGCAAGCACAAGTGTTTTTTTTTTGTTTGCTTTTTAGGTTTTCTTATAACCTGTATAGCCTTAGGAGGCTTGGCGCACCCTTCTCTAGGTTAAACGAGTGTTCGTTTGCCTTGATTTGCTTAGGCGCTAAGCGCACGTGAACCCTCTGGATATTTTTTCAAAAAAGTGCGTGCCACTAGGATGAACTTTTCTGAAAAAAGTGCATGCTATTAGCATCCCAAATGAAAGAGGAGGTCTCAAAACCTATTTTCCATCACTGTGTCAAGATGAAATTTTTTTCTGGAAAGATTTTTCGTGTTTGGCAGCCCATTTTTAAATGTGTTCCAAAAGGAATTTGAAAAAAGTCTGTATGAGGGAGTTGTAGTATTTTGGGAGTACTACAACTTTATCTCTTAGATTTTTTCATGATTTTGTCATTTAGACACTCAAAGAGTAGCTCGAATATGGTACGTAATATTTTTCAAGCTATTTTGGGCAATTTTGTGCTTTAAGGCCCGTTTTTTTGCCTTGATTTTTGGGTTAAATTTTGAGGCTATTGGTCGGAGGCCAAAATGATAGATTTTGCCATTAGACGCTCAAGACCAATTTCGAAGAGCTCGATGCCATCTTTCTGATGAGCACTAGAATGCGTTCATCAGACTTATGGTCTAGGATATATGAGCCTCCAGATAGGGCTATTCTCCAGATATATGAGCCTCCAGATAGGGCTATTCTCTAGACACTTCTTTTTTGCCCACGAACCTGTTTCAGGATGTGAACCAAAGGGGTTCATGAACGTGAATTGGATCTCACGGACTTAATTAAATTAATATTTTTTTTCACACGAGGCCTGTTTCACGACGTGAACCAAACTTGTTTCATGAACGTGAAATGGATCGTTCACGAATTTTTTTTGTGTGCGGGCTTGTTTCACGACGTGAACTAGCAGGGTGCGTTTCACGCTACAAAATGGCGTTTGACGAAATTTTCTTTTCACGTGGGGATTTGGTTCACGGCGTGAAGTAGGTGTGGTTCATGACGTGAACTAGACTTCACGGACTTAATTAATTAATTTTTTTTTGGAGTAAAGGAAAATTTGAGTTTCCTTGCGTGAGGAGGGAATTTAAAGTTGGGGAGATATGGGCCTTTTCCCAAAAAGATAAGTGGGAATTAAAAAGTTAACACTTTTTGACAACCCCTTACACCCTTCATAAATGACTCCCAAAATGGACAAATTGACAACTCATTGGCATCTTTTCATTCAATGTTCATTAGCCACTAATGAGTTATGAAAAAAGTACTTAAGAATTAATCAAAGATTAATCCTTCCACTAATCTTTCCTCTTGTTGAACTAAGTAGTAAGGGCTCTAATTAACCACTAACTGTAAATTAATTCACACCATTGAGCACATCATTGGATAGGGCATGAAATTGCTAAGCTATGTGCATCAACTAATGTGTAAACTAGTTCATAATTAGAGATTAATTAAACTCTTAATTTTAGTCTTTTCTCTTAATGCAAAATTAAGCAAAAGAGAGGGAACTTCCTCTAATTGATCAAGAAATTGATGTAATTAGGTGTTTTGATGCATCTAGATACTCTCAAAACACTCAAAAACACTAATTTCAACCTCTTACATGATCAAATTTGACCCCAAAAAACACATTTTCTAGTTTTTTGTCTTTTGAATTGGAGTAATCACTCCTTAATGACAAAAACCAACCAATTAAGGAAGATTAGTCGATTTCAAGGATTTTTAATAGTTTTTGTGAATTTTTTTAAAGGATTAAGCTACTCCTAATACTTGCTAACACTCTAATGCATACAAATCAAACAAAAAACACACAAATCAAACAAAAATTAATGGTTTTAGCTTTATGTTTAATTTTAAAGAGAGCTAAAAGTCACTAAAAATTGCATTATGTTGCATTTTTGATGCAATGGAAGCAAATAAAGCCTAATACACTCTATGTGCAAGCCCTAGGAACATTAAAAACTAGATTAACAAACAAAAAAATAATGATTTAAGCTAAAAATTAAGCAAAAAGCATTCTTTACAAAACAAAAAAGAGAGCTATTTCTCACAAAATCACACACAAATCTCCATCAAAACCATATCTTTTTCATGGTAAACCACTGATCAAGACAATGGGCAATGGGTAATGTATAAATTAGAGAAAAATGATGGAAAAAGCCAAGGGATGATTCCTGACACCAAAAATGTTATGGCTCACCCAAACTCTCGTTGAAACACATCCAACAAGAAGATTACCTAGTGACCCACAACTATTGTGGGAGGATCTTTCCAATGGCTAAGCTTGTAACCCTTGAGGTCTCCAAGCTCTACAACTCCTTGAGAAGCAATTCCACCGCGCCTCCCGCGAGGAGCGTTGTCACACTGCCGCATTGTACTACGTGTACTCGTCCCTCCTCTCACCTCACTTAACTCATACACACTCATTATTAGCATGAATTAGAGAGAGAGTAGCAAGAGGATTAACAGAGCAAGACTCTATTGCACAATGAGAGAGTCTCTTGTATTATGAGAGATATTCACTTATATACATGGCGATAAGTGTTCAACCGTACATTTTAGACTCATAAGAGGCCTAATGCTATTACAATGACTATTCTCATAATATATCCATGAAGTACATCACTTGGGACATCATCCTAACTTGCTACCACATGCTCTTGAAGTGGAAATCACCATAAGGCAAAACAGAAAACAAAACGAGAAGGAAAATTTAATGCATGCAAGACATCTTCAAAGCATATTGCATGGATGCATGGGCATACATGCCAAATTTTAGTGCATCGATTAAACCACACCAGAGGTGCTAGATTAAATCCCAACACATCAAATGTAAACCCTAATTAGACCACAACAAAGGTGCCAGATTAAACTAGAGAAAAAGTAGACGATGGGTGCTTAATCACCTAGAATTGAGAGACAAAGGGACAAAAATTAGAGTATGGTCATAAAAACACAGTAGAGGCGCATGATTAAACCACAGCACATCATGAGAAATTTCAACATATCACTTGCAATTGGAAGCCTGGGAAGTCGAGCAAGGATTAGCATGAGGTCAAGGAAGCTGTAACAATTCGAAACCGGCCGGGGAGCACGAGGTCCAAGAAAATCCCATCATTGATTGATGCCTTCATGCTGTTGGCCAATAGCACACATGTCTAGCCAGGAGACATGTCAAGCACACGACCCAAACACCATAGCCAAAAGGAGCAGCTAGGAGCAAGGACCAAGTGAAACAAGAGAGGAGCAAGTGTCAAAAGCCCATGGAATAACCTTAATCAACATGACTAAGCACCCACCATGATTAAACACGAAGGCCAAGATTAGCACATGATCATAGACAAGGAACCATATCAACATGATACATAAAGCACCCAATGGCTACTTGATACAAAGAGAGAGAACTAAAGCACAATCAGAAGATGAAATCCTAACATATCACTTGCAATCGGAAGCCGGGGACATCCATCTCGAATACCACCTAGAATTGAAAGCCGGGGATGGTGACCACAAGGTGCAATACAAGGTCAACGAATCCACAACAAATAGGAAGCGGAGAAGCACGAGATCAAGGACACCGCCATCATGACACGAGTAGAGGGCCGAGTGTTGAAAATGTTACTTGCTTTATTGAACAACGCCATCACGACATGGGGAGGGGCATGTGTCAAAACACAATGCAAAATATCTAATCAAATGAACCTTAATAAACCTCCTAAGGTGTTTTTTTTCCACCCAACCTTAACAAACCTAAGGCATCCACTTTTGCTACTAAAATTAATTAATAGCAAAAGTAGGCGTTGGGTGCTTTATCGTGTTGCACTATGCAAAAGAGCTTATTGTGTGCCCCTAAGCAGCACTTGAAATGCCCCTTTGTACATTTCACATTTTGTATATTTCGGCCATAGAGTTAGGTGGTATATATTTTGAATAAGCACCCAACATTGTTTTTCTAGGTTAATTAGTCATATGGATTATTATTTTTTCTTATCCACCTTAGTTAAGAGAGTAAGGATTTTAAGGATTATTGTTTTGAACTTTAGGTTCCCAATATTTTTTAAATCACGATTTGGCAAGTGTGTATTCTATCAGGCATGCAATTGATGGCATTAAATTTAAAAAAATATTAACTTTGCTTGCATACTCTCTGTGTGCGGCCTCCTCCTGCCTTCTCTCTCCCCCCTTCTCTCTCTCACATGCCCTCTCTCTGGCATGCACCCCTCTCTAGTTGTTGAGCCATAGACCCTTCCACACCTCTCTCTCTCTCTCTCTCTCTCTCTCTCATCTTGTTTGTAAGGAGATGGCTGGTGTGATGGGTGCTAGGGTACCACGAGAGGATGAAGTGGGGTTGATGGAGGAGGACATAAAAAATCTAAACATAAATTAAAGCATAAGGTTCATAAAAAATCTAAACATACATTAAAGTGTAAGGTTCATCAAAAAATTAAACATAGATTAAACACACATTAAAGAACAAGGTTAATAGAAAAAATTAAACACACATTAAAGAACAAGGTTAATAGAAAAAATTAAACACACATTAAAGTACAAGGTTCATAAAAAAAGTAAACATAGTTAAACATACATTAAATTATAAGGGACTTGGACCTTTTAGAGTCACTAAACTGACACCACAATGTTCATCAATATTATAGACATTTGACAAGTGATATGCTTAATCACATGCACTATAAAAAAATTGCTCTAAAGAGAAGAATCTTGAGAAAATTAGAGGTTGACTAAAGAGAAGAATGCTGAGAAAATTAGAGCTACTCAATCGTTAACAAGATAAGCTTAGAGAATGCTAAGAAAATTAGAGTTGCACTATAAAAGAAAGGTTAAAGAGAAGAATGCTGAGGAAATTAGAGCTGCTCAATAGTAAACAAGACAAGCTTAGAGAAAAATAGCCATAACAAGCTAAGTTTAGAGAAAAAATAAAGGTTGATTAGGAATCCATTAAATGAGGTAGACTATAGGTAGAATAACCTGCTTGATGAGTTGATGGATTGATGTGTTAATTGCTACATGATGTAGTCATAATATACTTACACGTGAAATGTGGGAGTTATTGGATAAACTTGAGCTCATTATGATTTAAGGGTATTAATGGACAAACTATTTTTATTGTTTGTTGCATTTATCTTGATATTCGCATTGGATATGATTGCTTAGTCATAAATTTCTTTGCTACACTAGAAGGAACTCTCGATGATGATAAGTGGGTGATACCTCATATAGAGACATGGATGGAGGAGACTAAGTGTATCATCAATTGGAATAAAAGAGTGCAAAAATAAAGCTAAAAGAAAGGACCATTATTTTGCTATATGTGTAAGTGCTTGATCCACAAATCCCCTTGCTACCAATCCATTGCCAACAATAGACACAACTTGTAAGGCCCCCGAGCGACCCGTAGGGCGGGGGAATCCTTTTGATAGGCGGTTAAGTCTCATGTTATTTTTCGATTGATGACACCTCGATCTCGTAGAAATACGAGGTTACGAGCAAACGGACGGACCTAACTCTATCTCGCAAGGGAAGCGTAGTCATCCTAAAGGAAATTCTAATCCCCAGCACGAAATGTGCGTGGAGATGGAACAAGACCCACACTTGGTTCAAGGAAGCCAACGCCTTTTTCCCCCGTATTCATGAGGCACGGCCGCTGGCTCGGTCCCCTAAAACAAGTCTTGTTCGTGACTCTACTATTCCCTAAATATCGTAGGTTACGACTAGTAGAAAGCTACCCGACTGATCGGGTCCACCCATCCTTAGAATGGTACCGTCAGGGCATCCATTCTCCCACTTTCCACACACTCACCCGTTCAATTGTTTCCTAATTAAGTCCTACCACACTGTGAAACACTTAAAAACAAATTCCTTTGTTAATTAATTACACTTGATTCCTTAAAGAAAATCTTCCTTAGCACAACATTGAAATCAACGAGCATACTTACAGTGAAAAATATTTACAAAAGACCCTGAAACCGGGCCAATCCAAACTTCATGTCCAAACCATAACCATAACCACAATCCAATCACAGTCACAACCACAACCACAACCACAACCACATCGATGATCTAGAATTCGATCTTCCAGCCTCAACCAGCTGGGTAAACCTCACGGACCGTCTCCCCTCGTCGTCAGCCAGCCGACGAGGGCCAAGCCGTCCTGTCACCCCCTCAGGTACTGACGCTTGTACCAAACCCTCTCGCTCTTCGGAGGGGACGTCTCCTCATGAGGTGGGGGTTAAGTCACCGCACTAGCCTGGACCCACAGAACTAGGCAGCATATATACACATCACCCTGGTGGTGAAAACCAATTCCCAGAGTGGCATAGGAGGGGATTGCCCTGGGCCGACTCCCGACCTCGCTATATCCTCCGCCCGTCTACACAGGCAAGCACGGAGTTAGCTAAGGGGGGGAGAAGCTGTACCTGCATGTTAGCAATAAACCAGCAGTATATCCAATAGAAAAAAGACATAGCCTTTATTCAATGAATTCACACATTAACAAAAACCATCGTTTTGGAAAGACAATGATTCAAAAGCAAGATTATTTTCCTATAACTTTACTTAAGAGTAACCATAAGGTACTTTAGGCCATCTATACTAGGGGTTTAACCTTGGTTTCTTTCCTATTATTTCGAATCTTTGCATTAAGCTTCATAAGAGAGAATTTTTACTTAAACTTGTTAAATGACCAACCTGGTTATCGTTTTCATGCCTATTCACTTCAAGAGGGGCGAAGTCGATTGCAGGGACGCGATTTGCTTCATTCCCTCCTTGGGCAGCGCGTGGTTCTTCAATTCGACGGCGTTTCGGCGCCATAGGAGCACTAGAGTTTTAAGAGGATAGAGAGAAAACGAGGTGAATATAAGAGGTTGGGAGCGTGGAGAGAAAAGAGAGAATTCTACTGGTTCAAACGGATTCGAAAACGGAGTCCGTTTGGGGTAGGAAAAGCTTATTGGGCTTATGGGCAGGAACGACCTCTTAGCCTAAGTTTAAGTCGCCGCATATGGGGGGGGGGAATTGAGAGGGTGTCCTTAACTTGGAGAGCTCTTGAGAAGAGTGTACGTCTAGGGAGGCCTAGGGAAGAGTAAGGCAAGGGTTGGAGGAGAGGCACACTTTAAGTCTATTCACACGGGGGGGGGGGGGGAGAAGAGTGTAGGACATGTCCTAGAGCTTGAGAGAGGGCTTGCGCGTAGGGGCTTGCTGGGGGCTTGTCTGGAGAAGGGGACTGGGAGGGTCCTTTTATAGGTGCTGGAGGGTGGACATCCGGGTGCGGGAATGTGACACCTGGGTGGTGTAGGTGTCTGGGAGAGGGTGTGGGCGTGAGACACCTGGGGGTGGAGGTGTCTCGAGGAGAGAGAAAGTGTGACACATGGGGGTGGAGGTGTCCCCAAGAGAGAGAGAGCGCGACACCTGTGGTGGATAGAGGGTTCTGGGAGGAGGGGGTACGTGTAGGGGTGTGCTGGAGGGTGCGTCTAGGTCGTGTACACGCTTGGGTGTCCCAGGCGGATTGTCGGTTTTTTTCACGGGCGGCGTCCGTGGTGGGGCCCACGCCGGCCGCCCGCCGTCGTCCGTGGGGTCAAAAAATATTTTTTGACGGAAATGTCCGGCCTTGCCCCGTGACCATGGGGGCGTATTCCGTTCGTTGATTAGACGCCTGGATAGTTACTATTTTTGGTCGGAAGTTCGCAGATTAAAGGCTTAAAAGCTTAATTAAACCCATTCCGGGTGCCCGTTTTTAGTTCAGAAAAAAACTATTTTAAGCGTAAAATTACGCGTAGATTTCAAATTTGGATTCAAAATTACAAATTTCTAAGTAAAAATGGCTCATTTTTCAAAAATAGAAGTTTTTTTGATCGTAAAAATGACAAACTAAGTTATATTTTTCAACTCTGAAGTAAGTACATTGTTATTTACAATGGGTATGTTACATCCTTCCCTACTAAAAGAACTCGAGATGTCCTCATCTCGGCACGAACTCTGGGTAATTCTTTTGGAGGGTTGACTCTTCCTCCCAAGTGGCATCCTCCTTAGGGTAATCTATTTACAAAAGACCCTGAAACCGGGCCGATATCCCAATCCAAACTTCATGTCCAAACCATAACCATAACCACA
Source organism: Cibotium barometz (assembly GCF_041138505.1). NCBI lineage: Eukaryota > Viridiplantae > Streptophyta > Polypodiopsida > Cyatheales > Cibotiaceae > Cibotium > Cibotium barometz. The sequence continues at coordinate 4,345,754 of NC_141088.1, read as the reverse complement.
ATCCAATCACAGTCACAACCACAACCACAACCACATCGATGATCTAGAATTCGATCTTCCAACCTCAACCAGCTGGGTAAACCTCACGGACCGTCTCCCCTCGTCGTCAGCCAGCCGACGAGGGCCAAGCCGTCCTATCACCCCCTCAGGTACTGACGCTTGTACCAAACCCTCTCGCTCTTCGGAGGGGACGTCTCCTCATGAGGTGGGGGTTAAGTCACCGCACTAGCCTGGACCCACAGAACTAGGCAGCATATATACATCACCCTGGTGGTGAAAACCAATTCCCAGTGGCATAGGAGGGGATTGCCCTGGGCCGACTCCCGGCCTCGCTATATCCTCCGCCCGTCTACACAGGCAAGCACGGAGTTAGCTAAGGGGGGGAGAAGCTGTACCTGCATGTTAGCAATAAACCAGCAGTATATCCAATAGAAAAAAGACATAGCCTTTATTTAACGAATTCACACATTAACAAAAACCATCGTTTTGGAAAGACAATGATTCAAAAGCAAGATTATTTTCCTATAACTTTACTTAAGAGTAACCATAAGGTACTTTAGGCCATCTATACTAGGGGTTTAACCTTGGTTTCTTTCCTATTATTTCGAATCTTTGTATTAAGCTTCATAAGAGAGAATTTTTACTTAAACTTGTTAAATGACCAACCTCGTTATTGTTTTCATGCCTATTCACTTCAAGAGGACGCGATTTGCTTCATTCCCTCCTTGGGCAGCGCGTGGTTCTTCAATTCGACGGTGTTTCGGGGCCATAGGAGCACTAGATTTTTAAGAGGATAGAGAGAAAACGACCTCTTAGCCTAAGTTTAAGTCGCCGCATATGGGGGGGGGGAATTGAGAGGGTGTCCTTAACTTGGAGAGCTCTTGAGAAGAGTGTACGTCTAGGGAGGCCTAGGGAAGAGTAAGGTAAGGGTTGGAGGAGAGGCACACTTTAAGTCTATTCACACGGGGGGGGAGAAGAGTGTAGGACATGTCCTAGAGCTTGAGAGAGGGCTTGCGCGTAGGGGCTTGCTGGGGGCTTGTTTGGAGAAGGGGGCTGGGAGGGTCCTTTTATAGGTGCTGGAGGGTGGACGTCCGGGTGCGGGAAGGTGACACCTGGGTGGTGTAGGTGTCTGGGAGAGGGTGTGGGCGTGAGACACCTGGGGGTGGAGGTGTCTCGAGGAGAGAGAAAGTGTGACACATGGGGGTGGAGGTGTCCCCAAGAGAGAGAGAGCGCGACACCTGTGGATAGAGGGTTCTGGGAGGAGGGGGTACGTGTAGGGGTGTGCTGGAGGGTGCGTCTAGGTCGTGTACACGCTTGGGTGTCCCGGGCGGATTGTCGGTTTTTTTCACGGGCGGCGCCCGTGGGGTGGGGCCCACGCCGGCCGCCCGCCGTCGTCCGTGGGGTCAAAAAATATTTTTTGACGGAAATGTCCGGCCTTGCCCCGTGACCATGGGGGCGTATTCCGTTCGTTGATTAGACGCCTGGATAGTTACTATTTTTGGTCGGAAGTTCGCAGATTAAAGGCTTAAAAGCTTAATTAAACCCATTCCGGGTGCCCGTTTTTAGTTCAAAAAAAACTATTTTAAGCGTAAAATTACGCGTAGATTTCAAATTTGGATTCAAAATTACAAATTTCTAAGTAAAAATGGCTCATTTTTCAAAAATAGAAGTTTTTTTGATCGTAAAAATGACAAACTAAGTTATATTTTTCAACTCTGAAGTAAGTACATTGTTATTTACAATGGGTATGTTACACAACTAGACAACCCAATGGTGAAGAAAGACTTAAATCTATTGCACCAATGGTGTGGCTAGAATTTCCATGGTAAGCTCCATTGTAGACTCGAGAATAATCTAATGTTTAAGGAAACATGGATAGACCCAGTGTTTAATACTTGTGAATCTTATACTGCTTCAGATCATGAAAAAGTACCTTGTATTAGAAAATTTGAGCATATAATATGCCTTGTATTGGTAAATTTGAGCATATAATATGCCTTGTATTGGTAAATTTGAGCATATAATATACGTTGGTCATAATCTTGAAAAGTGTAGAATTTTGAGGATCGATGCCAATGCTATATAAGATATAAATATGCTTGAATAAGATTGATGCCAATGCTTGAATAAGATTGGATTGATGCATATGCTTGAATAAGATTGATGCCAATGCTTGAATAAGATTGGATTGATGCCAATGCTTGAATAAGATTGGATTGAAGCCACTCACCTAATCTATGTTAGTGCTATATAATCTATGTTAGTGCTATATAAGATACAATTGTGCTTTGATAGGAGTGGATTGGAGCCACTCACTTGACCCTTGCTACCTCTAGTATGTCATGTGACATCTTCAATACGATCCTCATAATTTGAAACCTCTAGTATGTCATGTGAGATCTTCAGTAAGATCCTTACACTTTGAAACCTGTCTAGCCATAATAATAAGTGGCTATTTTGGCATTTAATTCTCCATATTTGAGGGTGCAAAAAAGTTGGGGTTTAGGGATGTTTGTATAGCTATGCCACCCCCCATATCCATATCTATTCTTAACATAAATATGAAAAGGACAACATTTGTTAACCCCATTTTGGGCTTAACAAAGGCACTCCCTACTACAAATGCGAGTAGCACAATAAGTGTTATGTAACAACACTATAAACATTGTACATTTATGAGAAAAGCTGAAAATCTAGATTGGTTTTTCATGCTAAGCTAGAGTCTATGGAAATAATCAATTCTTGTAATCTTTTCTAATCTCAGTGGTGGTAATGTCTTCTCACAAAAGTTCTTAGTCACATCACAAGAAACCCACGTCCTACATAAGGAGAAGTTTTTACAAATGTTTGTATTATGAGAAATTTACTTATATACAATAGGCCCTTATTGACACTTTGATGCCCAGTCTTAAATCCTAACTCATTAAGCTTGGTCATTTGCCATGGCCGTGAATATCCTAAGATATTTACGTCAAATGTTTTATCACAAAATTGGATAAGGAGTACATGGATGTGCTTAGGAAGATGTGAATGTGCAAGTACATGTGTTTTCCCCTTGATTGGAGAAGGTTTTTTGGCATGGAAAATGAATCTGACAATTTAGATAGTCAAGTTTGTAGTTCTTTTGGGGGTGAATGAGAGTGTAAGTCAGAGGATAAGACATGATAGCATGAAAAACTTTAGAACTTAGTTTTTGGGGTTTTTTCTCCCTCTGACAAGTACAACCAAGAAAGTCTTTATTATGTACGACCAAGATAGACTTTTTGAGGTCTGAGTTAGAAAGAGAAAAAAACATAGATTGAATGAGAAAGAGAAAGCTTAAGCATGTTTACATCTAAAAAGGAATGGCATACATTGATTGAGAGGAAGATATTACTTATGTTTACGACTATGTGATAACATGAGACCATATCCAACCAAGAAGGTGATGAAACCAACAGACATAAAGGAAAAAAATAGACAAGAGTGCTCCCTTCCTTGGTGTTGTAGGTGACATCAAGACATCGACTCTTGAAAGCATGGGGGAGATGGTAGTCAAATAGCCCATAAGAAGTAAGATCATGTACTTCTAATTAGTCCCAATATGATACTTTGGTTGATGGCTATCGATGTAAGTAACATATACTATCAAGTGCTCTTTAATTTGTAGTGTCAATGTAAGTAACATACACTATCAAGTGCTCTTCAATTTGCAGTGTTAGTTGATTCATCAATCATCACACCAAAACAAGGTGATTGTTTTACATATGTAATACAACTTGATTAGAGTGACTTACCTATGTAATGAAGGGGTAAATCTTTCCAATTCACCAAGTATTTCACTAAAGAAAAAAAGCACTCTTTTCCTCTTATGCAATATACTCTCTTAGCACATATTCTCAATAATACCCTCCTCAAATGTCATACATGGAAAAGCTAATGTATCCTAGTAGTAGAAGGGAGCAAACAAGTGATAGGCAACTTATCCAACTTTCCTTAGCACTTTGAATAGTCCATAATAACGGTAAGCAAGCTTCATGCATGTGTTGACTTTGAGTGAATCATATCTACTCTTGGGAATTCTCAAAAACACCAAATCCCCTTCTTTGAAAGATAGTGGCCTTCTATGAGCATCCTCATAGAACTTCATCCTCCCATAAGACTTGTTGAGGTTGTTCTTGCATTGTTGGAGTATGACTTCAATCTTTTCCACCTCATCTCTTGCATTTCGATTCATACCATATTTCATGAAAATCACCATTGGAAAATTCACTTTGTATCCATACATGGCCTCAATTGGTGGCGTCCCAATGCTAGAATGATAGGTATTATTATATGTAAACTTTATGTTCACATGCTCACAAATAGAGTGCACCAAAAGCTACTCATAAACTTCAACTCTCTATCACTTGTGGCACCCCATGCAATCTATAAACATTCTCCATGAATTTATGTGCCACTTGTGATGTCGAATATATCATTTTTGTTAGCATAAAGTGGGATGCCTTTGTTAACATATCCACCACCACATAAACATTATCTGGTCCTTTCTTATTGGTAATAGGAAAACCAAAATCCATTACAATGTGCATCCATTTATCCTCTCGAATAGGTAAGGGCTAAAGTAAACCATCCTCTTTATACATAGGGCTTTGGAAACATAAGCATGCATATCCTTCCATAGCCCTTTCTAATGGAAACTCTTTCTCATTACATCATCTGTCTTGTAGAGTCCCAAACATTTGGAAACATAAGCATGCACATCCTTCCATAGCCCTTTCTAATGGAAACTCTTTCTCATGTCATCATCTATCTTGTAGAGTCCCAAATGACCACCATGGGAAAATAATGCATTTCATCTAACATCACCTTTTGCCTGAAGGGGCCGAGGTGGGAAAAAGGTAGAATTTATCTTTGAAGTATATGAGACCATTTCTCATACAAAAATGAGGTAGCTCTTCACATGTACCATGTTATAATTTTTTGAATCATAGAGCTAATTTCTCATCCAATAAGCACTCTTCTTATATGTCCCTAATCTAATATTTATGCACTTATCATGTGGTTGTAATGAAAATGCCTATTCTTTGTACACTTTTGATATGGTTTGCAATGATAGTGCCCATGTTCTTGATAATGAATTAGGAACCACATTATCTTTCCCCTTTATATATGTGATCTCAAAGTCATAGTTTTGGAGAGTACCAATGATCTTCTTTGCGGTTTGTGATGACAAGAAATATTTGAGCAGTTGGTGAGATCACTTCAAACATATAATTTGAGCACTTGATGATCACTTGATAAGATCACTTCAAACATAGAATTTAAGCACTTGATGATCACTTCAAACATATAATTTTCTCCCATAAAGACAATAATGCCAATTCTTAATTGCATGCAAAATGGCTATCATTTTTCTTGATTATACACATCCATCTCCATCCCTTTATCACTTAGCCTTTGGCTCTCAAAAGCAATCACTCCATGATCTTGATATAAACAAGCCCCAATTCCTCTTCCACATGCATCTACTCTTATGGTAAAAGGCTTAGAAAAATCCGAGCATACAAGAATAGAGGATGAAGTAAGCATTCTTTTGAGATCTTTAAAACTCTTATTTTCCATTGTGCATCCCAAAATAAGGACTCCCTCTTCAACTCATCCATCAATGAGGCTGCAATTTATACATATCTCTCAAATGAAGCTTTGATATAAAGATAAGAGACCCAAGTAACCTCTCAATTTAGTGATATTGAATGATACTAGCCAATTCTTAACACACTCCACTTTCTTAGGATCCACCCTTATACCGTCCTTGCCAATAATATGCCCAATATATTCCACCACTTGTGACGCAAATGTGTATTTGCTCTCTTTGGCATATAATTGATTGGTCCTCAAAGCTTTAAAACTTCATATACATGCTTCCCATTATCTTCTTCACTCTTTCTATATATCAATATGTCATCAAAGAAGACCAAAATTGATTTTAATAGATAGGGCTAAAGCATCTCATTTATTAATGCTTGGAAGGTAGTAGCAAGGGCATTTTATAAACCAAAAGACACCACCATGTAGTGAAATAAACCTCTCTCTTAGTCCTAAATGTCATTTTGATTTTATCCCCTTTCTTTATTTTAATTTGATGGTAGCCGGATCTCAATTCAATTTTTGAAAATAAGTGTGCATCTTTGAGCTCATCAAGGATATCGTCAATCCTTGGAATGGAATAATGATTCTCAACCATAATCTTGTTTACATCCATAAAATCCATACACATGCAAAATGTGTCATCTTTATTCTTCACACAAGTAGGATGAGTGAAGCAAAATAGAGAGTGGCTTGGCTTGACCAAACCCATGTCAATCAACTTTAGCCACTTCATCTTTCTTCACCCTAGAAAGCCTATATGGAGGTTTATTGACAACCTTTGCATTTGGATCCAAATCAGCATGATCTAAATTCCTCTTTGGTGGTAGGCACTCTGGCATGTCAAACACATCCTTGTATTCCTACAAAAGTTTTACCATTATGTAAAATCTTCTTATCTTCTTCATTGCCTTCATCGTTACAAAGCTATAATACAAAGATTTGGCCCATGTTTCTCATCTCTCCCTTGCGTTGCATGGCATTTATCAATACCATATTTGATGCACATGAACCTCTCAAGATAACCATCTTTCCACCATGCATAAATGACATAAACCCTTGTTGTATATTCATGGTGTGAATGTGGCAAGAGTGGCCAGCCAATCATAACCAAAGGTAATGTTAAATAAATCCATATCCATGACCAATAATTCAGCTTTGCATGCATAATACTTGTCAAACATTAACCCCACATTTTGACATGACATTGCACATTGTGTCTTTGACCCATCGGCCACTTACACCATATGTAACGAGTCCAAAGATGTGGGTTATAGTTTCAGGTTTTGCAAGGACTTAATGTTGACAAAATTAGCTGTACTCCCACTATCCATAAGGATGTGTGCAACTCTACCTTTGATGTAAGCTTTAAGCCTTAAAGTTTGATCATTTTTGCACCCCACATGGGCATTATGTGGCAATGTGTAGAAAGTGCCATCCTTGCATGAATCATCCAAAGTACACATAGTTGAGAATCCACCATCCTTGCATGAGTCATCCAAAGTACACATAGTTGGGAATCCACCATCATAATTCTCCAAATATTTTTGACACACAAATGGTTGTTAATGAGAATTGAGACAAATTAGGACCATAAACCTCTACGTATTCTAGATTGCTTTACAAGTCAGCTCGGGGGGAGGGGGGCATTTTTCATGGTATTCGATCTAGAAGCAATGGTTCCCATGGAATTTGCGGTCCCTGGTCTTCAAGTAGCAATTAGATTATCTTAAGGGGAATTCGTAGAGCCCTAGGTCTAACAATTACTTACTCTAGGTGAAAAGTAGATCTGGAGTCTTTGGATTACTAATGTCATCCACAATGCAAGTGGAATCTTTGAGTAGATTGGAATGCCAAATTTTGGATCTCCAAAGTTGGTGATTTTATTTTGTTATTCAATTTGTGGGATGGGTTTGTATCTTAAAAACTTGGGCCTTCATGCTAGAGCGGTCCATTCTAAATACCTGAAGAATTGGATCCAAAAATTTTGAGCTTATAACGCTTGATAGTGTGTAGTTGGTAAAGCTAATAAATGGATTTTGTCTTAAACCATATTTTGGAAAATTGCTTGTATCCATTCCCTCATATTCTATGATTAAATGTTGTGAGGAGAATCTCAAGCCCATCCAAAGCATGATGGTTAGATAGAAACAAAGTGTATATGCTGATGTGAAAAGAATCCATTATGGCAAAAATACTGCGTGATGTCGAGCAGATAAGAGCAGGTACACAAATCCAAAATAGAAAGCACATGGGCAGTCAAAAGAGCTGGGCAACGTGGGTTCAAGGATGCAAGGGTGGCGGATGTAGGTTCAAGAATAATAATTTTGTGTTATTTTGGGTCTATACAAGAGCGATGGGTCTGAGAGAGACCACCAGAGAGTAGAGTAGAGTTGAGACTGTAGTGGAGTGTGTCTCCTGCAGGTCTGCTTTCGTTGTGAAGGATGTAGGCTAGAGCACTTGCATATTTTCAAGTTACAAAAAAGACAATGTTGTGTGAAAAGATTTGTTCGTGGATTAGAGTAGAGAGAGCTGGAGACTGAAGAATTGGCCAAGGGGAGTGTCCTAGGGTTCTCAAAGCAGCTTCTCTATTAGATACTTGACCCAATTCATTTTCTTCTCCGACTGGCTGTTGAAGCCTATGCTGGGAAGTGTTGTCACCAGGATATACCTAAGGGGATCCTTCAGTTTCCTTTGTGTTTTCTTCTTTTCTTAGTGCCCAAGTCTCATAGTGGTTAAGACAGTGAAGGGTTTTCTTGTATATCTGTAGCAGAAAGAGAGTTTTGGTTTTATCTTTTATTTTGATGTTTTGGTGTTTTTTGTTTGAGTTTATGGAGGTAAGCTCCTGTAAGTATGAGTCTAAAGACTGGGGATTTGTTTTTGAGTCAGTGCTGACTCAGTTTGTGTCAGTTGAGAAGTGAAGGTTCTGAGTCAGCTATGTGTTAGTTGTGCATCAAAATGGTCAGTTGTTTGTGTAGATTGCTTGGTTTGATATGTCTAGTTTGAAGGGAAGTACTTGTGGGTCAAAGTTGACAGTTTGAAGTCAGCTGTGAGTAGTCAGAAGGCTTTATGGTTTGATGGGATTTCTGTGGCAGCTGTGAGTCTGCCGTTGTCAGAGCCAAGTGGTTATAAGGTGGGGTCCAGGTTTGGTTTGATTGTTCAGAGCATCTAGAAGTGTCGAGACAGACACAGAGGAGAGAGAACCTACATCAGCTGTGTCAATTTAGTTTGTTTGGTTAGGTTCAGTCAAATCTATGGCAGCTGTGGATCAGCACTATCTGTAGAGAGCCCAATGTGTGGTGTCTCTTTGAACTTAGAGGTGCCTCAAGGCTTGTGGACAACATCAGAGAAATTTGGAGAAGGTTTTTGTCTTAGTGTAGGCTTCTAAGTTAGCCGGTTCTTTGTCAGACTGTTGAGGCAGTTCATAGGGGGGTCAGAAGAGAAGTTAGAGGAGGGTCAGCAAAGGGTCCAGGGAGGTCCTGAGGCAATGGCAGTAGGGTCAGCTAACTTTGGAGGATAGTAGAGGATCTTGGAGGATAGGTTTTTGTCTGGGGACAAGTGGAGGATTTTGGAGGTAGAATTAAATAGTTTTGCATCAGTTGGGACTTGCGTTGGTTAGCTGGGTGTGTCAGCTGTGCTGCTGCTGGAGTCAGGAGAGGCTTGTAGGTGATTGATTAAAGATTTTGGAGGTTAATGATGACTTTGGAGAACAAGTTGAGGAGGCAGCTGGTGTTTTGAGGAGTGTTGACGTGTCCCATTGAGTCAGTTGGAGGGATGGGGAAAGTTGCCAGGTTGCCAAGTGTCAGGCATTTTTCTGTAAAGGTGTTTTGAGTCCGTGTACATATGGGATGCGTGGTGTGCAATAAAACTTTGCCCTGAATGCCCTGGCAAGTGTACAGGCCGAGTGGTTTTACAGTGAGTCGGTATATGCACGTGTCTTTTTTTGGGAGCAAATGCTGGGATTTAGAAGTTTATTGCAATAATATGGTGTGCAGATGGTTGCTAAAAGCAGGGCACCGACTGGGAATTGATGTGTTTGGTAAGTTGATGCTGATGATGATGAGCGGTGGGCAGCTCTCATATGGTTTTGGAAAGTGGTGGATCGTCGTGTGAGAGGAGGAGCCTTGTTGCTAGTGTGGCCATCACTTTAGAGCTTTAAAAAAATAATAATAAATATAATACAAGGTGGCCACCCTATTAAGGGACCATGTGGAGCCTTATTTTGTTGCCTTTGTGGCTGCCAGCGCAGCATCCAGAAGTTGGCGAAGGTACGAGGAGGAGCATAGCCGCCTTGTTCGAAAGAGAGGAAAGGCTGGTGATTCGAGTTGGCCGCTTCGAAGAAAAAGCCCAGGGTCGTGAGAAGGTGGCTTGCTGTGGCGCTGCAGAGAGAGCAGAGAAGGTCAAGGAGCCGCTTGTACGTGAAGGGCTGGCGGGTGATTGCACAGACCTAAACATGTGGTGGAGTTGCTGCAGAGGCCAGCGTTGGCGAAGCTACCGTGTGTGGGAGAGCTGGCGATAGAGAGCAGAGGGCGCAGCTGACGGGCGTCTAATGTAGCTACTGGCGTTAAGCGACAAGGGCTGGTGTTACAGGAAGCCAGGCTTGGCTGGAGTGGTGAGTAGCGGCCTGGAGAGATGCTGCAGCAGACAGCTGGTGTCAAGACGTGTGCGGCTGGTGGCTGATAGAAGGCGTCGACTTGCGGGAGGCGACGGGCTGGTGTGAAGGGAGCGTGATGTAGAGGAGCTGCAAGGGTTCGTGTGGCTAGGCGCAGCTGCTGTGCTGGTGGGGCGCTGTCTGTGGGAAAGAGACGGGGACTTGGCGTTGGAGCAGTTGGTGGTGAGTAGCCACCTTGCAGAGGCTCTGCAGGCGTGAAAGAAGGTCTACAGTAACCGCCTTGTAGTAAAGAGAGGCCTGGCGAGTGATCAGGTAGACAGAGAAGCTGGTGGTCTGCAGGCACAGAGAGCGGGAGCTCTGGAAAAATCGAGGAGAGCCTTGTGGTAACTGGCGGACAGCACAGCTTGCAGAGGAAGAGAAGTAGTAGCTGCCTTGTTTCGAGACTTCTGGTGTGAGACCAAGAGAAGCTGTGGACAGTGTGTGTGTGAGTTGTTTGCTGTGAGTGTGTGATAAAAGGAGAGTGCGAGGAAGAGTGGGTTGAAGTTTGTCAATTAATAAAATCTATGGTGATGGATCATCCCTTGTAAATGGACAAATAGGGTTTGTGTTGATGATATGTGAGAGTGGCTTAGCCTTGCTGACAGATAAAAGGCTTTTATAATGAGATATGTGAGCTGTTGAAACTGCCTTTCTTTGGGTATCTCTGTGTGGTATTTAGAGAGATTTCTTTCCAGCTAGAGAAGCTGGTGGTGCCCCTTGTGCTTGTGAGTGTTTCGAAGGTGGTGAGTCGGCGAGCTATAGTGGCCTTCTTGTATTCCTGAGCTGCCTCACATCTGTCTGGTGCCCCCCACTGAGGAGTTGCTCTGGCATTGTTTGACTGAGGATAGCTCTGCTAATTTCTTCAGTTTACTAGGGTGTAGGCCCTAGGAATTGAGAGTTTCAGGGAAGGAGTTTTCTTGGATCTGAGGTGAACTTTGGGGGTTAAAATGATGTCTTATCCAGAGTTTTATGGTAGCCCTAATGAGGATGTGGCAGATTTCTTGGAAAGAATGGAGGTTGCATGCATAAGCAACCATATTAACGAGTCGGCACAGGTGTTGCGGCTCTACTGAGCATTTGCTTGAAAGGGGATGCAAGGACCTGGTACAAGACTTATGAGGAGTCATTGAGGGTTGCTGTTCCACATCTTGATATGACTGAGAATGGATTAAAGACAGCACTAAGCAACATGTTCAAGAAGGTAGAAGATCCCGACAAGGTTTGGCATGCGGTGCAAGCTCTGACACAAGGTGAGTTTGAATCAATAGATGATTATGTCAAGAAATTTTCTTTGCTATGGGGGAAGACCACGTACCCCCTGACATGATGAAGAAAAACAAGTTTGTAGCCGGGCTTAAGAGGAGTATTCGCTGGAAAGTGGAATTGAAGAAGCCCAGGTCTTATGAGGATGCGGTAGAAATTGCTAAATCAAAAGACTGGAAGCTGCAGCGGATGAATCAGCTGGGGATGATTCCAGTTGTAGCACAGCCGGAGATTCGTAGAGTGGAGGCTACACCCATGAATGCAGTGATTGAGAGGATGAAGCCCAATGAAGCCCAAGCTATGCAGATGGTGCCACAAGCTAGTCAAGGAGTACCTATGGTTCCTGCAGGTTCTGATGAGGGATTGCGACAGGATATGAAACAGATGGTTAATCTTATGAAGAATTTGAGCTTAAATTTAATGGGAAGTACAGGTGGTGGACGTGGTAGAGGCTGAGGCAATAATGATGAAGGGGGAGATGGACAAGCAGGATATGAACGTGGTCCCGGTAGGGGCCATCGTTTCATCCCTACATGCTGGAACTGTGGTGAGCTTGGTCATCTGAGTACAGATTGTGATAAGCCTCAGTGAATGGGTGGTGATATGTACTTACTACCTTCACAGTTACCTGACAGGTTAAATGATTATGGTATTGATATCAGGGATCAAGCAGGCCCCAGTGGAATCACAGCTGAGGAGAAGGGGAAGGCAAAGGTCATGAATGTTGTTACTCTGGAGAATGTTCAGGTGAGAGAAGAAGGGGATGTGATGCCTGTTGGCAAGCGCACAACGGATGAAACAGAAGGAAAAGGGGTGGCTGGACCCAGCCGTAAGAAGGGGAAGCAGCAGGAAGGAGAAGATGTGAAAGCTAAAAGGAAACGGAAGCCTCGTAGAAGGTTCCAGGTGTCAGACTTCCCACTGGGGGATGGGCAAACCAGCTATGATTTGACATCTGATTTGGTGAACAGGAAGGCAAACATCACCTTTGGGCAGTTGGTAGAGATGGTACCAAAATTGAGAAGGCAATGGAAGGGACTTGTGAATCCAATGGAAAAGGAGTCAGAGAAGAGGTTAGTCAAAGTACTATCTTTAGAAGAGCTTCCAGATATTTGCCCTATTGTGGAGGTGTGGAGTAAAGGTAGGAACCTTGGTCAGGCCTATATAGATGGAGGAGCTCAAATCTGTGTGATTACCCAATCATGTGTGGAGCAGTCAAGCTTGAGGGTGTCTGGGGTTTCTGGTTTTCGAATCAGGATGGCTAATCATCAAAAGGTAAAATGTCTTGGTATGATAAAGGAATTGGAAATTGAAGCTTTTAATGTCAAAGCTACTGTAGATTTTCATGTGATGCCTGTGAGTCTTGGTGCTTTTCCAATTATTCTTGGACGACCCTGGTTGCGAGTGGTGGGTGCAGTACAAGACTGGAGGTATGGGACCATTTCTTTGCATAATAAGTGGGGTAATAAAAAATCTTTTGAGATGCATAGTAGGAGATCTTTGAATGATGTGTGGGAGAGGCCACAGGATTCGAGTGTAGAGGAAACTACCACCAGTACTTCTGAATCAAAGATGGATTCATCGACTACTGCTTCTAGTGAAGAAGAGGCAGATGTGGCTTTCCTGATATCAGAGCAAGAAGGTAATGAAGATAAAGAAATGCAAGAAGTGGGTGCCGAGGGAGAAGATACTATGGGGTCATATGAAGTGATCGAGGAATTATTGCAGCCAAAGATAGAAGTGGTCTATTTTATCTGCTGCCATAAATAACCATCCAATAGTAACCATGGATTAATCTTAGGGCTCCCCAACCCTGCCCAGGTTGATCTCTCGAGTGGAGAAAAGGTTAGATATGTTAATATGCTGTCTCATTTTCCAGAATTGTTCATCACTTCTTATAAGGAGATCCGAGGATTTAAAGGGCCAGACTTGAGGATTGAATTGAAAGAAGGTGTAAAAACAGTTAGGCAAAAGCTTCGCAGGATGGGACTAGAACAAATGCAGGCCCTGAGAGAGGAAGTTGATAAGCTGTTGAGTGCAGGTTTCATTACACCAGTGTATACAGCTGAGTGGGTAAGTCCTACAGTGGTGAGTCCAAAGAAGGATGGCAGGTGGCGTATATGTGTGGATTTCAAGCCTTTGAATGCTGCTACAAAGAAGGATTCTTACCCCCTACCTTTTTTTGATGAGATCTTGGATACTGTAGTTGGATATGAAAGGTATAGTGTTTGTGATGGGTATTCAGGTTATTTCCAGTTAAAGATTGCAGAAGAAGATCAGCGCAAGACGACTTTCATTACACCGTGGGGGTGTTTCTGCTATACAAAGTTCTTCCTTTTGGATTGATGAATGGACCAGCCTACTGTCAGAAAAGGGCAAATTGGGTATTATCTCCTTTTTTGAACAAGTTTGTGAAAGATTTTATTGATGATTTTTGTATATACAGCTCCAGACAAGAGCATTGTGATAGGCTGGCTACAGTTTTTCAGCGTTATGATGAGTGTGGTGGTCAATTAAATCCAAAAAATTGTTTTTTGGCTCAACCGAGGGTGAAGCTCTTGGGCCATGTTGTTTCAGAGAATGGTATTGATCCAGATCCTGATAAAGTCAAGTCTCTTCTTCTTCTTCCTACACCAAAGAATACAAGGCAACTGGCTACTTTTGTGCAAAAGGTGAAGTATATGGCTCGATTCATCTCTCTATCTTCACAGTTGTTATATCCTTTGCAGCAAGCAGCAAAGCATGATCCTTTACATTGGACGGAGGAGTGTGAGATAGTTTTCCAGAAAGTGAAAGAGGTGTTGGGAGCTATTTCTACAATGCAGGCGCCTAACTGGGAACAGGTATTTTATGTCAACCCTTCAGTGGGCGAATGCTGTTACAGAAGGGGGAGAGAATCACATTATATGCAACCAGTCTACTGTGCTAGCAGAGTAAAACTTGCTAGAGAAAGGTTGTTATCAGAGGTGGAACTTGTTATGGTTAGTGTGATGTATGCATGTAGGCGGTTCCGCCATTACTTGTTGCCTCGCCCCTTTGTGTTTTTGACGAGCTACACTTTTTTGCCTCAGTTGATAAATGGCACAAATTTATCTAAGGCTATGATGAAGTGGGTGGTTGAGCTGCAGGAGTTTACTTTCTCATTCTTGGTGGAGGAGAGTACCAGGGCTACCTTAGTCGATCTACTGACATATAAGGAGAGTCCTCTTCTTATAAAGGAGGAGACCATCAAGAAGCCAGTTGAGGATGCGGCTGAATTGGTGAATGCACAGTTATTATATTTTGATGGTTCTTGCGGGAAAAGCCATGATGCAGCCTCAGGAGGTTTGGTGCTTTATGATCCACAAGGTTGCCTTGTTTTTAAGAAGGGTGTTAAGGTGGATGCACATAGCAACAATGAAGCAGAGTATCTGACTCTGGAAGTTGGATTGCAAATATGTTTGAAGCATGGTGTACACAGGATTCGCATTCGAGGAGATGCATTGCTTGTGGTAAAACAGGTATTGGGAGTTTGGAAGTCAAAGAATATGTTACTCAAAGAAATGTGTTTTAAGATTAAAGGTTTGTTGAAGGAATTTGAAGCTTGGAGTCTTAAGCATGTGGATCGAGGCCATAATGAGGAGGCTCATGAAGCAGCCCAGGGAATGATTGGTGAAGTTTTTGTTCTTAAAGCTCATGCATCATTTTATTGTGGCAGGGAGAATTTACAGGATATTGAGGAGTTCTTGTTAACAGGGATGATTCCTAATGGTATTGAAAGATCAAAAAAATATGGTTTCATCAGGAAAGCTGCAAGGTATGTGATGGTTGGTGATGCTTTGTATTTGAAAGGAATTGATTTGATAATGCGACGGGTACCTTGGAAGGAAGAAATCTACAAAATTCTTAAGGAAAACCATGAAGGAGCATGCGGTGGACATTTCGCCTCAAAGATTACCTTGCATAAGGTATTGCAGGAAGGTTATGTATGGCCAAGTGTACATAAGGATGTTAATCATTGGTGCAGGTCATGCAAACAATGCCAAGCTCACAGTAGACGGATATTAAAGCCTGAAATGAGGAAGACAATTCTTGCTTATGATGTTTTTGAAAAATGGGGAATTGATGCTGTGGGACCATTGCCTATTACTAGCCGAGGGAAGTGCTACATCTTGACTGCAGTTGATTACCTTTCTAGATGGGCAGAAGAAAAGGCAGTGAAACAAATTACTGCTAAGGAGGTGGCAAAGTTTGTATATCAGGATATTTGTTGTAAATTTGGTGTGCCATTGGAATTACTTTCTGATCAGGGTCCAGGTTTCAGAGCAGAGCTTATGGACTATTTGTGTACAAAGATGAAGATCAGTCGCAGTTTTACCACACCTTACTATCCACAGTGTAATGGCCTGAATGAGTGTTTCAATGGTGAATTGATCAAAATTTTATCTAAGGTGACAGAGCAACAAGGCAAGAATTGGGATTTGGAGTTGCCTGCTGCCTTGTGGGCATACAGGACAGCAATTGAAACTGGTACGGGTTTCACTCCATTTCATCTTGTTTATGGGAAAGAAGCCTTATTGCCTATTGAGGTGGAGATACGAGCTGTGAAAATGTTGGAAAAGCTTTTGGAAGAACCTGAACATGCCCTTAAAGAGCGGCTGTTATATTTACAAGAAGCACAGCTGAACAGGGATAATGCTTGGAAGCATTATGAAGATATGCAAGCAAGGACGCTGGAGAAGTTCAACAAGAAGATTAAAAGCAAAGGAATTACGAAGGATGATTTGGTATTACGTTATAACAGCAGGCTGGATAATGCCTTTCATAAAAAGTTCCAAATTAAGTGGGAAGGACCTTTCTTGGTGATGCAAGGATTTGCAAATGGTACCTATCAATTGGCAGATTTAGATGGGACTTTGCATGCTTCCAGGGTAAATGGATACAGGCTGAAGAAGTATTATGCACGTTTAATGGTGATTGTGCGGGATGCAGTGTCAGAAGATGTGATTTCAGATGAAGGGCAGTTTTTGGATATAGAATTAGGTCTTGAAATGCTTTTTACTGCTGATCATGAATGATTCAGCAGGCTGGGGGTTGGGCAAAGTATGTCAGGCATTTTTCTGTAAAGGTGTTTTGAGTCCGTGTACATATGGGATGCGTGGTGTGCAATAAAACTTTGCCCTGAATGCCATGGCAAGTGTACAGGCCGAGTGGTTTTACAGTGAGTCGGTATATGCACGTGTCTTTTTTTGGGAGCAAATGCTGGGATTTAGAAGTTTATTGCAATAATATGGTGTGCAGATGGTTGCTAAAAGTAGGGCACCGACTGGGAATTGATGTGTTTGGTAAGTTGATGCTGATGATGATGAGCGGTGGGCAGCTCTCATATGGTTTTGGAAAGTGGTGGATCGTCGTGTGAGAGGAGGAGCCTTGTTGCTAGTGTGGCCATCACTTTAGAGCTTTAAAAAAAAAAAATATAATACAAGGTGGCCACCCTATTAAGGGACCACGTGGAGCCTTATTTTGTTGCCTCTGTGGCTGCCAGCGCAGCATCCAGAAGTTGGCGAAGGTTCGAGGAGGAGCATAGCCGCCTTGTTCGAGAGAGAGGAAAGGTTGGTGATTCGAGTTGGCCGCTTCGAAGAAAAAGCCCGGGGTCATGAGAAGGTGGCTTGCTGTGGCGCTGCAGAGAGAGCAGAGAAGGTTAAGGAGCCGCTTGTACGTGAAGGGCTGGCGGGTGATTGCACAGACCTAAACGTGTGGTGGAGTTGCTGCAGAGGCCAGCGTTGGCGAAGCTACCGTGTGTGGGAGAGCTGGCGATAGAGAGCAGAGGGCGCAGCTGACGGGCGTCTAATGTAGCTACTGGCGTTAAGCGACAAGGGCTGGTGTTACAGGAAGCCAGGCTTGGCTGGACTTGTGAGTAGCGGCCTCGAGAGATGGTGCAGCAGACAGCTGGCGTCAAGACGTGTGCGGCTGGTGGCTGATAGAAGGCGTCGACTTGCGGGAGGCGACGGGCTGGTGTGAAGGGAGTGTGATGTAGAGGAGCTGCAAGGGTTCGTGTGGCTAGGCACAGCTACTGGTGGGGCGCTGTCTGTGGGAAAGAGACGGGGACTTGGCGTTGGAGCAGCTGGTGGTGAGTAGCCACCTTGCAGAGGCTCTGCAGGTGTGAAAGAAGGTCTGAAGTAACCGCCTTGTAGTAAAGAGAGGCCTGGCGAGTGATCGGGTAGACAGAGAAGCTAGTGGTCTGCAGGCACAGAGAGCGGGAGCTCTGGAAAAATCGAGGAGAGCCTTGTGGTAACTGGCGGACAGCACAGCTACAGAGGAAGAGAAGTAGTAGCTGCCTTGTTTCGAGACTTCTGGTGTGAGACCAAGAGAAGCTATGGGCAGTGTGTGTGTGAGTTGTTTGCTGTGAGTGTGTGATAAAAGGAGAGTGCGAGGAAGAGTGGGTTGAAGTTTGTCAATTAATAAAATCTATGGTGATGGATCACCCCTTGTAAATGGACAAATAGGGTTTGTGTTGATGATATGTGAGTGGCTTAGCCTTGCTGACAGATAAAAGGCTTTTATAATGAGATATGTGAGCTGTTGAAACTGCCTTTCTTTGGGTATCTCTGTGTGGTATTTAGAGAGATTTCTTTCCAGCTAGAGAAGCTGGTGGTGCCCCTTGTGCTTGTGAGTGTTCCGAAGGTGGTGAGTCGGCGAGCTATAGTGGCCTTCTTGTGTTCCTGAGTTGCCTCACATCTTTCTGGTGCCCCCCACTGAGGAGTTTCTCTGGCATTGTTTGACTGAGGATAGCTCTGCTAATTTCTTCAGTTTACTAGGGTGTAGGCCCTAGGAATTGAGAGTTTCAGGGAAGGAGTTTTCTTGGATCTGAGGTGAACTTTGGGGGTTAAAATGATGTCTTATCCAGAGTTTTATGGTAGCCCTAATGAGGATGTGGCAGACTTCTTGGAAAGAATGGAGGTTGCATGCATAAGCAACCATATTAACGAGTCGGCACAGGTGTTGCGGCTACTGAGCATTTGCTTGAAAGGGGATGCAAGGACCTGGTACAGGACTTATGAGGAGTCATTGAGGGTTGCTGTTCCACATCTTGATATGACTGAGAATGGATTAAAGATAGCACTAAGCAACATGTTCAAGAAGGTAGAAGATCCCGACAAGGTTTGGCATGAGGTGCAAGCTCTGACACAAGGTGAGTTTGAATCAATAGATGATTATGTCAAGAAATTTTCTTTGCTATGGGAGACTTTATGCAGGGCTTTAGGGGAAGACCACGTACCCCCCTGACATGATGAAGAAAAACAAGTTTGTAGCCGGGCTTAAGAGGAGTATTCGCTGGAAAGTGGAATTGAAGAAGCCCAGGTCTTATGAGGATGCGGTAGAAATTGCTAAATCAAAAGACTGGAAGCTGCGGATGAATCAGCTGGGGATGATTCCAGTTGTAGCACAGCCGGAGATTCGTAGAGTGGAGGCTACACCCATGAATGCAGTGATTGAGAGGATGAAGCCCAATGAAGCCCAAGCTATGCAGATGGTGCCACAAGCTAGTCAAGGAGTACCTATGGTTCCTGCAGGTTCTGATGAGGGATTGCGACAGGATATGAAACAAATGGTTGATCTTATGAAGAATTTGAGCTTAAATTTAATGGGAAGTACAGGTGGTGGACGTGGCAGAGGCCGAGGCACTAATGATGAAGGGGGAGATGGACAAGCAGGATATGGACGTGGTCGCGGTAGGAGCCGTTGTTCATCCCTACATGCTGGAACTGTGGTGAGCTTGGTCATCTGAGTACAGATTGTGATAAGCCTCAGCGAATGGGTGGTGATATGTACCCACTAACTTCACAGTTACCTGACAGGTCAAATGATTATGGTATTGATATCAGGGATCAAGCAGGCCCCAGTGGAATCATAGCTGAGGAGAAGGGGAAGGCAAAGGTCATGAATGTTGTTACTCTGGAGAATGTTCAGGTGAGAGAAGAAGGGGATGTGATGCCTGTTGGCAAGCGCACAACGGATGAAACAGAAGGAAAAGGGGTGGCTGGACCCAGCCGTAAGAAGGGGAAGCAGCAGGAAGGAGAAGATGTGAAAGCTAAAAGGAAACGGAAGCCTCGTAGAAGGTTCCAGGTGTTAGACTTCCCACTGGGGGGATGGGAAAACCAGCTATGATTTGAAATCTGATTTGGCGAACAGGAAGGCAAACATCACCTTTGGGCAGTTGGTAGAGATGGTACCAAAATTAAGAAGGCAATGGAAGGGACTTGTGAATCCAATGGAAAAGGAGTCAGAGAAGAGGTTAGTCAAAGTACTATCTTTAGAAGAGCTTCCAGATATTTGCCCTATTGTGGAGGTGTGGAGTAAAGGTAGGAACCTTGGTCAGGCCTATATAGATGGAGGAGCTCAAATCTGTGTGATTACCCAATCATGTGTGGAGCAGTCAAGCTTGAGGGTGTCTGGGGTTTCTGGTTTTCGAATCAGGATGGCTAATCATCAAAAGGTAAAATGTCTTGGTATGATAAAGGAATTGGAAATTGAAGCTTTTAATGTCAAAGCTACTGTAGATTTTCATGTGATGCCTGCGAGTCTTGGTGCTTTTCCAATTATTCTTGGACGACCCTGGTTGCGAGTGGTGGGTGCAGTACAAGACTGGAGGTATGGGACCATTTCTTTGCATAATAAGTGGGGTAGTAAAAAATCTTTTGAGATGCATAGTAGGAGATCTTTGAATGATGTATGGGAGAGGCCACAGGATTCGAGTGTAGAGGAAACTACCACCAGTACTTCTGAATCAGAGATGGATTCATCGACTACTGCTTCTAGTGAAGAAGAGGCAGATGTGGCTTTCCTGATATCAGAGCAAGAAGGTAATGAAGATAAAGAAATGCAAGAAGTGGGTGCCGAGGGAAAAGATACTATGGGGTCATATGAAGTGATCGAGGAATTATTGCAGCCAAAGATAGAAGTGAAGAAGAAGCAGGAGCTGATTGAAGGAATGCTGAGTCCGGATCTCTCGAGTGGAGAAAAGGTTAGATATGTTAATATGCTGTCTCATTTTCCAGAATTGTTCATCACTTCTTATAAGGAGATCCGAGGATTTAAAGGGCCAGACTTGAGGATTGAATTGAAAGAAGGTGTAAAAACAGTTAGGCAAAAGCTTCGCAGGATGGGACGAGAACAAATGCAGGCCCTGAGAGAGGAAGTTGATAAGCTGTTGAGTGCAAGTTTCATTACACCAGTGGATACAGCTGAGTGGGTAAGTCCTACAGTGGTGAGTCCAAAGAAGGATGGCAGGTGGCGTATATGTGTGGATTTCAAGCCTTTGAATGCTGCTACAAAGAAGGATTCTTACCCCCTACCTTTTTTGGATGAGATCTTGGATACTGTAGTTGGATATGAAAGGTATAGTGTTTGTGATGGGTATTCAGGTTATTTCCAGTTAAAGATTGCAGAAGAAGATCAGCGCAAGACGACTTTCATTACACCGTGGGGGTGTTTCTGCTATACAAAGTTCTTCCTTTTGGATTGATGAATGGACCAGCCTACTATCAGAAAAGGGCAAATTGGGTATTATCTCCTTTTTTGAACAAGTTTGTGAAAGATTTTATTGATGATTTTTGTATATACAGCTCCAGACAAGAGCATTGTGATAGGCTGGCTACAGTTTTTCAGCGTTATGAGTGTTGTGGTGGTCAATTAAATCCAAAAAAGTGTTTTTTGGCTCAATCGAGGGTGAAGCTCTTGGGCCATGTTGTTTTAGAGAATGGTATTGATCCAGATCCTGATAAAGTCAAGTCTCTTCTTCTTCTTCCTACACCAAAGAATACAAGGCAACTGGCTACTTTTGTGCAAAAGGTGAAGTATATGGCTCGATTCATCTCTCTATCTTCACAGTTGTTATATCCTTTGCAGCAAGCAGCAAAGCATGATCCTTTACATTGGACGGAGGAGTGTGAGATAGTTTTCCAGAAAGTGAAAGAGGTGTTGGGAGCTATTCCTACAATGCAGGCGCCTAACTGGGAACAGGTATTTTATGTCAACCCTTCAGTGGGCGAAGATGCAATTGGAGCTATGCTGTTACAGAAGGGGAGAGAATCACATTATATGCAACCAGTCTACTGTGCTAGCAGAGTAAAACTTGCTAGAGAAAGGTTGTTATCAGAGGTAGAACTTGTTATGGTTAGTGTGATGTATGCATGTAGGCGAATCCGCGATTACTTGTTGCCTCGTCCCTTTGTGGTTTTGACGAGCTACACTTTTTTGCTTCAGTTGATAAATGGCACAAATTTATCTAAGGCTATGATGAAGTGGGTGGTTGAGCTGCAGGAGTTTACTTTCTCATTCTTGGTGGAGGAGAGTACCAGGGCTACCTTAGCTGATCTACTGACATATAAGGAGAGTCCTCTTCTTATAAAGGAGGAGACCATCAAGAAGCCAGTTGAGGATGCGGCTGAATTGGTGAATGCACACTTATTATATTTTGATGGTTCTTACAGGAAAAGCCATGATGTAGCCTCAGGAGGTTTGGTGCTTTATGATCCACAGGGTTGCCTTGTTTTTAAGAAGGGTGTTAAGGTGGATGCACATAGCAACAATGAAGCAGAGTATCTGACTCTGGAAGTTGGATTGCAAATATGTTTGAAGCATGGTGTACACAGGATTCGCATTCGAGGAGATGCATTAATGCCTTTCATAAAAAGTTCCAAATTAAGTGGGAAGGACCTTTCTTGGTGATGCAAGGATTTGCAAATGGTACCTATCAATTGGTAGATTTAGATGGGACTTTGCATGCTTCCAGGGTAAATGGATATAGGCTGAAGAAGTATTATGCACGTTTAATGGTGATTGTGCGGGATGCAGTGTCAGAAGATGTGATTCCAGATGAAGGGCAGTTTTTGGATATGGAATTAGGTCTTGAAATGCTTTTTACTGCTGATCATGAATGATTCAGCAGGCTGGGGGTTGGGCAAAGTATGTCAAGCATTTTTCTGTAAAGGTGTTTTGAGTCCGTGTACATATGGGATGCGTGGTGTGCAATAAAACTTTGCCTTGAATGCCCTGGCAAGTGTACAGGCCGAGTGGTTTTATAGTGAGTCGGTATATGCACGTGTCTTTTTTTGGGAGCAAATGCTGGGATTTAGAAGTTTATTGCAATAATATGGTGTGCAGATGGTTGCTAAAAGCAGGGCACCGACTGGGAATTGATGTGTTTGGTAAGTTGATGCTGATGATGATGAGCGGTGGGCAGCTCTCATATGGTTTTGGAAAGTGGTGGATCGTCGTGTGAGAGGAGGAGCCTTGTTGCTAGTGTGGCCATCACTTTAGAGCTTTAAAAAAATAATAATAAATATAATACAAGGTGGCCACCCTATTAAGGGACCACGTGGAGCCAGGAGCATAGCCGCCTTGTTCGAGAGAGAGGAAAGGCTGGTGATTCGAGTTGGCCGCTTCGAAGAAAAAGCCCGGGGTCGTGAGAAGGTGGCTTGCTGTGGCGCTGCAGAGAGAGCAGAGAAGGTCAAGGAGCCGCTTGTACGTGAAGGGCTGGCGGGTGATTGCACAGACCTAAACGTGTGGTGGAGTTGCTGCAGAGGCCAGCGTTGGCGAAGCTACCATGTGTGGGAGAGCTGGCGATAGAGAGCAGAGGGCACAGCTGTGACGGGCGTCTAATGTAGCTACTGGCGTTAAGCGATAAGGGCTGGTGTTACAGGAAGCCAGGCTTGGCTGGAGTGGTGAGTAGCCGCCTGGAGAGATGCTGCTGCAGCAGACAGCTGGCGTCAAGACGTTTGCGGCTGGTGGCTGATAGAAGGCGTCGACTTGCGGGAGGCGATGGGCTGGTGTGAAGGGAGCGTGATGTAGAGGAGCTGCAAGGGTTTGTGTGGCTAGGCGCAGCTACTCGTGGGGCACTGTCTGTGGGAAAGAGACGGGGACTTGGCGTTGGAGCAGTTGATGGTGAGTAGCCACCTTGCAGAGGCTCTGCAGGCGTGAAAGAAGGTCTGCAGTAACCGCCTTGTAGTAAAGAGAGGCCTGGCGAGTGATCGGGTAGACAGAGAAGCTGGTGGTCTGTAGGCACAGAGAGCGAGAGCTCTAGAAAAATCGAGGAGAGCCTTGTGGTAACTGGCGGACAGCATAGCTGCAGAGAGGAAGAGAAGTAGTAGCTGCCTTGTTTCGAGACTTCTGGTGTGAGACCAAGAGAAGCTGTGGGCAGTGTGTGTGTGAGTTGTTTGCTGTGAGTGTGTGATAAAAGAAGAGTGCGAGGAAGAGTGGGTTGAAATTTGTCAATTAATAAAATCTATGGTGATGAATCACCCCTTGTAAATGGACAAATAGGGTTTGTGTTGATGATATGTGAGTGGCTTAGCCTTGCTGACAGATAAAAGGCTTTTATAATGAGATATGTGAGCTGTTGAAACTGCCTTTCTTTGGGTATCTCTGTGTGGTATTTAGAGAGATTTTTTTCCTGCTAGAGAAGCTGGTGGTGGTGCCCCTTGTGCTTGTGAGTGTTCCGAAGGTGGTGAGTCGGCGAGCTATAGTGGCCTTGTTGTGTTCCTGAGCTGCCTCACATCTTTCTGGTGCCCCCCACTGAGGAGTTGCTCTGGCATTGTTTGACTGAGGATAGCTCTGCTAATTTCTTCAGTTTACTAAGGTGTAGGCCCTAGGAATTGAGAGTTTCAGGGAAGGAGTTTTCTTGGATCTGAGGTGAACTTTGGGGGTTAAAATGATGTCTTATCCAGAGTTTTATGGTAGCCCTAATGAGGATGTGGCAGATTTCTTGGAAAGAATGGAGGTTGCATGCATAAGCAACCATATTAACGAGTCGGCACAGGTGTTGCGGCTACTGAGCATTTGGTTGAAAGGGGATGCAAGGACCTGGTACAGGACTTATGAGGAGTCATTGAGGGTTGCTGTTCCACATCTTGATATGACTGAGAATGGATTAAAGACAGCACTAAGCAACAGGTTCAAGAAGGTAGAAGATCCCGACAAGGTTTGGCATGAGGTGCAAGCTCTGACACAAGGTGAGTTTGAATCAATAGATGATTATGTCAAGAAATTTTCTTTGCTATGGGAGACTTTATGCAGGGCTTTAGGGGAAGACCAGGTACCCCCTGACATGATGAAGAAAAACAAGTTTGTAGCTGGGCTTAAGAGGAGTATTCGCTGGAAAGTGGAATTGAAGAAGCCCAGGTCTTATGAGGATGCAGTAGAAATTGCTAAATCAAAAGACTGGAAGCTGCAGCGGATGAATCAGCTGGGGATGATTCCAGTTGTAGCACAGCCGAAGATTCGTAGAGTGGAGGCTACACCCATGAATGCAGTGATTGAGAGGATGAAGCCCACTGAAGCCCAAGCTATGCAGATGGTGCCACAAGCTAGTCAAGGAGTACCTATGGTTCCTGCAGGTTCTGATGAGGGATTGCGACAGGATATGAAACAGATGGTTGATCTTATGAAGAATTTGAGCTTAAATTTAATGGGAAGTACAGGTGGTGGACGTGGCAGAGGCCGAGGCAAAAATGATGAAGGGGGAGATGGACAAGCAGGATATGGACGTGGTCGCGGTAGGGGCCATCGTTTCATCCCTACATGCTGGAACTGTGGTGAGCTTGGTCATCTGAGTACAGATTGTGATAAGCCTCAGTGAATGGGTGGTGATATGTACTTACTACCTTCACAGTTACCTGACAGGTTAAATGATTATGGTATTGATATCAGGGATCAAGCAGGCCCCAGTGGAATCACAGCTGAGGAGAAGGGGAAGGCAAAGGTCATGAATGTTGTTACTCTGGAGAATGTTCAGGTGAGAGAAGAAGGGGATGTGATGCCTGTTGGCAAGCGCACAACGGATGAAACAGAAGGAAAAGGGGTGGCTGGACCCAGCCGTAAGAAGGGGAAGCAGCAGGAAGGAGAAGATGTGAAAGCTAAAAGGAAACGGAAGCCTCGTAGAAGGTTCCAGGTGTCAGACTTCCCACTGGGGGATGGGCAAACCAGCTATGATTTGACATCTGATTTGGTGAACAGGAAGGCAAACATCACCTTTGGGCAGTTGGTAGAGATGGTACCAAAATTGAGAAGGCAATGGAAGGGACTTGTGAATCCAATGGAAAAGGAGTCAGAGAAGAGGTTAGTCAAAGTACTATCTTTAGAAGAGCTTCCAGATATTTGCCCTATTGTGGAGGTGTGGAGTAAAGGTAGGAACCTTGGTCAGGCCTATATAGATGGAGGAGCTCAAATCTGTGTGATTACCCAATCATGTGTGGAGCAGGCAGGCTTGAGGGTGTCTGGGGTTTCTGGTTTTCGAATCAGGATGGCTAATCATCAAAAGGTAAAATGTCTTGGTATAATAAATGAATTGGAAATTGAAGCTTTTAATGTCAAAGCTACTGTAGATTTTCATGTGATGCCTGCGGGTCTTGGTGCTTTTCCAATTATTCTTGGACGACCCTGGTTGCGAGTGGTGGGTGCAGTACAAGACTGGAGGTATGGGACCATTTATTTGCATAATAAGTGGGGTAATAAAAAATCTTTTGAGATGCATAGTAGGAGATCTTTGAATGATGTGTGGGAGAGGCCACAGGATTCGAGTGTAGAGGAAACTACCACCAGTACTTCTGAATCAGAGATGGATTCATCGACTATTGCTTCTAGTGAAGAAGAGGCAGATGTGGCTTTCCTGATATCAGAGCAAGAAGGTAATGAAGATAAAGAAATGCAAGAAGTGGGTGCTGAGGGAGAAGATACTATGGGGTCATATGAAGTGATCGAGGAATTATTACAGCCAAAGATAGAAGTGAAGAAGAAGCAGGAACTGATTGAAGGAATGCTGAGTCCAGATCTCTCGAGTGGAGAAAAGGTTAGATATGTTAATATGTTGTCTCATTTTCCAGAATTGTTCATCACTTCTTATAAGGAGATCCGAGGATTTAAAGGGCCAGACTTGAGGATTGAATTGAAAGAAGGTGTAAAAACAGTTAGGCAAAAGCTTCGCAGGATGGGACGAGAACAAATGCAGGCCCTGAGAGAGGAAGTTGATAAGCTGTTGAGTGCAAGTTTCATTACACCAGTGGATACAGTTGAGTGGGTAAGTCCTACAGTGGTGAGTCCAAAGAAGGATGGCAGGTGGCGTATATGTGTGGATTTCAAGCCTTTGAATGCTGCTACAAAGAAGGATTCTTACCCCCTACCTTTTTTGGATGAGATCTTGGATACTGTAGTTGGATATGAAAGGTATAGTGTTTGTGATGGGTATTCAGGTTATTTCCAGTTAAAGATTGCAGAAGAAGATCAGCGCAAGACGACTTTCATTACACCGTGGGGGTGTTTCTGCTATACAAAGTTCTTCCTTTTGGATTGATGAATGGACCAGCCTACTATCAAAAAAGGGCAAATTGGGTATTATCTCCTTTTTTGAACAAGTTTGTGAAAGATTTTATTGATGATTTTTGTATATACAGCTCCAGACAAGAGCATTGTGATAGGCTGGCTACAGTTTTTCAGCGTTATGATGAGTGTGGTGGTCAATTAAATCCAAAAAAGTGTTTTTTGGCTCAACCGAGGGTGAAGCTCTTGGGCCATGTTGTTTCAGAGAATGGTATTGATCCAGATCCTGATAAAGTCAAGTCTCTTCTTCTTCTTCCTACACCAAAGAATACAAGGCAACTGGCTACTTTTGTGCAAAAGGTGAAGTATATGGCTCGATTCATCTCTCTATCTTCACAGTTGTTATATCCTTTGCAGCAAGCAGCAAAGCATGATCCTTTACATTGGACGGAGGAGTGTGAGATAGTTTTCCAGAAAGTGAAAGAGGTGTTGGGAGCTATTCCTACAATGCAGGCGCCTAACTGGGAACAGGTATTTTATGTCAACCCTTCAGTGGGCGAAGATGCAATTGGAGCTATGCTGTTACAGAAGGGGAGAGAATCACATTATATGCAACCAGTCTACTGTGCTAGCAGAGTAAAACTTGCTAGAGAAAGGTTGTTATCAGAGGTAGAACTTGTTATGGTTAGTGTGATGTATGCATGTAGGCGGTTCCGCGATTACTTGTTGCCTCGTCCCTTTGTGGTTTTGACGAGCTACACTTTTTTGCTTCAGTTGATAAATGGCACAAATTTATCTAAGGCTATGATGAAGTGGGTGGTTGAGCTGCAGGAGTTTACTTTCTCATTCTTGGTGGAGGAGAGTACCAGGGCTACCTTAGCTGATCTACTGACATATAAGGAGAGTCCTCTTCTTATAAAGGAGGAGACCATCAAGAAGCCAGTTGAGGATGCGGCTGAATTGGTGAATGCACACTTATTATATTTTGATGGTTCTTACAGGAAAAGCCATGATGCAGCCTCAAGAGGTTTGTGTTGGAATTAGGGTTGCAGGAATGCACACACAACTTCAAGAAGATGAGGAAGCTTGAGCACAACACAGTAGTGTATTATGAGTGCCAAAAATGAAAGATAACTAGCCCTAGAAGATAATGGGCGTATATACAATGCACGGGGGAAAAAACCTCCTAGTGAGGGAAAAAGTGCCCCGGCGGTCCTAAGTGTGTTCACACACATCACTACTATAATATGGAATTAGGGTTGCAGGAATGCACACACAACTTCAAGAAGATGAGGAAGCTTGAGCACAACACAGTAGTGTATTATGAGTGCCAAAAATGAAAGATAACTAGCCCTAGAAGATAATGGGCGTATATACAATGCACGGGGGAAAAAACCTCCTAGTGAGGGAAAAAGTGCCCCGGCGGTCCTAAGTGTGTTCACACACATCACTACTATAATATGGTAACAAATCCCCCCTGGAGTGATGCGGTGAACAAGAGCTAGCACTCATGTATAGGGAAGTGTCTAGCTATGTGGACGAATCCACAAAAGGGAGTAAGCCCAAAGCTTTGCGAAAAGCTTCGAACTTCTCACGAGGCAGAGCCTTTGTGAAAAGGTCTGCAAGGTTATCCTGTGTTGGCACATAAGCCAAACTGATCTCTCCTGCAGAGAGTCTCTCCCTGACATAATGGTAGTGCACCTCAATGTGCTTCGTACGAGCATGGAACACTGGGTTCCGCGCAACTGCCAATGCGCTCTGACTGTCAGTGAAGATGGTGGTGGCAGATGGCTGCCCAACACCCAAATCAGCCATAAGGCGTCTGAGCCACACACACTCAACCGTAGCTGTGAAAGCTGCCCTGTACTCAGCTTCACAACTAGAAGTGGCCACAGTAGGCTGCTTCTTGCTCAACCATGATATGCATGAGCTTCCAAGCATGAAGCAAAAACCACTCGTGGACACGCGTGTGTCATAACAACCAGCCCAGTCAGAATCTGAAAAAGCATGTAAATCTGGCGGCAATGATCCCCCCTTGGGATAAAACAACCCAAGATGCCGAGTACCACTCAAATAGCGAAAGATACGCTTCACTGCCTGCCAATGCTTAATGCCTGGGCTATGCATAAATCTGCTCACCTGTGAGACTGCAAACTGAATGTCTGGCCTCGTAATGCATACATAAATGAGGCAACCAACAGCTGTCTGATAGAGTGTGACATCAAAGTGATCTCCAGCATCATGAAGACTCAATTTCAAACCTGTCTCCATTGGAGTAGCAATAGGCTTGCAGTCTTCAAGGCCAAATCTCCGCAACAATGTTTCAATATACTTTGTCTGACACAAAGCAATACCTCCATCACACTGCTTAAATTGTATCCCCAAATAATGATGCAAATGCCCCAAATCTGACATCTCAAAAGAGGCATTCAAATCAGCCTTAAAATCAGCAATATGACTCTCATTTGGTCCTGTGAGCAGCATGTCATCGACATAGAGAGCAATGATTAGATGTACACCATCCACACGTTTAGCATACAAAGTGCTTTCTGTTGGACTATTCTGAAACCCATGTGCAGTCAAATATGCATGTATTTTTTCATACCAAGCTCGTGGAGCTTGCTTTAAACCATATAAAGCCTTTTTTAACCTGCACACTTTGTTTTCCTGCCCTCTTTGAACAAAACCACGAGGCTGCGATACATACACCTCCTCATGCAAATCTCCATTTAAGAACGCAGTCTTTATGTCCAGCTGATGTACATTCCAACCATTATGAGCTGCTAATGCACAGATGCTACGAACAGTGGTCATACGACATGTGGGAGCAAAAGTCTCATCAAAATCAATGCCCTTCTCTTGAGCATAACCTTTTGCAACAAGCCTAGCCTTATGGCGATCCACTGTGCCATCAGGCTTACGCTTCAATTTGTATACCCACTTAGTGCCAATGGCCTTCTTGCCAGGGGGCAAGTCACATAAAGACCATGTACCATTCTTCATAATAGCATCGTATTCTGCTTGCATAGCAGCCATCCAATTTTCTGAACTTTGTGCCTCATCAAATGAAACAGGCTCACTTTCATCGCACATACTAGAAACAGCCAATGCATAACAATCTGACGCATAAGAGGCACCATGAGAGCCAGAACGAGTGCGACTAGACAAAGGGGCATCCAACTTGCTGTCACGCAAAGTCTGCACCAGCCATCTAGGCATATTCCTAGAGCCCTCAATCTCTTGTCTCTCATCCTCAAGTGCATCATGCACATCTGCATCAGATATAGGCTGATCTGTGCCATCATTTAAAACCTGCATAGGCTGAAAAACTGCCTCATGAGGTATTGCACTTGACTGTGCACCACTGAAAAGAGGCAACAATGTATCATAGACATCACGTGAGCTGATATCTGTCTCCTTAGTACATGAAACCAAGGGCTGAACTGCATCTTCCACAAATACAACATCACGGCTAACCAAAATGCGCTTTGTCTGTGGATGATACAAACGATAGCCTTTGCTTTCAGCACTATATCCAACAAAAATACATTTGACAGCTTTGTCATCCAATTTTCTGCGATGTTGCACAGGCACTAATGCATATGCCAGGCAACCAAAAACACGTAAATGGCCAACAGATGGCTTGCGGCCATGCCAAGCCTCATATGGAGTGACAACCTGTAATGCTTTGGTGGGACACCTGTTTAGTACATAAGTGGCACACATGACAGCCTCAAGCCAAAAACCATGTGGTAGACTTTGACTCTTAACCATACATCTTGCCATTTCCATGAGAGACCTGTTTTTTCTCTCAGCCACACCATTTTGCTGTGGTGTATACGGCACTGTACATTGGTGTTTTATCCCACGCTCAGTTAGAAATGCATTAAATTCTGAAGACATATACTCCCCCCCTCGATCTGAACGGAGGGTGCCCATCTTACTTTGTGACACATTTTCAGCCATAACCAAAAACTGTTTGAAGCACAAAAACACTTCGGACTTTGCCTTCAAAGGATATACCCATGCATGCCTGGTAAAATCATCAATGAAAGTCACGAAGTAAAGGTAGTTTCCAAATGATGGAGTTTGCATGGGACCACAAACATCACTGTGAACAAGCTGCAATCTGCGTTCAGCTCTCACTGATCCATCTTTGGGAAAGGAAGCACGCTGCATTTTACCCAATATGCAGCCCTCACAAACATGCTTGACAGGTGCCTCAAGCTTAGGCAAAGAAGACACCATTTCAGATTTCTGCAGGCGCAGCAAACTTGCAAAATTCAGATGACCAAAACGTGCATGCCACAGTTTTGCATTTGAAATAGCCTGCGTATCCATAATAGCACATGCTGAATCCTCTACACATTTGCCATCCATATTGAGCTTATACAGCCCTCGACATAGTGAACCAGATGCTACAATGATGTCACCACAAGAGAGATCATGAACAGTACATCTGTCATCCACAAATTTTATAACCAAACCTGTTTTGGCAAATGCGGAGACTGACAGCAGATTCTTTTTGATCCCTGGCACATACAATGCATCAAAAAGTGTAAAGGTGTTGCCATTTGCAACATTCAGCACAATCTGTCCAACTCCTTCAACGGGATAAGAGGAGTTATTGGCACAAGTGACAGTATTCCCTGTGGGAGCAGACTCAAGGAAAGTGAATAAACTGCGCTGCGAGGTGATATGCTTAGTGGCACCACTGTCAAAGTACCATACATCTGAATCTACTGCAGACATACATGTGTCATGCAAAGATGGGTCATAACTGCACTGCGCATTGAATGCCCATTCTGTATCTAGCACAACATTAGCAGATTCATTGTTAGAAGGAGAGGCATCTGCAACAGCCATACCAGCCTCTTTCTTCTTAGCCTCTTTCGCAGCCAGCTTAGGACACGCTTTGATGACATGATCATTTCCCTTACAGTACTTGCAAAATGTCTTCTGTTTGTCACCCTTCTTCTCATCTTTGTCTTCCTTCTTTGGTTGCGCAGCATTTGCAGATTTCTGCTTACTAGAAGAAAAGCCAGCTTTACCTTTCCCGCTTCTCTGACTAGCAACGAAAGCTTGATCTGCGACACGCATAATATTCCTGTTTTGCCTTGACTGGTCTTCTTGCAGCAAAACAGAAACTAACTCCTCAAATGATAAGGCATTGGGATTGCCTTTCATCATCAAGCGAAGAGTGGAAGCAAAACCCTGATAAGAATCTGGTAGACCATTCAAAACAGTCTGCACAAGTGAACTGTCAGACAGGATTTCATCTGCAGAAATGAGCTGCTCTTTGAAATCCTTGATCTTTGTCAAAAAGCTATCCATAGAATCACCTTCGTTCATATGCTCACTCTCCAACTGTTTTCGGAGATAAGCAACACGAGCCTCATTTCTTGCCTGATACAATGTGGCAAGTACATCCCAAGCATCCTTAGAAGTCCTGCAGGAGCGAATATGTGGGATAATGGTACGTTTGACAGACAGCGCAATCAAGGCATGAGCCTGCGCATCTCTACCATCCCAACGAATCTGCTCTGCTGAAAGTGGTGGTTCTCGAACAGCTGCTACAGCACTTGTGCCTGCACCATCATCAACAGTACCTGTTTCTGATGTGTTTGCAGCATTCCCAGCCACAATAGGACGTGCATCAATACCCTGCACAATATTCCATAACCCCTTTGCTACCAATACATGTCGCATCATATATGCCCACAATGGATAGTTGGTGCCATCCAACTTATCCTCAGCAGCCAACATGCGGAATACATCATTGTTGTCAGCCATGGCCAATGACTGTACTACTAGATGTAAATGCTGTCTGTAAGAGGTAAACCTGTATAAAATCGACCTGTGCTATGTAGCACAGCCCAAAACAGACGAATGGGCACCTGTCCTGCAGATTTTAATCTTGACAGAAAATCTGCACAGTAGGACGATTTTGCCTGCGCAGTACTTGGAATGCAAAAACGGAGGGCGAAATGACCTCAGATCAAAATTCTGAAATGACCGAGCCCTACGGGCTCGCCCACGGCATATACTAACCTGCAGACGCTCGTGAAACCTCGTCGCAATCGGAGGAGATGAAGCGGCAGGTGCCGGTGATGCTGCCCGGGAGGAGGAAGCCTGCTCTGATACCAATTGTTGGAATTAGGGTTGCAGGAATGCACACACAACTTCAAGAAGATGAGGAAGCTTGAGCACAACACAGTAGTGTATTATGAGTGCCAAAAATGAAAGATAACTAGCCCTAGAAGATAATGGGCGTATATACAATGCACGGGGGAAAAAACCTCCTAGTGAGGGAAAAAGTGCCCCGGCGGTCCTAAGTGTGTTCACACACATCACTACTATAATATGGTAACAGTTTGGTGCTTTATGATCCACAGGGTTGCCTTGTTTTTAAGTAGGGTGTTAAGGTGGATGCACATAGCAACAATGAAGCAGAGTATCTGACTCTGGAAGTTGGATTGCAAATATGTTTGAAGCATGGTGTACACAGGATTCGCATTCGAGGAGATGCATTGCTTGTGGTAAAACAGGTATTGGGAGTTTGGAAGTCAAAGAATATGTTACTCAAAGAAATGTGTTTTAAGATTAAAGGTTTGTTGAAGGAATTTGAAGCTTGGAGTCTTAAGCATGTGGATCGAGGCCATAATGAGGAGGCTCATGAAGCAGCCCAGGGAATGATTGGTGAAGTTTTTGTTCTTAAAGCTCATGCATCATTTTATTGTGGCAGGGAGAATTTACAGGATATTGAGGAGTTCTTGTTAACAGGGATGATTCCTAATGGTATTGAAAGATCAAAAAAATATGGTTTCATCAGGAAAGCTGCAAGGTATGTGATGGTTGGTGATGCTTTGTATTTGAAAGGAATTGATTTGATAATGCGACGGGTACCTTGGAAGGAAGAAATCTACAAAATTCTTAAGGAAAACCATGAAGGAGCATGCGGTGGACATTTCGCCTCAAAGATTACCTTGCATAAGGTATTGCAGGAAGGTTATGTATTGCCAAGTGTACATAAGGATGTTAATCATTGGTGCAGGTCATGCAAACAATGCCAAGCTCACAGTAGACGGATATTAAAGCCTGAAATGAGGAAGACAATTCTTGCTTATGATGTTTTTGAAAAATGGGGAATTGATGCTGTGGGACCATTGCCTATTACTAGCCGAGGGAAGTGCTACATCTTGACTGCAGTTGATTACCTTTCTAGATGGGCAGAAGAAAAGGCAGTGAAACAAATTACTGCTAAGGAGGTGGCAAAGTTTGTATATCAGGATATTTGTTATAAATTTGGTGTGCCATTGGAATTACTTTCTGATCAGGGTCCAGGTTTCAGAGCAGAGCTTATGGACTATTTGTGTACAAAGATGAAGATCAGTCGCAGTTTTACCACACCTTACTATCCACAGTGTAATGGCCTGAATGAGCGTTTCAATGGTGAATTGATCAAAATTTTATCTAAGGTGACAGAGCAACAAGGCAAGAATTGGGATCTGGAGTTGCCTGCTGCCTTGTGGGCATACAGGACAGCAATTGAAACTGGTACGGGTTTCACTCCATTTCATCTTGTTTATGGGAAAGAAGCCTTATTGCCTATTGAGGTGGAGATACGAGCTGTGAAAATGTTGGAAAAGCTTTTGGAAGAACCTGAAGATGCCCTTAAAGAGCGGCTGTTATATTTACAAGAAGCACAGCTGAACAGGGATAATGCTTTGAAGCATTATGAAGATATGCAGGCAAGGACGCTGGAGAAGTTCAACAAGAAGATTAAAAGCAAAGGAATTATGAAGGATGATTTGGTATTACGTTATAACAGCAGGCTGGATAATGCCTTTCATAAAAAGTTTCAAATTAAGTGGGAAGGACCTTTCTTGGTGATGCAAGGATTTGCAAATGGTACCTATCAATTGGTAGATTTAGATGGGACTTTGCATGCTTCCAGGGTAAATGGATACAGGCTGAAGAAGTATTATGCACGTTTAATGGTGATTGTGCGGGATGCAGTGTCAGAAGATGTGATTTCAGATGAAGGGCAATTTTTGGATATGGAATTAGGTCTTGAAATGCTTTTTACTGCTGATCATGAATGATTTAGCAGGCTGGGGGTTGGGCAAAGTATGTCAGGCATTTTTTTGTAAAGGTGTTTTGAGTCCGTGTACATATGGGATGTGTGGTGTGCAATAAAACTTTGCCCTGAATGCCCTGGCAAGTGTACAGGCCGAGTGGTTTTACAGTGAGTCGGTATATGCACGTGTCTTTTTTTGGGAGCAAATGCTGGGATTTAGAAGTTTATTGCAATAATATGGTGTGCAGATGGTTGCTAAAAGCAGGGCACCGACTGGGAATTGATGTGTTTGGTAAGTTGATGCTGATGATGATGAGCGGTGGGCAGCTCTCATATGGTTTTGGAAAGTGGTGGATCGTCGTGTGAGAGGAGGAGCCTTGTTGCTAGTGTGGCCATCACTTTAGAGCTTTAAAATAATAATAATAAATATAATACAAGGTGGCCACCCTATTAAGGGACCACGTGGAGCCTTATTTTGTTGCCTTTGTGGCTGCCCCAGCGCAGCATCTAGAAGCTGGCCGAAGGTTCGAGGAGGAGCATAGCCGCCTTGTTCGAGAGAGAGGAAAGGCTGTTGATTCGAGTTGGCCGCTTCGAAGAAAAAGCCCGGGGTCTTGAGAAGGTGGCTTGCTGTGGCGCTGCAGAAAGAGCAGAGAAGGTCAAGGAGCCGCTTGTACGTGAAGGGCTGGCGGGTGATTGCACAAACCTAAACGTGTGGTGGAGTTGCTGCAAAGGCCAGCGTAGGCGAAGCTGCCGTGTGTGGGAGAGCTGGTGATAGAGAGCAGAGGGCGCAGCTGTGACGGGCGTCTAATGTAGCTATTGGCGTTAAGCGACAAGGGCTGGCGTTAAGCGACAAAGGCTGGTGTTACAGGAAGTCAGGCTTGGCTGGAGTGGTGAGTAGCCGCCTGGAGAGATGCTGCAGCAGACAGCTGGCGTCAAGACGTGTTTGGCTGGTGGCTGATAGAAGGCGTCGACTTGCGGGAGGCGACGGGCTGGTGTGAAGGAAGCGTGATGTAGAGGAGCTACAAGGGTTCGTGTGGCTAGGCGCAGCTGCTGTGCTGGTGGGGCGCTGTCTGTGGGAAAGAGACGGGGACTTGGCGTTGGAGCAGTTGGTGGTGAGTAGCCACCTTGCAGAGGCTCTACAGGCGTGAAAGAAGGTTTGAAGTAACCGCCTTGTAGTAAAGTGAGGCCTGGCGAGTGATCGGGTAGACAGAGAAGCTGGTGGTCTGCAGGCACAGAGAGCGGGAGCTCTGGAAAAATTGAGGAGAGCCTTGTGGTAACTGGCGGACAGCACAGCTGCAGAGGAAGAGAAGTAGTAGCTGCCTTGTTTCGAGACTTCTGGTGTGAGACCAAGAGAAGCTGTGGGCAGTGTGTGTGTGAGTTGTTTGCTGTGAGTGTGTGATAAAAGGAGAGTGCGAGGAAGAGTGGGTTGAAGTTTGTCAATTAATAAAATCTAACAGATAAAAGGCTTTTATAATGAGATATGTGAGCTGTTGAAACTGCCTTTCTTTGGGTATCTCTGTGTGGTATTTAGAGAGATTTCTTTCCAGCTAGAGAAGCTGGTGATGCCCCTTGTGCTTGTGAGTGTTCTGAAGGTGGTGAGTCGGCGAGCTATAGTGGCCTTCTTGTGTTCCTGAGCTGCCTCACACCAAGTTGGTTGGAGGGATGGGGATAGTTGGAGGGATGGGGACAGTTGCCAGGTATCCAGGTTGGTTGGAGGGATGGGGATAGTTGGAGGGATGGGGACACTTGCAAGGTTGGTTGGAGCCCTTGGAGCTGAGATTTAAGTGTCCCCTAGTTCTGATCCCACTATCTTCTTCTTGTGTGCCTGTAGTTGGTGTAGTAGACCCTACCACCACACAATGTAAATGCATGTATCACTTGTGATGCCTCGATTTTGTGCAAATCATAATCTACATGCAATTATCACAATTACAAAGATGGGATTTTTCTCAATTATTTTTGCCACCATTTTTTTTCTACTATTCATTATAATGTATCCCTTTCAAGTTTGTTCTTTATGTGTATTGTTTTTGCTCAATGTGCTTTCTAGCATGTTCTTCCTTTATTTAGCTATTTGCACCCACAACCATGGTGGAATTTGACAAACTCTCCACCACCTTTGATATGAATACTAATTCCAAAAGGGTAGTTGGTATGTGATTCTATGACTTGGGTAATTGTTATGAGGTAGTCATAGAGTTGGTAGCTGTTGCTATTAAACATGGAGATGTGAAGACTAGCCAATGACTTTTTATATGCTATGCTCTAAGTACATTTTGTTGCAACAAATTTCCTCTTGCTTCTAAAGGTGAGATGGAACGTTTCTTTTGACCGAAGGGTACACCAAGGAATACAAGATTTCTTGCCATAACATCGTTTAGTGAATAGGTTGTTGCACTTTCGGTTTTTGACAGAAATGGTCATGCTAACACATAAAAAAACTTACATGCCAAAGTGGGCTTTAGAGTTGTTCCACTATGTAGAGAGGGAAAACTAATTTTTTGGGCAAACATTCTTTATAACTAGATGCACATGGAGATAAATAAACTCTAGGGAAAACCAACATTGCCCCATACCTTTATTTCTTATATTAGAGGATCTTTGTAAGCCCCATGCCTCCCATGAGAGTATCCTATGAATAACAGAGAGCAAGACTCCATATATAAAGAAAATGACAAGTGGTAGCAAGGGTAACGAAGCCAAGAAAGTAGTAGTAAAAAGAAGGCAACAATAGACAAGGCCACGAATGACAAAGTCAAAAGCACAGAATGCCATTATAGAAAAAACTGAGGCCGAAAGAAAAATATGGAGAAAAAA
The DNA here is from genome assembly GCF_041138505.1 of Cibotium barometz. Lineage (NCBI taxonomy): Eukaryota > Viridiplantae > Streptophyta > Polypodiopsida > Cyatheales > Cibotiaceae > Cibotium > Cibotium barometz. The sequence continues at coordinate 4,308,024 of NC_141088.1, read as the reverse complement.
GCCACAAAAAGAAGAAAGAAAATAAGTTTATGCACAAAAGACTACTACAATAGATATAGCTGTAAAATAGACAAGGAGACAGTAAAGATAGCAGCCTACAACTTTATAGAAATATCTTCTTTTATATTTTTAGAGATTTTGCATGCATAGTTATTACAAGCCACTTGCCAATACATTAGATGATGTGCCTTTGAACTTGGGATTTGAAGTTAGGACTTTGAGGCCACCATACATTTGGCTCATGAAGAATTAGCAAATCTTCTCACCATCCGGACCACGCCGCCGACATGGAGTCCTAGTAAGGTAGCATGCATAAGATAAATCTTACCCTTAAAGAAGACATAGAAGCAAGAAAAGATAGATCAAGAAAGGATGCAAAAAGACCTTCTAGATTCCTAGAAGAAATGTTTTACATTAGGGAGCTTTGTATGAAGTACGTATACTAGAGAAACACACCTTTTTGTGCTAAATTAGCTAGAGAGGATTGAGCTTTCTAAAGCCAACTTGTTGCCTTATGAAGGAAATTGGATTTTATGAGATCTTAAGATATAGAATTGGATGCTTATGAGGCCAATGTTTGCCGGCTCATGGAAGATATGTATGTCGACATGATAGCTTACCAAAGAAAAAATTGGATGCGGTGATGGTGTTGATGGATCTAGAGAGACATTTAGAGCCTAGTCTGCTCCAACTTCTCATACTACTAAGGTTACCACCAAACCATACTTGACCATGCACAAAGATAAAGGCAAACAATCTACTAATGAAAACCACCAACTGCCTTGGAACTACATGCTAGGCATTAGGAAATCATAATTACCCAAGAGCATGCATAGGTGTATGCTAAGAGAGTCAAAGAGTTAAATTTAGGTTTGAAGTTAGCTAACCAATAGCTTGAGAAAAGTCAAGCTGAAATGATTGAGAGTAGAAGAATTAGATGAAGAAAAGATCTAGGCTTTAAAGAAGCTTATTTTAGTGTGGAGCTGTGAGCTATAGTGGATAATGAATGAATATGAAGCAACAATATATCAATTGAAGATAGAGCATGCAGAAGGAGCTGAACATTGTCAAACACTCTAAAGCTTTATTGAAAGAGCAAGCAGATACATAGTCTGAGTTAATTAAATTGATGGAAAGGGAAATATCTAGATGCTTCAACATTTTTATGCAAATTTTTCAAGCCATAATTTATAGTTTCCATCCACCTAGAATACTATAGACATGATAATGAAACATTTTAGTAGGAATGTGTTGCCCCCATTGACTTAGCGGCCTTAGCTTTTGAAGCATGGAAACTTCTAAAGAACCAGTATGAGAGGAGAAATCAAACAAGGATTGAAAACCTAGAGAATCAGCTTGTATATCAGAAAGGCATTCTGATGGAGATCTAGCAGAAAGGCATTCTGATGGAGATCTAGCATATCAATTTATATCACAGATAAAAAATTTCTGATGGAGATCTAGCATATAAATTTATCACATATAAAATATATATAAGTTTAGATGGTAGTAGCGGGGATAACTAAGACTAGTGAGGAACTGGCATGTAGGTACATTAGAGTGTTGCCCTTGAAATATGATAGTTTGATGACCTCACTTAACATGTAGGTGTGCAACCTACGTCTTAATTTTGAGGAGTTTGGCGTTCAAAGTTAGAGATGGTAGTTATGCTACATTCTTCATAAATGCAAAGAAAGGCAAGGGGAGGGACTCCAGTAACCTCAATACTTGTGAGAAGAAGAAAACATCAAAAAGAAAGTTTTTTTACTACGATAAGCTTGGTCATGTGGTCAAATCATGTAGTCTAAAGAAAGTAGATAGAATGGCACTTTAAAGCGTTGGAAGAAGGAGTATAGAAATAGTGCCAAAGTGGAATTGAATGTTGGAAATAGGGTTTCAAGAATGCACACGCAAAAACACACACACACACACACACACACACACACACAATGGAGAAGCTCAAGGGAACACACAATGAGATGATAGATAGATCATGAATGTGTGTTATACAAAGATAATAAGTATACCTCAAGATAGGTGTATACTAGCACGGGGGAAAAACCCTCATAAAGAGGAAAAACGTGCCCCGGTCGGCGGTCCTTGTGTGTTCACACACATTACTACCAAATATGGCCACAAACCCCCCTTGGACCGATGATGTGAACAAGGGGTGAGTTGGCACTAGAAGTATAGAGATGGGTCAGGCTCTTTGGACTATGATAAGAAGCCCAGACTAGTCCCCAAAGGGATAAGTTTAAAGCTTTATAAAAAGCTTCAAACTTCTCTCGTGGGAGAGCCTTCATGAACAAACTAGCCAAGTTGTCATGTGTTGGCACATAAGCCAAGCTAATTTTCCTTGTGGAGCATCTCTCCATGCCATATATTGCACCTCAATGTGCTTTGTGCGAGCATGAAAAAGCGAATTCCTTGCAATTTCCATAGCACCTGACTCTCAGTGTGAGTGGCTGACTTGCTCCAATACCCAAATCAACAAAATAAGACACTTGAGCCAAACACCCTCAATTGATCCTTAACTATAGTTGTTAAATGCTACCCTAGACTCAGCTTCACAGCTAGAAGTGCCACATTGGGTTGCTTCTTGCTGAGCCATGATATACATGAATCACCAAGGCAACAGCAAAAACCATTTGTGGTGGATACTCGTGTGTCATAACATCCAGCCAAGTCTTATAAATGCATGTAGCTATGATTTACCCCACTTGGGATAGAATAACCCAAAGTTCTTGGTGCCCTTTAGGTAATGCAACACCTATTTGATAGACTACCAATGCTTTGTGGGCTATGCATAAATCTACTCAATATTGAGACCACATATTGAATGTCAAGCCTGGTGTTAGGTAATGGAACACCTATAGACTACCAATGCTTTGTGGGCTATGCATAAATTTGCTCAATATTGAGACTACATATTGAATTTCAAGCCTAGTGTTATAAAAAAAGATAAGGCATCCAACACCTTGATACAAGTCAACATCAAAAGGGTCACTTGCACCTTTCGTAAACCCAACTCCATAGGTGTAGCCACAAGTTTACAGTCTTCAAGATCAAACCTCTTCAACAATGCATCTATGTATTTATGTATTTTCTCTACAGCATAATAATGCCATCATTGCGCTACCAAAACTCAATGCCCAAATAGTAGTGGAATGGCAGTCCAAGATCTGACATCTTAAGAGACTTCTCTAAATTAACTATAAAAGCTAAAATATGATTGATTATCATTAGGATATGTGGGCAGCATGTCATCAATGTATAACATGATGACCAATAAAACATCCTTAGTCCTCTTAATATAGAGGATATTTTTAGTTGGGCTATTGCAAAAACTTTGTGCAACTAAGTATACATGTATCTTTTTGTACCATGCCTAGGAGCCTGCTTAAGACCATATAAAGCTTTGTCCAATCTACATACTTTCGATTCCTGACTTTTTTGAACAAAACCATGAGGCTGAGATACATAGACCTCCTCATGCAAGTCTCCATTAAAGAAAGAAATTTTGATATCCAACTAACGTACATTCCAACCTTAATGTACTGCTAATGCAATGATACTCCGCATGGTAGTCATACGACATGTGGGTGCAAAGGTTTCACCGTAGTCAATGCCTTTCTCTTCTGCATAACCCTTTGTAACAAGCCTAGATTTGTATTGCTCAACACTACCATCCGCTCTAAGTTTGAGCTTGTAAACCCATTCAGTACAAATAGTCTTTTTGCTAAGAGGCAAGTTTACCAAATCCCATGTATCATTTTTGAGTATCAAATCATACTCATATTGCATAGTACTCATCCAACTTTTAGATTCCTTTACTTCATCAAAGGAGACAGGTTCCTCTTCATTACATAAACTGGCAATAAGAGCATAACCTACGTCAACCTGAGATGTGTGATGAGAACTTGTACGTGTTTTACTATGAAAGATCCCTGCCCCCTCCGTGCAATGAATTCAGGGGTGCTAGCAGCGGAAGTAGCACTTCTTGCATGGGGCAGTGTCCCTCACTCAGGGCCTCGCCCACATATATTCGGACAAGAGACTAATCCCTCGGTTCTTCCAAAACCGAACCCAGAAAAACTTTCTTCGCCCGGAAAGCACGGGCGATTCCTCCAGGATATTTTTACTCTAACGTAGTCAAGAGCGTTAACTAACTGAACTGATTTGACCGAACCCGTAAGTCCCATAGTCAGATCAAGGAAAAGTCTTGCACTTGGATCATAGAGACCAACTCTTTTTTCCTCATTGAGAGGCATAGCCGTTGATTCTTTTCCATAGAACAAATTTTTTTCGGGATTTACTTCATCTATCGTACCATAACAGAATTGAGTCTCATTTTAGGGATCCATCAGTCCAGCCTAACCCCATCCATTCTCGTGGGTTAGCGAACCACTGTAGTGATGGGATCCATTTAAGAATTTGGTTAGGTTTTGTCCCAAGTACTAGGGAAAACAGTTTCCAGGCCCCCTAACTGGATATTCATGCAAACTTAAAACTAGTCACACCACTTACACACCCACCAATATGAAATTGCCTTTTTCATAGATTCAGTTGTCTTTAAAATAATCTTTTAATGAAACTATAGTATCACTGATCATAATCCTCCAAAATATCCGGTTGAATCCTAATTTCCTATTTTTCCTTCATCGATGTACCTATGGCATCATTGGCAACCAAAACGCACTACCTATCCAGGGGCCTTTTCGATAGTTCCTAGCTCATAGTACCTCGCAATATATTCACGTAAAAAAATCAAAATAGAATCTCCGTTTTGAAGATTAGCAAGATTAACCAATAGATCCATATAAAAGAGCCATGGACTCATCCGTTGAGGACCAGCAAGGTCAATCAACTAGATCCATGCCCAAATTCAGAAAACAACTCTTACTCCTTGTTCCAATATCTTCCACGATGCACGTGTGAATATCTTCGGCAACCTAGAGCCCGAGCACTGTATGGTCAGCACCCTCTAGGATCCTTTGTAGGTCACTTTGTAGGTCACCTAGCGCTTCACTCATAGGCCGCTTCCTTAGTCCCTCATCCACCGTACCGGAAGCTCACCATTTAAATCGAGCCGAGGGCTGGTCAAGACCTCGGCGGCCGACCTTGCTACGCGAGACATCATCCGTTGACTCTCCGTCAGCTGTTACAACTTTATCAGTTAGGTCTCCACGACCTCATTCACAAGACGGTCAAAATGCTTCCCCAGCATTCTTGACATAAAACAATCATTTAAAAACAGGTCATAAATACAGTTTCTATAACGAACTCTCGTCTTTCCACATTGTTCCATATCAATCCTCATTTATTTCATATGTATTCCCATTCTCATCACATCATTTTCCATCTCATCACATCTTTCCTCATTTATCCGCATCAGATCTCATCCACTCGCATCTACCCATATCCACATCTCATCACATCATATATCATCCATTCACATCTATCCCAATTTACATCACATCTCACATCCCGATTCACATCACATGTCCATCACATTCATTTACATCACATACATTTACATCCATCACATCACATTCATTCATTCATATCCATCACAATGTTCATTCTTTCCACATTTTATCACATCACTTCTATCCACATCATATCTCATTCATACACATCTCATCTCATTCATCCACATCCATCCAATCGTTCACATGTACGACTACCCACATCTATCCATACATTTATATCTATCACTTCACATCCACATATATTCATGTCTCACATCACATCTCTTTACATCACATCACATTCTTTCACATACACATACACATCCATTCTTTCACATACATCCACATCCATTCTTTCACATACTCATCCACAGCCATTCTTTCACTTACACATTCACATCCATTCTTCACATACACATTCACATCCATTCTTCACATACATCCACATCCATTCATTCACATCTATTTGATTCACATCACATCTCATCACATCTATTCACATCACATCCCATCCATCCATTCATTTATATCTATCTGATTCACATCACATCTCATCACATCTATTCACGTCACATCCATCCATCCATCCATTCACATCTAGATATCTGATTCACATCACATCCCATCCATCAATTCATTCACATCTATCTGACTCACATCCATATCATTCATTTACATCCCGATTCACATCTATCTGACTCACATCCATATCATTCATTTACATCTATCTGACTCACATCCATATCATTCATTAACATCCCGATTCACATGACATCACATAAAGGTAAAGAGAAAGTGGTTCGGAGCCCCTTGGTATGCCTGCTATTTCTATAGGGCATTCTCTTGTTGATGGAGAGTCTAGTGGCTCGGAGATGAGCTGTGAGACCCCTCTGCCCCCTCCAGCATTCTGGCGTAAGACAGTCCTTTAAGAAAACAGGGTTTCTATGCAAGTTTTCAGTTTGATTTTCTTTTGAATACAAGGAGTATTTCTTGAATCAGTATCCCCAAAACTTCTTGATCGGAATTCTGAATTTCATACTAGAATTCCTTGAGTTCTATAACCTTGATCCACAGATCAATTTGAAGGGTCTCAAACTTAGTTTCAGATTTGGTGGGAGTTTTGAGTGTATTTTTCTAAACTGGTCACACCTTCTTTCCTCGAAACTGACGAAAGAGTTTGGTCTTGGTCATAGTCTGATTCAAAGTTCGAGTAGGATAAGATTTTTCCTGAACTATCTTTCTCGAAAAGGTTTGGTAATTCAGTTACTATTTTACTGAATTTCTTTCTTTGAATATTCTCTTAACTGATTTCTAAATTAGTTACGAATTCCAATGAGGAATAAATTAATCATTTATCTGAATATTTCGATCTCCATAGATTTCCTGAATTTTCTTTTTACAATCCGTGTGAATATAAAACGATAGAAATTTCTCTCTTAGAGTATTTAATTATTCATTTATAAAATACTCATAGAATTTAAAAATAGAATTTAAGAGAATTCTAATTTTGATATAAAAATTCTTTATGCATCTATTTATGCATAAAAATCAACTTCAATGGGAATAAAACTTTTTAAAAAAATCTTTTTATGCATCTATTTATGCATAAATTCAAATTTAATAGGAATAACACTTTTAAAATAAAAAGAATTTCTTTATGCATATATTTATGCATAAAAATCAAATTTAATAAGAATAACACTTTTGTAATAAAAAAAATTTCATTATGCATCTTTCTATGCATAGAAATCAAATTTAATAAGAATAACACTTTTATAATAAAAAAAATTTCTTTATGCATCTTTCTATGCATAGAAATCAAATTTAATAAGAATAACACTTTTGTAAAAAAATTCCATTATGCATCTTTCTATGCATAGAAATCAACTTTAATAAGAATAACACTTTTATAATAAAAAAATTCCTTTATGCATCTTTCTATGCATAGAAAATAAATTTAATAAGAATAACACTTTTGTAATAAAAAAATTTCATTATGCATCTTTCTATGCATAGAAATCAAATTTAATAAGAATAACACTTTTATAATAAAAAAAATTCCATTATGCATCTTTATATGCATAGAAATCAAATTTAATAAGAATAACACTTTTATAATAAAAAAATTCCTTTATGCATCTTTTATGCATAAAATCAAATTTAATAAGAATAACACTTTTATAATAAAAAAATTTTCTTTATGCATTTTTCTATGCATAGAAATCAATTTTAATAATAATATCAGTGATATCCATGCATATTCATAGGTGAATATGTACATGGAGTAATTAGAATATTTCTTTTAGATGCAAAAATGGTGGGAATTACTCTTTTGGAATAACATAAGAACAAACTTTCTTTTCCACAAAATTCTGGAAAACTTTGCCATAACCTCCTTTGTATGGCTGACCATTTCTCATTTTTATCATTCTTTATTTAACTTAAATTAACCCAAATTAGATTTATAGAACTCTAATCTACACAATTTTCTAAATTCAAGAGAGTAAACAATAAGAAGAGTTTAATTAGTCCCTTAGTTAATCTTTCTAGGATTGAGAAAGGTTGGAATGTAAAGAAGAGAAGGGGGTGACCTTTTCATTAAAGGCATAGTATTTGAATTTCATTCAAGCATTTGCAAAACATAAAAATCAAGAAAACCATAGACTTTTCATTTAAAATTCGTAAACAAGTAAGAAATTTAGCTTACATGGAGCTTGTAAGCTCTCCTTTGGCTTGACGGATTGAGGGTTCTACTATTGTTTGAAGCAATAGTGGGCCACCAATTCACTTTGGAGAGGATTAGGCCAAAAACAATTGAACTATTAAAAAATTCAATGTAGATGGCTCAGGACAGGAGTAGAGTAACAATGCATAAACACCATTAAGCTAATACAAAGGGGGAGGCTTCTATTTATAGGAAAAAGTGAGCCTCTAACCAAGAAAATTGATTCTAGAATTTTCCAGATCAGTTTGGTCAATTTTTGACCATTTTTGGGTCAGTTTAGCTTACTTTTTGGATCTAGTTTTGAAATAGGAGAGAGGAGAGATGAAAATATCTCATTTTATTGATTAAAAATTGGGGGTAATGATGAGAAAAAGGTGCCTACTTCATGAGGGGAGATCCCCACACTGAGGTGTCAAAATTTAATTTTTTAAATTCTTTTCTTTGGTCCTTACTCCACTCTTCATCTTATGTGAGCATTTACTCATTTTTGGGGGGTTTTTCTTTTATTCTTCAATTTATCTCCTCCCTACATTTGGATTAATCTTATTGGTCCATAGGAACCTTAATTGGACCATAATCCAAAAATTTCTGAAAATCTGGACCCTTAGGCTAAGGTCCTTTATACCTATTTTCAATTAATTCCAATTGCACATTAGAAAGTTCTTTTTGAATTTTTGTTTCAGGGGAAACCATTTTAGACACTAGGAGGATTTTTATATTAAAAAATATCTCAATTTTGAATTACCTCGCTCTAGACATTTTCTCTCTCCAGGCCAAAATAGGGTAAAACAGGATCTCTCTCCCTCTCCCTCTCCCCCTCCCCCTCTCCCCCTCTCCCTCTCTCTCTCTCTCTCCTTCTTGCTCTCCCTCCCTCTTCCCTCTCTCCTTCCTTGCTCTCTCCCTCTCCCATCCTCCCTATGCATAATCTCTCCCTCTCCCTCCCTATGCATAATCTCTTCTTCCCTCTCTCTCTCTCTCTCTCTCTTTCTCTCTCTCTCTCTCTCTCTCTCTCTCTCTCTCTCTCCTAACCTCGCTTTTTTTTTTCTCCGTCTCCATCTCCGTCTCCATCTCTCTCTCCTTCCTCTTCCACCTCTTTCCTCTCTCCTTCCTTGCCCTCTCCCTTTCCCTCTCTCACCCTCCCTATGCATAATGTCTCCTTCTCTCTCTCTCTCTCTCTCTCTCTCTCTCTCTCTCTCTCTCTCACTTTCCCACCCTCCCTTCCTCTCTCTCCCTTCCCTCTCTCTCTCTCTCTCCCCCCTCTCCCACCCTCTTCCCTCTCCCTCTCTTCCCTCTTCCCTCTTCCCTCTTCCCTCTTCCCTCTCCCACCCTCTTCCCTCTCTCTCTCTCTCTCTCTCTCTCTCTCCTTCCTCTCCCATCCTCTACCGTCAATCCTTCCTTGCCCTCTCCCTCTTGCACCCTCTCTATACATAATCTCTCCTTTCCTCTCTCTCACTTTGCCTCCCTATCCCACCCTCCCTCTCACTCTCTTTCCTTCCCTCTCTCTCTCCTTATCTCCCAACATTTTTTTCTTCCTCTCCCACCCTCTTTCCTTTTTCTCTCCTTCCTTTCCCTCTCCCTATCACTCTCCCACTATCCTCTTTCACTCTCCCATCCTCCCTCTCTCTTTCTCCTCATCTTACTTTCTCGCTCTTATCTCTTTGTCTACTTACTCTATCCTACATGCCAATGCATGTATGAAGCATTATAATGCATTGCATTTCATGTCATGTCATAGCATTGGGATGTTATTACATATGCATGTCATTGCATTTCATTGCATGGTACTACTTTATAATGCATAGTGTTGTATGTGATTTCATGTCATCGTATGCACTTTAGGAGTATTGCATCTGCACATGTCATTTACGTGTCATTGGATTCCTTTTCATGTGACATATCATTGCATGCTGTATCCTTGAGAGTTGGGGGCATTTAATGAAGACATGATGAGATCGACAAAGATAGAGAATGAGGGAGAAGGTGAGGGTGAGAATGAGGGTAGGTGAGGTAGAGAATGATGGTGAAGGAGAGAGAAGTAAAGAAGGATAAAAAGGAAGGGAGAGAATTATAGTGTGAGAGAGGGAGGCAATGAGATATGGAAGTGAGGAATAGAGTAGGAGCCATGGGGTCATATATAGATACAACATGCTAAAAGGAAAAAGTGATTTGCATGGATATTTCCTAAATTTAGAAAAGTGATAGTATGGATAAGTGGTTTGTGTAGGAAAAGTAATTGCATGAATAAATGCTATATTTAAGAAAATCAATTCTAATAATTGATAGTATATAATACGATGTTGACATCAACATTGAGAAGACCTTAAAATAATAATCCAACCATTGACACATAACCATATTGATTGTTGCACGAAAAAAAATAAAAAATAAAAAATAAAAAGACCTTCATAGAGAGTTGATAGGACCATGATATAAAGAACATTTTACTATCACAAAATGAAGGACATTATCAAAACAGCAATACAATGTCGTCAACCTAGAGGTCCGTTTCAGATTGTTCTCCTACACTGAACATTCTCATTAGGTTCTTCTATTTTAGAGTAGGTTGATATTTAAACATATTATGGTTTGCATCTAACCTAAAAATACGCAAGTAAATAATATAAAGGTGCTTGCATGCACAATATGGTATATCAGCCCCTACCTTGATTTGAAAATCGGGACATGTGCATGATGGATTCTTTTCCATAGTCACCCTATATTTTTCACTATGTAGTAGTGGTTCCGCGGTCTCAATTACAAACACTTCCATCTGCCTAGCCTTAATGACCAAATGCTCAAAGACAGTAAGCTGTGTTTGAAATTGTCGAATCTATTCTCTTGGCTGCTACCATATCCGATATGCCATTTCTATAACTTGTTGAGACCGATGGGATGCATCATTAGCTTCTTCATGCAGTCTCTGTTGCAACACAAATCCACCAGCCCTCCAATGCTCAGATCTCATCCACAGCAAGGTTTGTACCTCGTTCAACTAGCCATACAAACGGGGGTCTAGCAGCAACAGGTGATTGACAGATAGTATTACATACTCTCCAAGTATGATCCATGTTGTTACAAAACTACATGAACTGATGCCTCTGGTCCCCTGATTGGCCACTCTTTCATACCATAGAAAGATGGACCAGGAACACCTTGGTTGCAGTTCTTGATGCTCTTCTTACACTTGCCATCTTGGCCACCTAACCATCCTTGGGCAAGTGACCTTATTGTGTAGATGTGTTTGATGTATAGCCCACATTGAGTCGTGTATGTCATTATGCATAATTTCTTACACATTTGCTTCAGTTGCAAATCCCTCTGCATTGTGCTAACCACCTTTTGTAAGTTTAGGAATAGTGGGTGGAAATTTTAATCTTCTACCTTGTTTCTTGCGTGGTTGGTTTTCTGTGACATATTCCAGATGATGTGATGAGTTGTCATCCTCAAGGTATATAATTATGGGTTTTTGACACCGGCTAACTGTAATGTTATCACCAATATTGTTTATGCATTGGTGTGCCACTCACTGCTTCCCCTACCAATTTGCTAGTGGTTGACGGGCTTGGAGCTTTTGATGATCTAGCCTTCTCTATCAATTTTGTTATTGTAGGGTCTACTTTGTGATTTACCTTACATGAATGCATGCTTTTTTGTGGATTGCATGAGGACATTAGCAAGATTTGAAACAGTAGCATCATATAAAGAGATGGTTCCATTGAAACCCTCTCCTTCTAACCAACTTGCATGTTTAGTTTTTGCTAGATTGGTGGTTGGCATGTGTGACAAAGTGGCATCATCGACATCCTATAACATGAGATTAAGTTAATTGATGAGAATCCAAGTTGTAAGCTCTAACCACATTCTATAATAAAAGATTAACTTAACAATTGAGAATCCAAATGCAAGCTACGCATTTTCAAAACCAAGAAAGAAATACTTACCCCTACAAGGTGTTTCCTCCAATGGGGATATCTACTATGCCACTAACTAAGCCAACAATCTATCCTTGGTAAGTTTGTATCACAACGACTTTACATTGCAAGAAGCAATTGTTATAAGCTCTTGCAAGGTGCATGCCATCATATAATAGTTGCAAAACAGTTGTAAAGAAGTTCAAATTTTTAAGGAATTTTATAAGACCAAACTATACCTTTGATCATATACATGTGCAGCTATTGTTGTCCACCCCTGCACATGCCTTAATGTGATCAAAACAAACTTAAGCCCTTCTCAAATCACTGTCTCCTATTTGACACATATGGTTCAGGTCTAGGCCCAATGTGGGCACTGTGGTTGACATTTTAAGCATGCAACACCACTCCGACTTGTCCAAAGCTTACCCCGAGAAAAATGACTACCATGGAAGAACTTAAAAGCACATTGTTTCTTCAAATCTAGGATACTGGACTCTACACCTTACATTGTACTGTTGTTTCTAGAAGCACTTACCATCCTTTTGAATCTGCAAGAGAAATTGGACAACTTAACAATCTACGTAAAATTAAGTTGATAAAGCACAATACAAATAAAACAATCTACGTAAAATTAAGTTGATAAAGCACAATAAAAATAAAATAAAATCAATATGGAGTTAAAATTACTTTTGACATTGAATTAGGGGATGCATATGTTCCAATAATAGTGACAACTCCATGTTGCTAATATTTGATCCATCCTTCATATGCTTCCTAAACAACTGTATCCAATACAAGTTGTTTGGTGTTATCCATTTGTATCTTCCTTAGACCACTTGTAGCCACCTCTAAAACTATCTCTTGCACAAGTTCTCTCATCTTTTGCAATGCTTGCCTTGATGTGCCCCTTTGCATCTCATGCAAATGTTCCCCTCCTTGATGTATCATCAATCTAGTCATATGTGGGTCATCAGGCATACAATAGTACATTGTAGCACCACACATGCACTACATAGGTCTAGTCTTGCATTAGAAACAAGCCAGAGAGCTGTATCCATCCGATGTTAAGCCTAATATTGCCTCCCTTTTTAGCTTCTCCTCTCTCGCCCCCCTCCCCTCCCTTGTCTTTCCTTATTTTTCCCTCCCCTCTTTCTTGTTGAAAAGCTATTCTCTTTCTTTTCCCTTCTCTTTCTCTTTCTTTTGCAAATCTTATCGCTTTCTCTCCTCTTTTTCTTTTCTATCTTTTGTCTATATAAGTAACCCTAAAAGTTTGTCTTGCTTTCTTATTTATATCTTTCTCTCTTAAAAAAAAACTTTTTTTTCAAAAACCTAAAAGTTTGTTGTGCTTCCCTATTTATATCTCTTCCTTGTCTTTCACTTTCTTTATTTATATATTTCTCTTCCCTCTTTTTCTTGATCTCCCTATTATTGTTCACTTTGTTTGCTCGTCCTCTTTCTTTTCTCTTTCAATCTCCTTCCTTTCCATTTTATTTATCAATCTCTTAAATTTCTCCCTTTTGTTTCTCATCTCTTGCTTTTTTCTCTTTCGTTTCTCTCGGATATGGTGATTTCTCAACTCGAAAAAGGGGCATAGTTGTTTTTAACATTTAATGATACGAAGGTAGCTACTGGCATCGGGTTGCATGTAAACTCCAATGTTGATACTATGCATGGAGTTCCTTTGCCATCTGGGTATGTTGGCATGTTGATGAAAGATGTCGAAGTGGGAGAGAAGTACCACTTTCTTTTCCTCTTGAAGATGGTTATGTCTCCACATTAAAGTAAAGGCTACAGCATTGAATGGCCAGTAAGAGATTAGGTAAGTGTTTTTTATATCTGTTGTTTCCTTGGTAATTTTGTTTATTTTTTTGTTTTACTTAAATTAATGTATCTTGTATAATTCTTTGTATTTAGATTGACCCACACTCAATGGAAACCTAATATGTAATTAAATCTCCAAAGCGTGGACAATGCTTAAAGAGCACCGCTACCAGACAAGTAAGCCAGGAAGTAACAAAGCATGAAGAAGATGAGAAAAACAATGCAAGGAGATGAAGATGACGATTGGGTACCTCCACAAAGAAATCCAAGTTGATCTTCTAAGTCTATAAAAAAAGTTGCTTCTTTGAAATCCATGAAATAAATAAGGGAAGTAGAAGAGGTGGAAGAGGGAACTAAAAAAGAAGGTGAGAATGAAGATCACTACATGGTCATAAATGCAACTCGTTTGAGACTAGAACTTCTATAAGACAGGCTAAATAGAGTAATTAAGGTTATCCACTTTTTTAGTAATCTTGCATAAGGTCTTATTTTTACGAGTGGCAAGCACAACCTCTTTGTATACATTGCAAGTGAAGAGATCAACTTCTTTGCCACCTATTTCCTTGTGCAAACTTATGCCTAACCCCCTCTATAAGAAGAGTGCAATTTAGGCATAAGAAGCTTGCAAGGGAATTATACACAAATGGCTATGTTGTCGATCAATGTAGGTTCATTTGCTCTATCTCCTCATCCCACAATCCTGTTAGAGAAGTATCACAAGATGATGATGTTAGTAGATGGGATGATATATGGCAAATGAAAAATGAGGAGTTCGAGACTATGATCTAAGACATGGAGTGGAAATTCTTATCCAATAAGATGTTTTATGTGTGGGATGGCAATCATCGCATTGTGGCGTGAATGGAGGAGATTAGTAAATGTGAGTGTGAATGCCATGTTAAGTTTTTTAAAATATAAAAATGAACTAATTAGATTTGCACTAAATGTAGTATTTAAGAATGTTGTATCAAGATATCCATGTGTTCATGTTATCCTTATTGAATTTAATGAGGATAGCGAGGGGGAGGTCCTCACAGTCATAGCTCACTTAAACAGGTAAGGGAACATACACATTATGAGGATATATGTCCTAAATCTATTTGACTTAGGATGGTCCAAGTGCAGTATCTTTTATCTTTTATCATAACTTATAATTTGTTTGTCATAAGATGAATGAAGTGGGCTATGTTTTGTCGTCTCTTGTGGATAAAGTGTGCCTCATTAGGGCGCTCAGATCAACAAATAAAGAAACAATTATGAAGCACACAAGGGTGATGAAGAAGGCATGAATGGAGAAGCATGCCTCGATGAAAAAAAAGGGTCGCCCATCTTGGTACAACTGTGAACTTTTATAACTATCCCAAATAGTATTCTAGGTACAATTTCCTATCTTCTAACATTTGCAATATATGATTAACATTTATATATTGTCATACTAATGTAGTAACTTGTGAAATATAGGATGAGTACCTTGCTGCCACCTGAGAGATTGCCCCCCTGTAGATACCTTGCCAACATATGGGTTTGAAGACAAATGGAGAACTGCATTTTATAAAGATGAGAGAAAGTGGAGGCATGCTACTAGACCCTCCACAAGGAGAAGGTTTATGCTGTATTGAGCCCCTAACTTTTGATCAAGAATTAAAATTTTCTCTCTAAAACCATTGGTGTAAAGCATCGGAATCAGTCGAACCTCTTGTAGTGTTAGCACACACTTTGTCATATTAGGTCTATTGGTTCTAGCTATTAGTAGTTGTATACATTCACTAGCAAGCACTAGCAACCATAAGAAGGCTACTAGTTGTCTAAATTCACTAGCACACACTAGAAACCATAATCTTCTCTTTACTGATCTTGCAAATGAACTCCTACGTATTTGGTAATGCATGGAACGATGGTATTGAAACAAAGAAGCATGCATGAAGGTATTGTTTTCCTTCTTCTCTTCTTTCACCTTGCCCAACAAAACGTTGAACTCCCTTTTCTCTCTTTCCTAGTTGCTTAAGCCCAAGTCTTGTATCGTTAAACATTTGGCTAAGATGTCCTTTGCTCTCTTTCCTAAAGCTAAGAGCTTCTAGCTTAGAGCTAATCTTTTAAGAGACCTTGTCTTGTGATATTTCCCTATGTTTACCTTTGAGATTTTCATGCGCCTCACACATCTTGGAACTTACCAAACATTATGGAGCTCATTTTATAGCTTTTTTCCAATTCACTTTAAGGGAGCTTAGCATGTAATCAACTATAAATCTATGGATTTAGCCATATTAAATTTATCTCAACTTGTAATTTTATCAAAGTTTAAGCTTCTTCTACTCTACCTTTGTAATCAACCACAACTGTACCAATTTTTTTTTCCAACTCGATCTCTCTTTGGATTTTGCAAGTATCTTATTTATAGTTGACTATAGAAACCTGGAACTCAACACCACACAAGAGTAATGGACATTACAAGATTGAGAATAAGAGAACAAGTTGACATTCATTATCATTATGTGAGGAGCAAACTTTTCATTTTTTCTATTTAAAAAAGTGAGTGGTCCTTATTAACATTTAATTTCCAAGCACTCTTGCTTAATAAAAGTTTGGCATGAATAAATCAATTGGACCGAGCCACAAAGGAGAACACATAAAGTTTTTATATTTGAACCAAAAAGAATGCATAAAGATATTATATTTTCTCTCCTCTCCTTTCATCTTCCCAAGAAAATGTTAAATTCCCATTACTTTGGCCTTTAATTGCTTAAGCTTGAGTTTTTTATTGTTAAACATTCGGCCAAGATGTTCTTTTGTTGTGAGTGGAATGAGTCCTAGGTTTTACTCAAAGCTTGGAGCTTTGAACTACGGGTTAAAACTTCAGCGTCGCTTAAAGATAAGCACAAATTTTTTTTTTTGGGAAGAAGCTTGCAACTTCAATATTTTATAAGAGACCTTGTCTTGTGGGCTTTCCCTAAGTGTATACTTGGGTTTTTAGGCACCTTACACCTTGGAACATAGCCAATGTTGAACTCATTTCATAGAAATCTCTTCATCATGCAATCAATCATAGATCTATAGATTTAGCCATATAAACTTGTAGTGCTAGCAAATTTCGATCTGCTTCTATTCTACTTTTGTGATCAATTGGAAGTCCTTGGCAAGTGTGCCAAAA
Source organism: Cibotium barometz (assembly GCF_041138505.1). Lineage (NCBI taxonomy): Eukaryota > Viridiplantae > Streptophyta > Polypodiopsida > Cyatheales > Cibotiaceae > Cibotium > Cibotium barometz. Next base: position 4,290,945 of record NC_141088.1, on the reverse strand, counting down.
TTTTAATTTTGTTAACAGGGTCTCTTTCTATTTCACTAATGTCTTTCCCAAAGTTTGAAAACACAAACGTTGAGCTGAACACCATAAGAGAAATGGATTGACAATATATTGGTTGGATGGACAAAAGCATGATAGTAGATCAATGGGTGTATTCCATATATAGAGCAATGGAAATTTTGTAAGATTGACAAGATGGACAGTGGATTTTTATAATTTTTTTGTCCATCCTGGTAATGGTCAAGAATGATGCCAAACGCTGAGCTATGGGTTAATGTATTATTACTTCTATTTCTTTAGTAATGGTGATACTAAGAAGTTGTCTAGTATATGCCAAACATCAAGAGGAATCTACAGTCAATCAGTTGCAATCAGCTGACTATGATTTGAAGGTTCTCTTCAATATAAGACTGGTGCAATCATCATCACTGATGCTAGACAATGTCATTGGGAGAGGAAACTAATCATCTTCTTAGAAGATATGTAAAGGATGAAGAGAGTCTCGGTTTTTCATCAACTGCCTTATTGCAAAGGACAAAGAGACTCTCTATTTTTCATCAATTGTAACGGTCCTTTAGCTAATCATCTCTTAGATCATTTGTACATATTTAAATATGTGGGAAGTACTTTTTGAGAACGTTTGGTTGGTGAGAAATACAATAAGAGTGCATGAGATGATTTGAAAGAAGTAGAGAAGATGGAAGCTTTGTGGCCACAATCGGTCATCGAGACGACAAAGTAATCCTTCTGCCAACAGCTTGTATTTTGTTTAAGAGTGAGGAGACGAAAGTGAAGAAGGTGATTGCATCCTTTTGTGCACCAACATGTCACATGCATCATCTTAAAAGTTCCTTCATAAAAAATAATAAACTTAGTGGCTTGAAGTATAACGACTGGCATAAGTTCTTACAGGTACATTAGGAATTTTTTGGACCCAAAGAGGGCCTCTTGGATTAACTTTTGATTAGGAATGGACCAATAGGAAGAGGGCTGGGTGCATATTTTTGACTTCTTTGACCCTAGGGGGCCTAGGCTTTGGTTTGCTAATGGGGCCTACTTACTATTAAGAGACTAAGGTTATGTAGAAGGGTGAGAGAAGGGTGTGAGTGTGAATGGACTTGAGGTCCACTTGTTCACCTATTTAAAGGTGAGGCCATGAGGCATTTTGTATGTGAGCAAGGCCTAGTTGTATGTAAGCAACTTAATAAGCAAGATATTATTCTTGTATTTTGTGAGTCTCTCCTCTCCACACACTTGATCTAGCATGAGCACCACGTTTTCTCAACATGGTATTAGAGCCTAGGTGACTTGAACCACTTGTGGTGTAGATTAGGTCAAAAAAATTCCATTTTTTCCTTATCTTTCTTGTGTGGAGCTCAACCCTCTCATGGTGGAGGAGCTATAGCAGCCTGTAGAAGCCATTTCTCTCAAAACTTTCTTCATGGGAGATGGAGAGCACACCCGGGCATTACCATTTGTACGACTAATTGCATGATTTATCCTGGCGCTGCGATGGCATTGCCCACGGAAGGAGTCGCCTGCAGTTTCTGTTGCGCCTGCTGCTGGTCGTACAGCCATAGCCCGGCTGTAGACCACAATAGGCTAATCTCTCTTAGGGCTATGGTAGCACATAGAGTGGAGGACTCACAGCTCAACTTTGAGCTTCAACCATCCACTGTAGCGTCGGCTAAAAGACCAGGCGCCATTTTTTCCCCTCAAGCTCTCCATTAAAGCTTGATTTTTGGAGGTTTTTTCTTGCTCATATCATCTCCCCCTTTGCTCTAATTAATCATATGATGAAGTAAATGTTTGTTGCTGAGATTTCTCTTGGTTTTGAAGAGATTCCATCCACATGAGGTAGCCATAAGCCTTATGCCCGTCAAGCTTCAACATCAACATCAAACTTTAAGCTTTCAAAGCTTTCAAAGTGTGCTTTTAAGCACTAATTGTGTTGTTTAACACTAATTACTCTATTAATCTAGCAAAGGAAAAGTGTTCTTAAACACTAATAGTGTTATTAAACACTAATGGTAGGTTAATCACCAAAATAAGTATCATTTGACACTAAAAATATGCTTTTTAGTACTAATTGTGTTTTATACACACTAATGGTGATATTAATCATCAACTAAAGTGTTGCTCAACACTAAGGTGGTCTTAACCATCAAAGGAGGAGGTCATTTACATTAAGAAGGCTCTTCTTCACCAACATGGAGGCCGGGCACACACCATAAGTGCCACATTCAAGTCTTCATCGAGACAAACCGCTTCTTCTAAAAAGAAATGGTACAACCATGAACCAATTGTCTTCATCTCATAAGCTAAAGAGGTTGAAGAATTCTGGTTTTTTCATCATCAAACTCAGATTTTTGAGTGGTCTTATAGTTGAACACATGTACACTAAGTGTTCATCTTCAATGTTTATGTGTATTACCCTTGAGGCCCTTGTTTGTAAGAGGCATAGGCATGCCATAAGCCATATGTTCTCGTTTCCAAAGCCCAAGGCACTTCATTCCGTTGCATATTCTGCATTTTCATCGTATAAGATGAGTTGTAAGGTTGAGCATAGAATCCCTAAATGCTCTACCTTGTTGGTTGTCATGATTTTAAGCATTTTTTGGCATTACTTTTGTAAGAGGCATTGGCAACATTATGAGCCATGTCCTCTCCTTCTTGAGCCAAAAATGATTAACCTTATTTGTTTGAGTATTTACCTCAACCAATTACTCATTAAGCTTGTAACTTCAAACCCTAAAGGGTATCATTTAACCAACATGCATAAAAGCTATTGTAATTGTGGAGTAGACAGTGCCCTTGACCAATCCACAAGGCAAGTGGTAAGACCCTCCCTTTCCCTTCCCTATTTAAATCTACCTCATTACTCATGGAGGAGATATATTATTCAAGGAAGAATAAAGCATGTTGGAGGACCATCTAAAAGCAAACCACTTAAGCAATGGTGGTAGCCTACTTATGATCATTGTGTGAGAATGATCAAGGTGGAAAGCATATGGTGGAAGCAATGGCATGTATCTCTCAAGCATGTCATCTACAAGAAGCCAAGCAAACACAAAGAGTAGGGTGCACCATCATTGAGGTGTACATCTTCATCGACAACAAATAAAGACTTAGATGGCATCAATGTAATAGCCTCTAAGGCTCTAGGAACAAAGTTGTAAATCCTAGATTACCACACCTATATTCCAAGCCTTGTACGCCTAATGTTATAAAGGCATCCTATGTCCAATACCACCTATTCCATCCTTCTATAGTTGGTATTGAGGGGGGGTATTAAGAGACTAAGGTTATGTAGAAGGGTGAGAGAAGGGTGTGAGTGTGAATGGACTTGAGGTCCACTTGTTCATCTATTTAAAGGTGAGGCCATGAGGCATTTTGTATGTGAGCAAGGCCTAGTTGTATGTATAAGCAACTTAATAAGCAAGATATTATTCTTGTATTTTGTGAGTCTCTCCTCTCCACACACTTGATCTAGCATGAGCACCACGTTTTCTCAACACTTACTACTCTTGTCCCCCTACCTCTTGGGCCCAAACTTAGAGGTCCCCCCACTTAGAATCGCGTAGATGAAAAACCCTAAAAATTGAAAACTTTTAAATTTTTCCCAAAAGTGTGTTTTCCCTCTCAAACTTCCCCCCAACATACTCTAGGTTTGGAAAGCTCATTTTGAACCTCTTTCTTCCTCTTCTAAGCTCTCCATTGCTGCAAAAACTCCATACCTCTCAAGCTCTCCCTCTTTGTCAAGCTCCCTCAGTCTTAAGCTCCCTCTCCCTCTTTCTTCCTTTTCTAAGCTCTCCATTGCTGCAGAAACTCCATCCCTCTCAAGCTCTCCCTCCTTCTCAAGCTCCCTCCCTCTCAATCTCCCTCTCTCTCTCTCTCTCTCTCTCTCAAGCTCCCTCCCTCTCCATTGCTGTAGAAACTCTATCCCTCTTTAGTCTACTCTAGGTTTCAGGAAGCCCATTCTCAAACTCTAACCCTCTTTTAAGCTTTCCATTGCTGCACTGAAAACCCTGAACTTTCTCTCCTCTCCACTCTTTTGTTGTAAAACAAGCTTTTTTTTTCCCTCCTTCTTCTCTTTTTCTACCACCATGGCCTCTTCCAGTAATGTGAGAAGACCTAGGGAGAAGGTGGAAGAGATTGTGCTGCATAACACAAGAGATGAGAATGGAGTTTGGGCTCCAACAAGATTCAGGGTTGGGGCTTGGGTCTACATGCAGCCAAGCTCTAAGGGACCACATTGAGTGTGTCAACAACTAGGGAATATGCTACATCATTGGAAGGGGCCGCTACAAGGCTTCAAGCATACTAAGAAGGAAGGGCTGGTTGCCATAGTGTAACATGTGTATACCCTTGGAGATCTGTACATTTAAGGCCAACGACCAAGGTTTCCTTCAAATTGTCAGTGTAACATAAACACAGCTTTAACAACATGCTAATATTGGATTTTTTGTTTCAAATTTTCTTATGATTCTCCATTTTCTTATGTCTCTCTGCAGATATTTTCCCCTCTAATTATGTTGAGGAACAACCACTCCAAAGCCTCACTGGAGTTTTCTATGCTATGCATGCATCCATTGGAGAGGCAATGTTTGTATCTCAAAGCCCAAGTGATCTTGTACATAGAACAATATCTTTTTCTTTTCTCACTCATATTTTGTAGATAAAAAACTAGGTTTATTCGGCAAGCTAGAAGAGATCCCCAACCCCCCTCTTAACAATCCCGAATGGCCCAAACCTGATGCTTGGACCATCTTATGCTTAAAGTTTAAGCTGGTAAGTGATATCAAGACATCACTCAAGTTTTCAAAGGCATCTAGGTCAGTGGGGCTAAGTTGGTTTTGTCCATTACATGTTTTTGTAGCAGGCTCTTTTTTAACCAATCTTTATTTAATTTAAATCTTAATATTTTTGCAAACTGTATTTTTTTTGTCTAGCGGTCTAGTGTGAAAAGGCCAAACTTTAAATTTTAACTATAAATAGCCAAAGGTGCCTTCTTTCTCATTTTCACGCGATAGAAACCAAGCACGAGCTCACACTATCTCTTTGCATTCACATGGCTACCCACTTTGACAACTTCTGTGAGTTCCTCCCCACCACCCCGTGGGCGGGCAAGAGCGAGCTCTTTGTCATGTTCTCTCGTGAAGTCGACTTTGAAAAGTCGCTCGCCCTTGCGTCCCAACATTATGAGACGCAGATTGCATACATGGAGCAATACTTGGCTTCCCACTCCATCTCCTTTTCCCATTGCCCCAATGATCGATGGGTGCCTGTTGAGCTGCTTAAGTACATTCAACAATATGCCCGCCCCTACATCCAGTGCCTTGAACGCTTCATCGACATCTGCATCCCCATAGGATCTTACTGTACCTTCAATAAGCAGGAGGTGAAGAGGTTGGGGAAGGGCAATTTAGGAACTAGGTTCCTCTCGTGGCTTGCCACTTTTGCATTCCTCATTAGCCGATGAGGATTTGGATGAGGAGGTAGAGATGCCTGCATTGTAGTTGGCAGGGTATTTGAGAGATGACAAGGAAGTGAAGGCAGTAGGAACGAGTGCTGGTGTAAAAGAGCAGCTTTTGCAATCAGAGCACTTTCCAGAGGGTGCACTAGTTGAACAGCCCACTGTAGTAGAAGATGCGGGGCCATCTTCCCCACACGAGGAGAGCAAGGTGCTGCTGCCAGAGCTTGAGATCAATCTCTTGAGCACCATTGTGGGTGGTTGGAAGGTGAAGAATACTTATTTCTTCATGACCTTGAAAAGACAGCTGGCTTGAGAATGGATGAATGCTTGGGCATTATATGCACGCGATGTGAGGTGGACCTTGATACGTCCAACCTTGGTCCTCACCTAGATAGTGCCCCTTGGAGAATTTATCGTAGAGATAGTTGCTTTGGTCAAGGAAACTATGATTGAGACCTCGGAGCAAGCCCTAGTTCCAGAGGAGGAATTCACAACCTTACAAGACAAGCTAGAGGCTGAAAAGGATACCCTTGCTGCTGCTAGAGTAATGGAGGAGACCAAAGCACCAAAAAAGGATGAGGCTAAGTCCTCGATTGACCTGTCTGCCCCCACCAGCACTTTGGCAAAAGAAGACATTGAGCAAGAGGTAATAATTGACCTTTTACAACCTAGAAACATTTGTAATTATGTATAGGAAAATATTTTGATTTTTCCTTTGATTGCAGAGGGTGGTTGAAATTGACGCTTTTGCTGGGAGAGGCGGCAGCAGAGCAGAGACCAGGCCAAGGTCCATGGACATGATGCTGCGTTGGCGCACTATCTTGGTCAACTTCCTATGGATGGCATCGCCATTATCCACAGGGACTACACCCCTCAATCTGCCTTCACTCTCTTCTTTTTGAAAGCCCTCTCTAAGGTGCTCTGTGTAGCCTCTATGGCACAGAGCACCAAATGTATAGTTCTGATTAAAAAATCCCTTGCCTTCGATGTTTTTGGTTATGGATTTAGGGGTAAGCTTCTTACTCGTAGTAAGGTTCTTACTCGTATAGGTATAGCCAAAAGCATAGGCATAGAGGATCCTCAAGAAATAGCCTAATCACTCCTTGAGCACACTACTCTGCCCAATAACAAGAGAAGGAAGCTCAATATTGTAAGAAAGCTTTTGTAAAGATGATGTATCACTTGAATACAATACAATTTTTGCAAACTTATTTTCATCAAGTATATCATTATTTTTTCTAGTTTGTACCATCAATGTTTTTGTGAATGCATCAGAAATGACCCTGGGAGCAGTAGTGCCAGAGTAGTGCGAATTTTGAGCCTGCATCGCTGCTGTAGAGCCCAAATTCGCACTATTTTGGCACAGCTTCCCCAGCCCTTCAGGAGCAATTCTGATGCATTGGATGACAAATAATGTATTTTTATACATGATTAAAGGTATTTTTATCTTGTAAATTACTATTTCTCATAATCAATGTACTCAACTTGATTATAAATGCATCAAAATTGATTCTGAGTGGCTGGGGGAGTAGGCTGGGGGAGCAGTGCCAGAACAGTGTGAATTTTGAGCCTGCACCGCTGCTGTAGAGCCCAAATTCGCACTGTTCTGGCATAGCTTCCCCAGCCCTCCAAGAGCAATTCTGATGCATTAGATGATAAATAATGTATTTTTATACATGATTAAAGGTATTTTTATTTTATAAATTACTATTTTTATAATTAATGTACTCAACTTCATTATAAATGCATCAGAAATGATCCTGAGTGGCTGGGGGAGCAGTGCCAGAACAGTGGAAATTTTGAGCCTGCACCGCTGCTGCATAGCCTAAATTCGCAGTGTTCTGGCATAGCTTCCCCAGTCCTCCAGGAGCAATTTTGATGCATTGGACGACAAACAATGTAATTTTACACATGATTAAAGCTGTTTTTATCTTATAAACTATTGTTTCTCACAATTAGTGTACTCAACTTTATTATAAATGCATCAGAAATGATCTTGAGTGGTTGGGGGAGCAGTGCTAGAACAGTGCGAATTTTGAGCCTGAACTGCCGCTGTAGAGCCTAAATTCGCACTGTTCTGACATAGCTTCCCTAGTCCTCCAAGAGCAATTCTGGTGCATTGGATGACAAACAATGTAATTTTACACATGATTAAAGCTATTTTTATCTTATAAACTATTATTTCTCACAATTAGTGTACTCAACTTCATTATAAATGCATCAGAAATGATCCTGGTGGTTGGGGAAGCAGTGGCAGAACAGTGCGAATTTTGAGCCTGCACCGCTGTAGAGCCTAAATTCGCACTGTTCTGGTATAGCTTCTCCAGTCCTCTAGGAGCAAATATGACGCGTTGGATGATAAACACTATATTTTTACACATGATTAAAGGTATATTTATCTTATAAACTACTATTTCTCACAATTAGTGTGCTCAACTTCATTATAAATGCTCAGAAATTAGTGTGCTCAACTTCATTATAAATGCATCAGAAATGATCCTGAGTGTGCTCAACTTCATTATAAATTAGTGTGCTCAACTTCATTATAAATGCATCAAAAATGATCCCGAGTGGCTGGGGGAGTAGTGCCAGAATAGTGCGAATTTTGAGCCTGCACCGCCGCTGCAGAGGCTAAATTCGCACTGTTCTGGCGGCATAGCTTCCCCAGTCCTCGAGGAGCAATTCTGATGCATTGGATGATAAACACTATATTTTTACACATGATTAAAGGTGTTTTTATCTTATAAACTACTATTTCTCACAATTAGTGTGCTCAACTTCATTATGAATGCATCAAATAAATTACATTTATGAGAAAAATTAAAAAATAATAATTTTTGGGGTCCCCACAATTTTAGGATCTCATGGATATAGTGGTTCCTGACAGTTAGTTATGTTTATGGGGTTGTGGGGACCTGACAGTTAGTTATGGATGTACTGGCTCCTGACAGGCTTCTGACGTGACCCTTGAATTACAAGCTTTTTGGAGGGAAAAAAATATTTTCATCATACATATTGGTTGGGTGGTGTTTTTTCTACCTCAAAATGTAAAAAAATAAAAAATATTTTTTTAAACTTTTTGGGACCCACCTAAATATGAGAATGTTTTGCTGATGTGGAAGGGAGGTATGGTGGGAGTTAATGAGAAAGGAGATTTCAAACTGACAAGAAAGATTCAATTTGTAGAGAGTGAAGATAAAAAATTCAAAAAGTTTAGAGAGAGAAAGTATGAGAAAAGTCAAAAAGTAAGAGAGAGTATGAGAATATTCCCTTTAAAAAGTGAAACTAGGGGGGTATGGCTGATGTGGCAAGGCAAAAAATAGGGGTCATCATAGCCTTTGTCTCCCTTAAGCCCAGCTTTTTAAGCTCTAATCCTTTAAAATTAGGAATCCTTAAATTAGGAGGCCCTTTTTGGGTCCAAAAAATTCCTAATGATGATGAACTCCATGTTTAAAATTTCTTTTCTCTTCAATTTTTACTATGCTGAGTCATCAATGACACTTTATGGGTGGCATCACTTCATAATTTTGTGCTTCATAGTTACATAACCAAGGTTAAGTTCCATTTATAAGACTAGTGGATTAATAAGATAGATTTCTTCAAAGGAGATTAACTTGCAATCCATTGAACAAGCAAGAATTAATTCACAAGGAGCGTGTGTAATTGAGAAGCACTTCCACAACTTTTTTATCTTTTAACAACTAGATTCTCCAAACTCAAAGTGGTGATACATAATATACAAGTTGCATCTCAAAGTAAAGAAATATTTGAAGATAAAGATGTTGAGGAAGAGAACATTCCTATTTGAGAAATGAAACAAGGAGATAATATTCCCAACGATTTAGAGGCAAATCAAAGAGATGCTCATGATGCCGTTGTTGCAGATGTCAATGCCAATGGATTCCAATTAATAGAAGTGGAAGAAACCTCATCATCATCTAGTGAATCCACTGATAGTTTCTCCTATGAATGCCAATGAATTGTCTTTTAATCTCTTGTTGAACGATATAGGAGATATGAAGATAGCATTAGAAATCGACCTCTTTGGATCCACGACCTTGATCATGATGAACAATCATAAATTTGATTTTGTAATTTCATTACAAATTAATTCACTCAAATCCTCTTGTTGGCTTGTTTTTAGAGAGTCAGTGCTTGGGGTCATGTAACCAACTATTTGCTCTACATAGCCCTCTTTCCATGCCACCTTTATACCATTATGCTAATACATCAAAATTTATGCAAGATCATGCATTTTGTTTTAAAAAAATTTGACCCTCATCTACAGACGTATATATCGATGCATATTTCGATGAAAGTTTTCAGTTCTTGTATTGAGCCCCTAACTTTTGATCAAGAATCAAATTTACTTTCCCTCTAAAACCATCAATATAAAACATCGGAATTAGATGAACCTCTTGAAAAGATGTAGGGGAGAAGAGAGCTTGAGCTCTTGCAAGCACACACACACTCACAAAACCCTAAAAGAAAACACACAAGGTGAGAGGCTGAAAATCTTTTTCTTCTTTACACAACACTCAACACACCATATACAAAGATAAGAGTACACACTATATGAAAAGGTACTCAACCAAATACATACTAGGGTTCTCTATAGTGTGAACCCAACTAAATGAGCTGGCGCTATAACTATGCTAGTCTCTAGAATGGCTGTCACACAGCCTGTCATCCCACTAGCCGCATATCACCCATGACCTCACCAACCATGCCAGTGGTGTAAGTGTGGGGCCTATCCCCCAGGCAGGTCATTAGTGTCCATCGCCTCACTGGATGAGCTCGATATCTCAACACTCCCCCTCGAGTTCAACTCCATCTCATGTACACCAAGCGAAGCCCTGAATCTGCGGAGCTTCTCTGTACCCAATGCTTTGGTGAAAATGTCAGCGACTTGATCCTGTGTGCTGGCATAACAAGGTCAACGTCTCCTGCCAAAACCTTCTCTCTGACAAAATGGTAGTGGACCTCTATATGCTTTGTGCGAGCATGAAAAACTGGGTTCCTGGCCAACTGTATACTGCTAATGTTGTCATAGAAAATGATAACTTGTCTATCCACTGATAGACCCAAATCTACAAGTCGCTTTCTTAACCAAGCTACCTCACATGCTGCCATAGCAGCACCTCTGTACTCGGCCTTTGTACTCGATAGAGCAACCGTAGGCTACTTCTTGCTGCTCCAAGTCATAGCAAAACTCCTCCCCAAAGAAAACATGAAGCCACTAGTAGATCTTCTATCTGAGATACTACCAGCCCAATCAGCAGCTGTGTACCCATGTACACATATCTCTGTCCCAGTTTCATAAAATAGTCCACAATGCAAAGTAGACCTCACATACCTTAGTATGCGTCTCAATGCATCCAAATGCAGCTTCCGAGGAACCTGCATAAATTGACTCACCAACCCAACAACATGGCTCAAATCTGGCCTGGTGAGCGTCATGTAGATCAAGCTTCCTACTATGTGACTATACATAGTAGGATCCTCCAAAATCTCTCCTGAATCTGCACTCAACTTGCCATTCTGATCTAATGGCACTGAGATAGGCTTACAGCCTGTCATACCATACTTGGACAACATGTCCAAGCCATACTGTCTCTGCAGTAATCCAATACCATGCGGTGACCTAATCACCTCAATGCCCAAGAAATATCTGAGCTTCCCCAGATTCTTCATCTCAAACTTCTGTCTAAGCAAGATCTTTACATCAAAGATCTCTACATCATGGTCCCTCGTAATGATCAGGTCATCTACATAGATGACAACAAGCACAACCCCTCTATCACTGTGTCTCACATACAGCGAGAAATCTGCATTGGCTACATTAAAGCCAATAGTGACAAGATATTCAGAAATCTTGTCAGACCATGCTCTTGGTGCTTGTTTTAAGCCATACAAGGCTTTCTTCAACCTGCAAACACGGGGTGACTCACATCCTCATAACTAGGTGGCTGCAACATACACATCCTCATAACCAAGTGCTTGTTTTAAGCCATACAAGGCTTTCTTCAACCTGCAAACATGCTCGAGGTGACTCACATCCTCATAACCAGGTGGCTGCAACATACACATCCTCATAACCAAGTGCTTGTTTTAAGCCATACAAGGCTTTCTTCAACCTGCAAACATGCTCAAGGTGACTCACATCCTCATAACCAGGTGGCTGTAACATATACATCCTCATAACCAAGTGGCTACAACATATACACCTCTTCCTGCAAATCCCCATGCAAGAATGCATTCTTTACATCTCCATCTGATGTAAAGACCATTGCTTTGACGTAGCCACTGCTATCACAACTCTCACTATTGCCATCTTGGCAACTGGGCTGAAAGTTTCCTCATAATCAATGCCATATGTCTGCGCATATCCTTTGGCTACCAATCTAGCGTTATACCTGCTTATGCTTCCATCACTGTTATGTTTTACTTTGTACACCCACTTGCATCCAATGGCTTTCTTGCCTTTAGGCAATTGCACTAAATCCCAAGTCTCATTTTCATATAGTGCATCCATCTCCTCATCCATAGCTTTCTCCCAACACACATTTTCAACAGCCTCATCAATGCATGTGGGCTCTACATCCTATACAACTTTTGCCATGTATGCATAGTGATGTGCCACATAACCATCATAGGTAAACCTCTGCACAGGATTCTTCACTCTCCTAGATCTTCGCAGCTTTACATTCAGGGCTTCCATAGCCTTCTTTACACTAGAGGTGTTCTCATAGCTGGTATCCCAAGCTCCTCAGCAAGGCTCATCTCTGAGCCACTAGACTCTCAATCATCAACATGAGAATGCCTTGCAGAAATGTCAGGCATACTAAGGGGCTCAACCACTTTCTCTTTGCCTTTATGTGATGTCTCTGTGATGTACTAATCACATTTGCAGGACTGGTATTATGACGTAGCCTGCCACTCCATGGTCTATCTAAACCACTAGATGAGGACTCTCCTGGTCCACTCAAAGACTGTGATTGCTGACTTGCATTTTGTGCAACCACATTTCCACTCACATCAGCCCCAATAGCTTCTTTTTTAGCAGCATACCAGCTGCTCATCTCATCAAAAACAACATCCCTGCTTAAGGGAATATCCAATAAACACACATTTTTCAGCTTTTGGATCCAGCTTAGTTCTCAGCTCATCTGGCACATGCACATATGCAATGCATCCAAAGACTTTCAGATGAGACAAATCAGGTTTTCTGCTAATAAACCTCTCCTCTGGAGTTACATCATGTATGGCTGCAATTGGAGTCCTGTTCATGATGTAAACTACTATAGAAACAGCCTCAGCCCAATAGCTATGCGGCATATTCTTCTCTTCCGTCAATGCTCACGCAATCTAAGCAATGTGCCTGTTTTTTTACTCAGTAACTCCATTTTGTTGCGGAGTGTATCTGCATGTAAACTATCTCCGAATACCATTCTTCTTCAAAAATTCAGAGAACTCATTGGAGAAGTACTCTCCCCCTCCATCTGACATTAGGCACTTTACATATTTCCTTGTTTGCTTTTTAACCATAACTCTGAAATTTTGAAAATGAGTGAACACCTCACCCTTCTCCTTCATGAAGTATACCCACACTTTCCTTGTGTGGTCATCAATAAATGTCACATATAATATCTGCAGCTTTCCATAGACATGGTCTTCGCAGGACCCCATACATCTGAATGCACAACATCTAGTGCATTTCTGCTCACATTTTTGTTACGTGGAAATACATGCTTTGCTGCATACCTTTAACTTTAAAATTTGGCAGCCCTATCACAATTCCTTTAGTCTGCATAGACTTCATTCTCTGCACATTCACATGTCCAATTCTTTTATGCCAAATGTCTGTGTTTGCAACAATTCCTGAACCATTTGCAAACATCGCAGCACTCACTTCAGGCATGTTTACATTCAATGTAAACATTCTGCCCACTCTCTTGCCTTTTGCAACCAACCTGCACTTATCTTTAAAGTCTTCAACATAACAACCATCAGGGTTAAACCGAACCTGCAAACCCTGCTCAATCATCTGGCTAACTGAAACCAGATTCTTTTTTATGTTTGGAACATGAAGTACATCTGCAAGGTACTTCACTTTGCCATCCTGCGTAGACAATGGCACATCTCCAACATGGGCAATTGGATGAGCAGTGTCATCCCCTGTTTCCACAAAACCTGGTCTTTCAAGGATTTTCATCTCCTTGAACCACTCCCCACCATGACTTGTCATGTGATTTGAAGCACCTGAATCAACATACCATACATCATCTTTATGTGCTGCTTCAACATTTTCAGACATGGCAATCACGACATGCTGCATAACAAATAACCTTTCATTATCCTCATTGTTTCTGCTCGAGGATGCATAGTTGTTTTTATGCAATTTCCCATTTTGCATGTCAGTCTGCTTCTTATAACAATATGCCTGCACATGTCCAGGCTTACCACAATAAAAGCATCCACGTGTATCATTATACTGCCTTTGCCAATTTCCACGACCTCTTTGACTCCCCCTGCCTCTGAATTGGCCTCTTCCACCTGCGTGTTGTTGTTGTTGTGAATTCTGGGACTGTTGTTGTTGCTGCTGTTGGCCATAATTTTGATTACCTGTTCGGCCACTTCCTTGGCCACTTCCATGGCCTCCTCTACCTCGTCCTCTTCCTGAACTTGTGTAGAAGGCCTGTTGCTCTGAGCTGTTTTTGTTTTGTGAAGACTGTTGGTCTTCACCCAAGCTCTTCTCTTCTATAATAAACATAGACACCAAATCTGTGAAATTGGGAATGTTTTCCCTAGTCTCGAATAGACGTCTTGAATGCCTTGTATTGTGGCCCGAGACCACGTAGATAGACTTCCACCTTATCATCATCATCCTACTGAAACACCAATAGATGCAAGGGATTCCACAATACCCTTGATCTTCAATGCATAGTCATTCACAGACATACTCTTTTTCTCCACAGTATGAAGTTCATTCTTCAACTGTATCTTTCGTGCCTTGGTATTCATTTCATAGAGTTTTACCAAGGTGTCTCACATCTCCTTGGGGGACTTGGCATCCTGTATGTGCCCAATCATGGTGTCCTCTGTATACTGATAGAGAGCCAATACATAACTTTTCTGGCTCCTTGGTTCCAATCCTTGAACTCTTTCACATCTGCAGCAGCAGTCGAATTGATCTCTGGTATCTCCGGTGCCTCTTCATGCTCACCTTCTATATAGACCCAGTAACCCTTTCCCATCAGGAAATTTGTCAGCCTGAACCTCCAAGCATGGAAGTTGTTCTTATCAAGCTTCTCAGTAACAATCTGGTTTATGCCATCATTTGACATCTTGCCAGACACACAAATTTACCAAAAACGGCACTCTGGTTTGTCCTGCACAAACTGTTGTATTTTTTACAGCGATACTGTACTACACTCAAATGTCACAACCAGTGACCTCAATGTGCATACATACACCCAATGGCAACTGTTGACCTCCTTGCAACACACACAATGTCTGCACAACCAATCTGTCTTTCTGCAGTTCTTAAAACAGAGTTCTGCAGAGAATCGATGACTTACCCGCCCGCAGTGCTCGAAATCGCCTGCTTTCTAAAAAATGGAGGTCCAAACGCGCCCGAAATGCATTTTCGGCTCGAAAATTTTCTGTCCAATAGGACAATATAGTTGCCCTATGGCTTTACTCCCGTGAAGAAAGCTCCTCAATCAGAGATCGTTTGTCGGTGCCTCCCGTAGAGCTCCTGACAAGGGTGTAGTCGTCGTCTCTAACACAAATAGGGAAGAGTAGATGAAGCTCTTACCCTCATACCGCTTCCTGTGCTTCTCTTGCTTACAGCTCAGCCCTTTGCATGAACCAAGTTCTGATACCATGAAAAGATGTAAAGGAGAAGAGAGCTTGAGCTCTTGCAAGCACACACACACACTCACAAAACCAAAAAAGAGAACACACAAGGTGAGAGGCTGAAAATCTTCTTCTTCTTGTCATATTGGGCCTATTGGTTCTAGCTAGTAGTAGTTGTCTACATTCACTAGCAAGCACTAGCAACCATAAGAAGGCTATTAGTTATCTACATTCATTCACTAGCAGGCACTAGAAGCCATAAGTTGCTCTTTACTGATCTTACAATGAACTCCTATAGATTTGGTAATGCTTGGAGCTATGGTATTTGAACACATAAGCATGTATGAAGATATTGTCTCCCCACTTCTCACCTTTCACCTTGCCCAACAAAATGTTGAACTCCCTTTGCTCTCTTTTCTAGTTACTTAGGCCCAAGTCTTACATCGTTAGACAATTGGCCAAGATGTCCTTTTGTTGTGTAAGTTAAATGAGTTAGGCTTTACTCTAAGGTTAAAGCTTATAGCTTTTTGCTAAAGCTAAGAGCTTCTAGCTTACAACTAATCTTTTAAGAGACCTTGTGTTGTGATATTTCCCTATGTCTTACATTCAAGCTTTTCATGCATTTTGGAACTTACCAAACATTATGGAGCTCATTTCATAGATTTTTCCCAATTCACTTCAAGGGAGCTTAGCATGTAACCAACTTTTAAATCTATGGATTTAGCCACATTAAATTTAGCTCGACTTGTAATTTTATCAAATTTTAAGCTTCTTCTAATCTACCTTTGTAATCAACCACAACTGCACCATTTTTTTTCGACTCGATCACTCTTTGGACTTCGCAAGTATGTTTTCCATAGTTAACTATAGACACCCTGAGCTCAACACCACAAGAGCAATGGACATTGCAAGATTGACAAGAGATTGGTCCCACAAGGGCATGAGAGTAGAGGATAAGAGAACAAGTTGACATTCATTATCACTATGTGAGGTGCAAACTTTAAAATGATATTCATTACTGATAGTTTGTTTTTTCTATTTAAAAAATTGGGTGGTCCTTATCAATATTTAGTTTCCTAGCACTCTTGCTTAATAAAACTTTGGCATGAATAAATCAATTGGACTTAGCCACACCTTTGGGCATTAGGTACTTCAACAATGGAGAAAGCAAAAAGTTTTTATACTTGAACCAAAAAGAATGCATAAAGATATTATATTTTCTCTCCTTTCCTTTCATCTCTCCAAGAAAATATTATGTTCCCATTACTTTGGCCTTTAGTTGCTTAAGCCCAAGTCCTTTATTGTTAAACATTTGGCTAAGATGTTCTTTTGTTGTGAGTGGAATGATTCTTGGGTTTTACTCAAAGCTTGGAGCTTTGAGCTTGGAGCTTTGAGCTTTGAACTAAGGGTTAAAACCTTAGCGCTTAGAGATAAGCACAATATTTTTTTTGTTGATGAAGCTTGCAACTTCAATACTTGAAGAGACCTTGTCTTGTGGGCTTTCCCTAAGTGTATACTTGGGTTTTTAGGCACCTTACACCTTGGAACATAGCCAATGTTGTGCTCATTTCATAGAAAGCTCTACATCATGGAATTAGTCACAGATCTATAGATTTAGCCATATAAACTTGTAGTGCTAGCAAATTTCGATCTACTTCTATTCTAATTTTGTGACCAGTTGTTGGAAGTCCTTGCCAAGTGTGCCAAAATTTTGATTTTGTTAACGCGGTCTCTTTCTATATCACTAATGTCTTTCCCAAAGTTTGAAAACACAAACGTTGAGCTCTACAACACAAGAGCAATGGATTGACAATATATATGTTTATATTGGTTGGATGGACAAAGCATGATAGTAGAATGGGTATATTCCATATATGGAGCAATGGAATTTTTGTAAGATTGGCAAGATGGATTTTTATTAAATTTTTTTAATTAAAAAAAAACTTTTGGGTGTATTCCGTTGTGTGTGTGTGTGTGCGCGCGTGCGTGTGTGTGTGTCTAGGATGAATAAAAGTGTTCATGTATCTATATGTTCATTAAGTAATATAACGAATGTATGGAATTGAAATCTTGTGTAGCCTAAATTAGCTATAGTGGGTTGGTGGTCTCTGTACAACACTCCTTTTTTAATGATTACACGGGGGGCTGGCAGGCACGCGTGACGGGATTCCACAAGGCTGGCAGCAGGAATTTGCGCTCGTTGACGCCGAGCGCGTTGTAGCTGGCGCCGGAGACCTGGTCCACCAGGAGCTTGCCCGGGTAGCCGGGGTAGCTGCCCTTGCCGAATCGGCCTTCACAGGCGCTTGCCGCTTCCAGCGGAACGGCGGCGTCGCCCTGGAAGTAGCCGGAGTCGAAGGGGTTGGTGACGGTGCCCGCCAGCAGCGTGGCAAAGTTGATGACCATTCCGTCCGTGGCCGCCTCCCCATTGGGCGGTAGCAGAGGGGGGCCAGGGGGCCCAAACTCTGTCACGGCATAGGGCCAGGCGCAGAAGCCCGGGCACTGCGTGGCCGCATTGCCGACCCATATGAAAGGCAGCGACGCCGAGGAGGCCGCGCTGTGGAAGCCGCACGAGTTCATGCAAAAGTCCTCCACCAGAACGTCGTCAGCAGTGAAGACAACGTAGACGGAATCGCCGGAGCGCGTGGGCTTCGGAAGTGTGCCGCCGGCGACGGACCGCTCCACCAGTGACGCAATGTCGGACTTGGTGAGGTTCTTGCCCATGCGGTAGGAGAGGTCCGAGGAGACGACGCCCAGCTTGATGCGGGCGGCAGCGTCCGCATGGGAGGAGTCCTTGTAGCGGCGGGCGATCTTCCACCAAGTAGCCACGGACGGTGCGCCACCTTTTTTCTTGGCTTGAAAGGAGGAGATGAAGTCGGTGATAACGGCCTGCTGGGAGGCGGGGAAGGCGCCGTACCAGAGGAGGTGCAGGCGAAGGGCGGGGCTGGTTAGGAGAGGACCACCGTGGTAAGAGAGGGTCGTGGCTGGGGAGGGGACCAGGGTAAGCATGCGTGAAGATGGGTGCAGTAACGGTCTGGCAGCAGCGGCAATCCAACAGCAGCTGGTGAGGGCGAGCATGCAAAGGAGCAACGGTTGGAAGGGGGACGTCGGCGGAGAGGGGAAGGCTTGAGCCATCCGGCGCAGGTTTGTGAAGTTAGAGAGCGCCTTGTGAAGAGATGGAGATGGATGGCGCAGTGAGAGAGAGAGAGAGAGAGAGAGATATTGCTAGCTAGAGTGGAGAGAGAGTGTGACACTAGGGCAGCAAGCGGAAGGCTGTTATAAAAGGGGGTGCCCGGTGTGGAAAGCTCGACGAACTTTCAAAGAAGAGACCACCTCACGAGAACTTTCAAAGCCCTAACTGTACAACGCGGCCAGCCAGCTCACCACCTCGCACTTCAACAACATCGCAGATCCCAGATCTCCGACGCGGCTACACCGTGTGCTGTTTATTTACCAACCCCTTTGACGCTTGTCTGTCGGTCACTCGTGACCCCTGGTGAGCGTCCGAGCTGTCGACGACAGCTGCTGCTACACGCTACACGCTGAGTGAGCGCTTCAAATTCCAAAGCGATTAGCTGCATGCTTGTTATCGCTGCACAACCACAGAGACGATTTTCATCCCTTTTGCCCCCATTATCTGTATATGCGCCCACAACAATTTTTTTGTTTGTTTACACGTGTCCATGCAGTCTACAATTTTTTCAACGTGCCATTGGGGACACTTGTCCATGCATGCTTGTTTATGTCTTTCCATCCCTGCAAATGGACTTGGCCTCAGGTTGACGCGATCCTTCTGCAATGCAACCAGCTTCATTTTGGAATGGCCCGCGTGGTCATGGTTGACGTTTTATTTGTTCTCTGTTCATTGTTGGCGTTCGTTGCTTTGAAGGCATGTCAGTCACTCCTGGTTCCTTCTGGAAGCGCATGGGTGCATATTCGGCTTCTGCAGATCGTCTGTTGCAATCCTGTATTGTGGACATTTATGGCAAGTTATGGTTTGCTACCCTATTTAATCATGGTGGTCTGTCTTCTGTTTTTCGTGTATACGCTCGTCTGCTTTTTGTCTTTCCAGTTCTCTGCAATCTTCAGCATCTGCCTATGGCTCCCAGGAGAAAACCTATGGATGATATCACCAACATGATGCGAGTAGGCTACCGTGGTTCCTCTTTGTGTGCTCTTGATGTCAATCGCTCTGATTCTGATATTGCAGGAACCTAAGTAAATTCAGGGCAGCCTATAACATCCATTGTTCCAAGAGCAGAAGTAGATTCTCTGTGCAAGCATGCTCTGACACCTTCGCAAGGTCCATCTACCCTTTGAAATTTGTACTCTGTGAAACAGAGAGCATGATCATTTGGTATGTTGTTTCTTTTTTGGTTATTCGGTTGCTTAGAATGTAGAAGTATTCTCGATTTTGCATACTGTGTTTTTACTAGTTATTGTTTCTATCATGGATGATCGGCATGCAACCATGCCGTCTTCCGCACTTTATATTTGTCTTTTGCAAATGACTTCACTCAGGAACGTACCATCGATTCGTGGATCTCACCCCTCTCCGCCGTGGCATTCTGACTGGTTCAGCCCGGCGCAGTTTCTCTGCAACGCAGTAGTCCGTACAACAATTCATTGCCTACAGCTGACTACTATAGGCTGCATTGCCTTAGGGCTTTTGAAGCCCACACTCTCACGGGTCTACAGCTTGATTTTCAGCTGCAATGGAGGCGTAAAACGTGCGTGGGAGGCATAAGACCAGGCGGCAGCTCGATTTTCAGCTGCAATGGAGGCATAAAACGTGCGTGGGAGGCATAAGACCAAGCGGCTACTGGTTTTTTTTCCATGAAGCTCACCATTAAAGCTTCAAAATTTCTTTTTTTCTTGCTCTAATCCTCCCCTCTTTGCTCTAATCACCCAAGTAATATTATGAGGGCTTGTTGATCTTACTCTTGATTTTGAAAAGCGGTGGCTAACCACATGAGGCATTCATAAGTCTCATTCATCTTCAAGTTCACAAAGTTTTCAAAGTGTGCTTATGAGCACTAATAGTGTTGATTAACACTAATGAGGCTTCTAATATAGCAAAAGGGAGTTATTCCAAAGTGTCTTTAAACACTAAGAGTGTTATTAAACACTAATGGTGAATTTAATCACCAATACAAGTGTCATTAGACGCTAGAAATGTGCTCTTAAGCATTAATCATGTTTTTAAACACTAATGGTGATCTTAATCATAAAAAAAAGTGTTGCTTAACACTAATGTGGTCTTAACCATCAAAGGAGGAGGTCTTTAACACTAAGGAGGCTCCTCTTCATCAACATTGGAGGCCGGGCACACACCATAAGTGTCACACTATAAATCTTCATCGTCAACCCACTTCTATGCTTACCTTGGCAAGCATGGTGTAACCATGAACCATTGTCTTCATCCCATAAGCCAAAGAGGTTGAAGATTTCTGGTTTTTCATCAACAAACTCAGTTTGTGAGTGGTTCAAAGTTGGGCACATGTACACTAAGTGCGCATCTTTAATGTTGTTGTGTATCACCCTTGAGGCTCTTGTTTGTAAGAGGCATAGGCATGTCATAAGCCATATGCTCTCATTTCCCAAGCCCAAGGCATGTTATTCCGCTGCATATTCAACATTTTCATCCTCTAAGATGAGTTGTAAGGTTGAGCATAGCATCACTAAGTGCTCTACCTTGTTGTTTGTCACGTTTTTAAGCATCTCTTGGCATTGTCTTTGTAAGAGGCATAGGCAACATTATGAGCCATGCCCTCTCCTTCTTGAGCCAAGGATGATGTACCTTATTGGTTTGAGCATTTACTTCAACCACTTACTCACTTTCATTAAGCTCGTACCTTCAAACCCTAATGGGTATCATGTAACCAACAGGCACAAAAGCTTTTGTTATAATTGTCGAGTAGACACTGCCGTTTATGGACAAGAATGTGTACTTCCCATTGAGCATGAATTGCTGAGCTTAAGGTTTCTTCATGAGCATAACCTCCATTTAGAAGAGTCTTTGCAAGAGAGATTAAACACTTTGAATCATCTAGATGAGTGGAGGTTGAGAGTTTAGTTACATCAAGAAGTTTCCAAAAAGAGATAAACAAAACAACAAGTTAGAAAAGCCAAATCTTATGAGTTTGAGAAGCACCAATTAGTATTGCTTTATGATGCCCACCATGAGTTGTTTTTCCTAGGAAAGATTAGTCATGTATAGTCAAGTCTTTATCATAAAGTTGAGGTGAAACCAAATAATAAGGTCCAATTAGCAGAAATTGATGGGACATGGTTTCCCACTAAAGCCAATGTTGATAAAATCAAGCCATATTGGATTTGATTTATCTTCTCACCATGCATTTGAATACCCTTTCTCCTTTGTGTTGCAGCAGATGATAAGGAGGTAGTAGATAGGTGGACTACGTAGTTTGATAGAGCTAGCAGAGGGCCTACAAAGTCTGGATCATGTGGCATTGTTATACATCATCTTGATGGGTGCATTAGTCTTCTAGGGGTTTGTTTGGGGGAATATTTTATTAATAACATGGCCGAATATCAAGCTTTGCTAATTGGGTTGAGGGCATTGAGAAAATTTGGGGCATTTTTGGTTCACGTTAAAGGGGATTTGCAATTAGTTATCCACCAACTTTTGGGAATTTCTCAAACACTCCATCCTCTCATGCATTACTATTTCCAACAAGCTTATAATCTTCTTTCATATTTCTATGACCCCATTATTGAGTATGTCCCATGTTCTTTGGATGCTTTGCCTAGAACCTGGGGACTTTGTTGACTTGTCTTGCTCGTTAGAAGATCTTAGCACTATTTGGGAGTATATTAAAACCATGAAGATCTTTGGGGTAGAGCATATATCTTTAGAAATGGGCATGTTGAAAGAGATCAATGTTATGCTTTGGGAGAAGTTGGTTTCTGCTCTTATACACAGTCTTCAACAGTTACACAAAGTCATTTTTTCTCAGGTAGATCCATTATA
Source organism: Cibotium barometz (assembly GCF_041138505.1). Lineage (NCBI taxonomy): Eukaryota > Viridiplantae > Streptophyta > Polypodiopsida > Cyatheales > Cibotiaceae > Cibotium > Cibotium barometz. The sequence continues at coordinate 4,268,620 of NC_141088.1, read as the reverse complement.
TCTCATTATGGTTATGTAGCCTAATGTATAAGGCATCAGTCTAACCAAAAATCTGGGTTCACACTAGCAAGCTAGTTTCCCCAAAGGATGCCACACCGCATTTGTGTGATTAAATGTTTTACTAGTATTGATCCACACCTACGTAATATTTTAAATGTTATTTCATCGCTCTCATATGTGAAAGCAATGTGCAAAGAGATGTTTTCACTTGGTTGGCTGGGTCCATGTGTAGCAATGAAGACAAAAAGCGAAAAAACCAAAGTCCAGATGGATAATTTCAAAGCAAAGGTTACAATGGATGGTGAGAAGAAACGCCATCTGAGGAGTGTGCACATGCTGCACAACAATAAAAGAAGCAAAAGCGATGCCATCTTGAGCAATAGCTAAGAAAAAAACAACATTAAAAAAGAGTGATTTTGCACTGCGCCAGTAACAAAAGTGCACCATCTTGTATAAAAAAAAAGAAAGAAACATCAACAACATTGTGCACACGTTGCATGGAGTTGTTGTTTTACCGCCTTGAATTTGTTGATGTGTGAGGCCATGCTTTCATTGTTTGCTTTGTCGAGCTTGTAAAATTGCATAGCAAGTTGATTTTGGTGGAGTGCTTGGATTCGGTGTGTCGAAGATCTTGTTTAGCTCCTCCCATGCCGCATTTGCTTCTTTGATGCCTGTAATGTGATGAATCACGTCATCGCTAAGATTTTGGGCGATTATACCCAAGGCCTTTTTATTGTTTTAAGGATTCGTTGATGTAGAGGTTGCTTCTTCTTCACTGTCAATGAGCTCCCAAATACCCTTCCGCATAAGCATGTACATGGTTTGATGAGCTACACTCTCACCGTTGGGATTTTCAAAATCATCTCTCAGACGCTACTGGGATGCACTTTACTAAAGTCCAAATTTCAGGGAGTTTGTATAGCAATTGCAGCCTCCTTGTTTTGGAATTTGGTTTTTTTTTGCTTGCTCCAACTCACCCATGGCATGAGATTTGGGCTGTGAGTAGCTCATAACATTGCTAAACTTAACCTAAGAGGAATTAGCTCAATTGTGAGTAGAGAGAAAGAATGAATCAAAAAACGTGGATAGTAGCCCGCCGGTTTGCAACACAAAAATCGGGAGGTAGAGGATAAAATTGGCCAAACCCTTGGATGTGTAGCTTAGCAATAGATTGAGGAATGTGTGGCTAAGAGGGTTTAGGCAATGGTGCAAAGGATTGAGAGGATAGAGGATAGAGCACGTCCAATTTGGGCCACAAACGGGAATATTGGATAAGATGTGATTAGTGATATGACTAGTGATATGATTAGTGCTAATTGAGCTGTGGGAAGACTAATGAGAAGAGGGAAGATAGGTAGAAGAGCTATGGGGAGGCTTTGATACCATGTTGAGATTTTGGGAGACCCAAGCTCTCCATGGCAATGATGCAAATCCCACACTAATCACCTACTAATTACACATGATTAAAATGACCTAAGGTGGATGGTGTCTAATTATACACATGATGATGTGTATGTGCAACAGACTCAAATCAATTAGGTTCCAAGATAGATTAGCTTGGACTCATAGAGAGACTTGAGATGTGCAAAGTGCATGAGATGATTCATTGCTTAAAAAATGACCCCTTTTATAGGGTGGAGGTACAAATCTCATGGGACTTCCCTTGCATATGGGATAAATGTTGACTTGCCATATGGCATTTCTCACTCCATACCTCTTGTCTAGTGCACTTTGGCACCACAATTCTCAACAGGGACACATTTCCTCAATGAAGTTATTTAAGGTCTCACTGATTATTTTAATATTTGTCATGATAAAACCACACCATATAAACCTTCTACCAATGAACAAGTTGAAAGCACTAGTAAGACATCAATACTATCTTAAGAGAAACCATTGCATCACACAAGAGGGATTGGGATGATAAGTTATGTGCTGATTTTTGGGCTTATAATAATACATATAAGGAGGCTACGGGCTTTACCCCTTTTTCATTGGTTTATGGACAAGAATGTGTACTTCCCATTGAGCATGAATTGCTGAGCTTAAGGTTTCTTCATGAGCATAACCTCCATTTAGAAGAGTCTTTGCAAGAGAGATTAAACACTTTGAATCATTTAGATGAGTGGAGGTTGAGAGCTTAGTTACATCAAGAAGTTTCCAAAAAGAGATAAACAAAACAACAAGTTAGAAAAGCCAAATCTTATGAGTTTGAGAAGCACCAATTAGTATTGCTTTATGATGCCCACCATGAGTTGTTTTTCCCAGGAAAGATTAGTCATGTATAGTCAAGTCTTTATCATAAAGTTGAGGTGAAACCAAATAATAAGGTCCAATTAGCAGAAATGGATGGGACATGGTTTCCCACTAAAGCCAATGTTGATAAAATCAAGCCATATTGGATTTGATTTATCTTCTCACCATGCATTTGAATACCCTTTCTCCTTTGTGTTGCAGCAGATGATAAGGAGGTAGTAGATAGGTGGACTACGTAGTTTGATAGAGCTAGCAGAGGGCCTACAAAGTCTGGATCATGTGGCATTGTTATACATCATCTTGATGGGTGCATTAGTCTTCTAGGGGTTTGTTTGGGGGAATATTTTATTAATAACATGGCCGAATATCAAGCTTTGCTAATTGGGTTGAGGGCATTGAGAAAATTTGGGGCATTTTTGGTTCACGTTAAAGGGGATTTGCAATTAGTTATCCACCAACTTTTGGGAATTTCTCAAACACTCCATCCTCTCATGCATTACTATTTCCAACAAGCTTATAATCTTCTTTCATATTTCTATGACCCCATTATTGAGTATGTCCCATGTTCTTTGGATGCTTTGCCTTGAACCTGGGGACTTTGTTGACTTGTCTTGCTCGTTAGAAGATCTTAGCACTATTTGGGAGTATATTAAAACCATGAAGATCTTTGGGGTAGAGCATATATCTTTAGAAATGGGCATGTTGAAAGAGATCAATGTTATGCTTTGGGAGAAGTTGGTTTCTGCTCTTATACACAGTCTTTAACAGTTACACAAAGTCATTTTTTCTCAGGTAGATCCATTATATCTCATTATGGTTATGTAGCCTAATGTATAAGGCATCAGTCTAACCAAAAATCTGGGTTCACACTTGCAGGCTAGTTTCCCCAAAGGATGCCACACCGCATTTGTGTGATTAAATGTTTTACTAGTATTGATCCACACCTACGTAATATTTTAATATTTCATCGCTCTCATATGTGAAAGCAATGTGCAAAGAGATGTTTTCACTTGGTTGGCTGGGTCCATGTGTAGCAATGAAGACAAAAAGCGAAAAAACCAAAGTCCATATGGATAATTTCAAAGCAAAGGTTACAATGGATGGTGAGAAGAAACGCCATCTGAGGAGTGTGCACATGCTGCACAACAATAAAAGAAGCAAAAGCGATGCCATCTTGAGCAATAGCTAAGAAAAAAACAACATTAAAAAAGAGTGATTTTGCACTGCGCCAGTAACAAAAGTGCACCATCTTGTAAAAAAAAAAGAAAGAAACATCAACAACATTGTGCACACGTTGCATGGAGTTGTTGTTTTACCGCCTTGAATTTGTTGATGTGTGAGGCCATGCTTTCATTGTTTGCTTTGTCGAGCTTGTAAAATTGCATAGCAAGTTGATTTTGGTGGAGTGCTTTGATTCGGTGTGCCGAAGATCTTGTTTAGCTCCTCCCATGCCGCATTTGCTTCTTTGATGCATGTAATGTGATGAATCACGTCATCGCTAAGATTTTGGGCGATTATACCCAAGGCCTTTTTATTGTTTTAAGGATTCGTTGATGTAGAGGTTGCTTCTTCTTCACTGTCAATGAGCTCCCAAATACCCTTCTGCATAAGCATGTACATGGTTTGATGAGCTACACTCTCACCGTTGGGATTTCCAAAATCATCTCTCAGACGCTACTGGGATGCACTTCACTAAAGTCCAAATTTCAGGGAGTTTGTATAGCAATTGCAGCCTCCTTGTTTTGGCATTTGGTTTTTTTTTTTGCTTGCTCCAACTCACCCATGGCATGAGATTTGGGCTGTGAGTAGCTCATAACATTGCTAAACTTAACCTAAGAGGAATTAGCTCAATTGTGAGTAGAGAGAAAGAATTCATGAATCAAAAAACGTGGATAGTAGCCCGCCGGTTTGCAACACAAAAATCGGGAGGTAGAGGATAAAATTGGCCAAACCCTTGGATGTGTAGCTTAGCAATAGATTGAGGAATGTGTGGCTAAGAGGGTTTAGGCAATGGTGCAAAGGATTGAGAGGATAGAGGATAGAGCACGTCCAATTTGGGCCACAAACGGGAATATTGGATAAGATGTGATTAGTGATATGACTAGTGATATGACTAGTGCTAATTGAGCTATGGGAAGACTAATGAGAAGAGGGAAGATAGGTAGGAGAGCTATGGGGAGGCTTTGATACCATGTTGAGATTTTGGGAGACCCAAGCTCTCCATGGCAATGATGCTAATCCCACACTAATCACCTATTTATTACACATGATTAAAATGACCTAAGGTGGATGGTGTCTAATTATACACATGATGATGTGTATGTGCAACAGATCATTGCTTGAAAAATGACCCCCTTTTTTTTAGGGCGGAGGTACAAATCTCATGGGACTTCCCTTGCATATGGGATAAATGTCTACTTGCCATATGGCATTTGTCACTCCATACCTCTTGTCTAGTGCACTTTGGCACCACAATTCTCAACAGGGACACATTTCCTCAATGAAGTTATTTAAGGTCTCACTGATTATTTAAATATTTGTCATGATAAAACCACACCATATAAACCTTCTACCAATGAACAAGTTGAAAGCACTAGTAAGACATTAATCACTATCTTAAGAGAAACCATTGCATCACACAAGAGGGATTGGGATGATAAGTTATGTGCTGATTTTTGGGCTTATAATAATATATATAAGGAGGCTACTGGCTTTACCCCTTTTTCATTGGTTTATGGACAAGAATGTGTACTTCCCATTGAGCATGAATTGCTGAGCTTAAGGTTTCTTCATGAGCATAACCTCCATTTAGAAGAGTCTTTGCAAGAGAGATTAAACACTTTGAATCATTTAGATGAGTGGAGGTTGAGAGTTTAGTTACATCAAGAAGTTTCCAAAAAGAGACAAACAAAACAACAAGTTAGAAAAGCCAAATCTTATGAGTTTGAGAAGCACCAATTAGTATTGGTTTATGATGCCCACCAGAGTTGTTTTTCCCAGGAAAGATTAGTCATGTATAGTCAAGTCCTTATCATAAAGTTGAGGTGAAACCAAATAATAAGGTCCAATTAGCGGAAATGGATGGGACATGGTTTCCCACTAAAACCAATGTTGATAAAATCAAGCCATATTGGATTTGATTTATCTTCTCACCATGCATTTGAATACCCTTTATCCTTTGTGTTGCAGCAGATGATGATGAGGAGGTAGTAGATAGGTGGACTACGTAGTTTGATAGAGCTAGCAGAGGGCCTACAAAGTCTGGATCATGTGGCATTGTTATACATCATCTTGATGGGTGCATTAGTCTTCTAGGGTTTGTTTGGGGAAATATTAGTCTTCTTTGATGCATGTAATGTGATGAATCACGTCATCGCTAAGATTTTGGGCGATTATACCCAAGGCCTTTTGATTGTTTTAAGGATTCACTGATGTAGAGGTTGCTTCTTCTTCACTGTCAATGAGCTCCCAAATACCCTTCCGCATAAGCATGTACATGGTTTGATGAGCTACACTTTCACCGTTGGGACTTCCAAAATCATCTCTCAGACGCTACTGGGGTGCACTTTACTAAAGTCCAAATTTCAGGGAGTTTGTATAGCAACTGCAGCCTCCTTGTTTTGGCATTTGGGTTTTTTTTTTTGCTTGCTCCAACTCACCCATGGCATGAGATTTGGGTTGTGATTGAGTAGCTTATAACATTGCTAAACTTAACCTAAGAGGAATTAGCCCAATTGTGAGTAGAGAGAAAGAATGAATCAAAAAACGTGGATAGTAGCCCGTCGGTTTGCAACACAAAAATCGGGAGGTAGAGGATAAAATTGGCCAAACCCTTGGATGTGTAGCATTTTTTGACTAATATACCTTAATTTTTAACTAATAAACCTTGTACTCAGTCAACTCTTCATCTTATGTGAGCATTTACTCATTTTTGGATATTTTCTTATATTCTTTGGATTTATCTCATCCAACACTTGGATTAATCCTATTGGCCCATTGGAACCTTAATTGGACCATAATCCAAATTTTTTTGAAATGTGGATCCTTAGGCTAAGGCCTTTAATACACATATTTAATTGATTCCTACTGCACATTGGAGAATTTATTTTGAACTTCTATTTCAGGGAAATATATCTTAGATATTAGGAGAATTTTTATGTCCAAAAATATCTCAATATTGAATTATCTCTCTCTAGAATATTTCTTCTCTCTAGGCCAAAACAAGGGAAAACAATATTTTCTTGCATTTTAAAATAGGGGATGATTACAGGGGATTGAGGTAAAAGCTTATTCATTATTCAGGCTGAGGAGGAATCTTACATCCTCTCCCACTTAAAGAACGCGAGATGTCCTCATCTCACAAAGTGGAAGTAATCTTTTTTTTAAAAACCAACTCTTCTTTTTTCTCCCAAGTAGCGTCTTCTAAAGGGAAGAACTTCCACTTGACCAAAAATTCTTTGAGGACTTTGCTCCTGAGAATCTTCTCCCGAACGTCAAGGATTTCTTCAGGTTGGAGTACCATTTGGCCTTGAGTTGGAGAAATCAATTGTTTATCATCAAGCACGTGACTCGGGCTGGGTACATACTTCTTAAGCAAACTGACATGGAATACATTATGTACCTTGAGATGGGGAGGGAGAAGAAGTTTATAATCTAAATCTCCTAATTTCTTTATAACAACATACGGTCCATAGTATCTGGGAGAGAGCTTCTTGTACTTCCCTAAAAATAAGGAACTTCTTTTGGGTCGTACTCGAATGAAGACCATATCTGATTTTTCAAATACTCTCTTTGATCTCTTTTCATCAGCATACTACTTTTGCCTATCCTAGGCGGCCTTAATATCTTTATGGATTGATTGCATTTGCTAGTCCATGTCATCAAGCATCTGTCTCTGAACATCTCGACCCTGATCAATGGGTTGGACCAAGTCAATGGTGTAAGGAAATCTTGTCCATACAGAGCTTTGAAAGGGCTCATCTCGATGCTTTGATGATAAGAAGCATTGTAAGCAAACTCAACCAGGTGCAAATGGCTTAACCCAGCACTTTGGCACTTCTTGGGTTCCTTGTCACAGTATGACCGAAGGATATCTTCTATTACCTGATTCACTCTTTCAGTCTGGCCATCTGTCTCAGGGTGATAGGCTGTACTGAGATCCAAGAAAGTTCCTACTGCTTCGAAGAATGCAGTCCAAAATCTCGATGTGAGCTTAGGATCTCTATCACTTACTATCCTCTTGGTAAGCCATGCAATATGAAGATCTCCTTGAGGAAAACTCTGGCAACATCCAGTGCAGTGTAGGTTTCTTTCACTGCAATTAGATGGGCAACTTTGGTTAGTCTATCAACTACCACAAAAATGGAGCTATAACCTGATTGCACTGAAGGTAGTCCAGTGTACTGATACATTTCTACATCTATGGAATGTCTAGGGGCTGTATCTTTCCTGGCATCTTGACTCTCTCTGCCTTGACTCTGTGACACATTAAGCATTGCCGCACATGATCAAGTACATCCATTTTGAGTCCTAGCCAAAAGAAGCTTTTCTTCACAGACATGTAGGTTTTTAGGATTCCTTTATATAAAACTTTGGTTATATTTTATCCTGGGTATCGAGGAAAAGAGTTTCTAGGCCCCCTAGCCGGCGCTTCAAGCAAAATTCAAGGTAGAAACACCACTTACACACCCAATATGAAATTGCCTTTTTAACAGATTCGGCTGTCTTTAAAACAATCTTTCAATGAAACCATAGTATTACTGATCATAATCCTCCAAAATATCTAGTTCATTGTTTTACAAAAACTATCATCCGGACTCTCTGTTGAAGACCAGCTGGGCAACCAACGAGATCCAATATCAAAATCTAGTTCACAAAAATAATTCCTTTCCAGTTCATCTATATCTTCCTCGACATACGCATGGGTGTCCTAGCAACCGCGAGCCCGTGCATCACCTGGTCAGAACCCTCTAGGATCCTACTTAGGTGTCCTAGCACTTCACTCAGGGAGACCGCTTCGTCGGTCCTCGCCCATCATACCGGAAGCGTACCATTTTAACCATACCGAGACTGGTCAATACCTTGGTAGGCTTTGCTACCCGCGAGCGACGTCCCTCGATGACTCCCCGCCGCTATTGCAACGAATCTCTCCTTAGTTAAATCACAGCTAAATGCTTCCTCCACATTTTGGCATAAAACAATCCTTTAAAAAAAAAGAGTTTCTATGCAAGTAGAATTCTCGGTTTTGATTCCACAAAACCCTTTTTCCCACAATTCAGATTTTCTTAATGAGAATCACTAGTCTCGTATCAGGGTAATCTACCCATCAATTTTGTTGAATTTCTAACATAATTCTTGGTGATTTTGGTTAAAGGAAAACTTCTCTAATTCAGCAGTAGTCTATTCTTTATATCGAAGATTTGAAATTGGTTAGGTTTTTTTTTAATTCAGATTTGAGAGATGGGCAAGTAATTTACTGGCCGCCATTCTCACGGTCGTGGTCTAACAAAAAATTATTCGATTTACTTCTAACTTTGATTTTTAAGGATTTTCTTTAGATAAGTTAACGTTGACTTCCAACCGTAAGGAAATTCTAACTTTATGAAATTCATTCCTTCCTAGCCATAATAGAATTAAAGAAATAGTTCTATACAAGAATAACGAGATTTTATAAAAATACTCTTCTTCCAATAATCCAATTTTGAGTATATATCATTTTGTTGATATTATCCACATATAAATATCTTAAAATATTCTTTCCATCAATTTGATCTTCAACATTAGTATACCCTAATTTCCTACGTGAAATTATGGTGAAAACTCTTCTTTTAATATCAAAATTATTTTAGATCTTTTTCTACTTAAATATAATGAAAATTTCTCTTTTTAAATAAGTAAAAATATCCATACTTTGGAATATGCCAGAAATTCCTCTTTAAACATTTAAATGTTTGAATCTCGAATGTCATGGGAATTCCTCTTTTTACATCTAAATTCTTATGCATAAAAATAAATTATCAAAAACTTTCTCTTTTCTCTTATTTAAATAATTATGCATAAATACTAAAAAGTATTTTTCATAAATATAAAAAAATTATTCTTTTTGTATATAATATCTAAACCTACAATATGATAGGAATTCCTCTTTTTGCTTTATTCAAAATATGAATAAAATTAAGATTTATCTTTTTTCTGAAAAATTTTACCATAGCTTCGCTGTAATTTTGGATAATATTCAATTTTTTAATTGAATGAAAACTTGTAATGAAAATATGATAGAAACTCTTCTTTTAGACTTAAAATTAAATTATGTATACTTAGCATAATTATAACCATAATTATAATTATTTTTATTGATTAAAATAAATTAACCATTCCTCATTTCTAAAATTGTTAGTATATTTCTCTTTCAATTTAGAATGAGTTAATGTGATTTTTCCTACTCATAATCAAGCTAAAAAGAATTAACCATTATTTTTACTAAATTAAAAATCATGAAAATATCAATCCTCATTCTCTAGCTCATCAAACCAAGAGATTAGATTGAAACAAGAGATTATTATTGAAATTCATCCTTTTTCTAAGGATCTAGCCATAAAGATGATTAATCTTTTCAAGAGAGAGATTTTCTTAAAGAAAGCATTATAATTAAGCATAAAGATTAACATAATTCTAATAGACATTATGAATCTTTGGAAAGCTTGATTTGAAGAAAGAACCATTACTTTTCAAGAGAGAGATTTTCTTAAAGAAAGCATTATAATTAAGCATAAAGATTAACATAATTCTAATTAGACATTATGAATCTTTGGAAAGCTTGATTTGAAGAAAGAACCATTACTTTGAAAGCTTCTCAAGCTTTAGAGGGGTTGAGAAGAAGAAAATCATTGAGATAATTGAAAAAAAACCATAAAAATAGGATTGATTCTTTGATTATCAGTGACACCCCCAATCAAGTCCTTGGACACCAAGAGGAGAAGATCAATCTTCAAGAGATGTTGGAGAGAGTAGAGAAGCTCCAAGCTCCCAAGAGAAGAGGCAAGATAAGGGATAATAGAAATATGCTAATTTTTAAGATAATACTGGCATGGTATAGCTCAAAGATAAAAATACAAAGGGATGAGGGTCTATTTATAGAAATATGCTAATTTTTAAGATAATACTGGCATGGTATAGCTCAAAGATAAAAATACAAAGGGATGAGGGTCTATTTATAAGTGAGGGAGGTCACTAACCAAGTCCAATTGGGTTCTAAAGCTTTCCAGCTTCAGTTTGATCCAATTTTGATAAGATTTGGACCAGTTTGGCTCCCTTATTGATCTAGTTTGCTCCAGGAGAGAGGAGAGATAAAAATATCATATTTTTTTGAATTAAAAAAACCCAATAATGATGAAGAAAAAGGCGCCTACTTGATGGGGCTCCCCCTCCTTACCAAGGTATCAAAAATTCATCATTTCTCCTAAATATCTCATTTTTTTAAACTAATATACCTTAATTTTTAACTAATAAACCTTGTACTCAGTCAACTCTTCATTTTATGTGAGCATTTACTCATTTTTGGGTATTTTCTTATATTCTTTGGATTTATCTCATCCCAACACTTGGATTAATCCTATTGGCCCATTGGAACCTTAATTGGACCATAATCCATTTTTTTTTGAAATGTGGATCCTTAGGCTAAGGCCTTTAATACACATATTTAATTGATTCCTAATGCACATTGGAGAATTTATTTTGAACTTCTGTTTCAGGGAAATATATCTTAGATATTAGGAGAATTTTTATATCCAAAAATATCTTAATATTGAATTACCTCTCTCTAGGTCAAAACAAGGGAAAATAATATTTTCTTGCATTCTAAAATAGGGGATGATTACAGGGGATTGAGGTAAAAGCTTATTAATTATTCGGGCTGAGGAGGAATCTTACACACTAGCTTAAGGAGAGGGGAAAATTATTGGAGTATAATGTCTCCACTGCTTCCAGTATACATATTGTGCATCTTTGCATCTCTGTCTCCAGAACTTGCAATGAACCCTGGAGCTGATCTACCTTGTCCTCACTTTCTTTAACATATTCATCATGGTCATGTTCTAGTCTTTGAATATTTGCTTCGTGTGTATCCAGATTCTTCATTGTGTTTTTGAGCTTTGTATAAGCTATAGCTTTTTCCTTTAGTTTATTTATCCTGACTAAATCTTGAGCTTTTTCATCTTCTAGCTGTGCATTACACTCCTCCAGTTGATTTGCTAGTTTTAAAGCTTCAGCTTCATTTTTGAATTACTTTGCACTGTGGTAGAATGCTCAAGCTTGCTCTTGAATTGAGATATATTGCATTCTGAGTTGAGTTAATAGTGGATCTTTAGAAGGACCTGCCTGGTCACCTTTTCCTTTAGAATTACTTGCAGATTGGTCTTGATCTATCTATGCATTCTCTTTGGTTGGCTGCCGGCTGAATATAGGACCAGCTGGTCCAAGAAGTCTAGCTCCTCCGCTGGATTCGCCTGTGCCAAATTTATCATTTTTTTGTTGTTGACAGAGCTCAATCGGGTAGCATGTCATTTTAATGATCTTCTTAAATTCTTGTATGTATCCGACATACAAGTTGTCCACCACCATAAGCTCTTGGATCCGAGCTTCATAGGTGTTGGAGAGGTGTGGACTTCATTGGCTGACATCTCATAGACTTTTGCATCATCATCCGCTTCAAGAATGCTAACTCTACTCTGGAGCACCTATAGAGTTGCCCGGTTTGCCTTTGCTTGAACCTCGTGCTGTTCCATGACGAACATATGTTGGCTTAAAAGGTGTTGGATCTGTAGGTTAGCATTTGTATACTTCTTTTGCAGATTCCAGATTTCTTGTTACATCTGCACTTTATCTTACTTTGCTTGTGACAGCTCCCTATCTATGATGTTCCTGAAATGTGCCTGCTCTCCTTCTAAGTGTTGAACTTTCTATTAGAGTGTGGAGAGAGTTTGCAGGTATTCTTTGGCTTTGCGGAGATCTTCCTTTGTTGCTTCTACTCCTTGTTGAAGAGTTACAACCTTTTCTACACAAATATCTACAGGCAGGTTATATCATTGTCAGATTAATTTCATCAATTGTATTTGGAAAGCACATTGTTGGATCTGGAAGGGATGTGTCTTCGTTTGACTCTTTTCTTTAATGCTTCTCCCGATCTCCTTCTGTAACATCTTATTGAACCTGATTCTTTTTAATCCTTTTATCTTTGTGCCTAAATCCGAAAAAGCACCCACAGAGCAACAGTTGTTTTATAACTTTGCGTGCCTTGCAGAACTTGATGATGCATCATCTATATGAATAGAACAACCTTGGTCTTCGAATTTAGCCCAATACTCTTTAGTTTTACTGGTATAAATTATGGCCCAAGAAATTGCTTTTCCTGCAGATGCGTAGAAATAAAGACCCATAGCCCTTCTTGACATATATGTTACCTTATGGGTCAAGATGATCATCTCGTTCAAAACAAAAAAATGTAATATGTTGTGGGCTTCTTTGTGATTATTGAGTTTGTACTCTTTGCTTGCACCTTTGGAGCCGAAGTAGAACTCCATATCTTCTTTTGTTGTTGGAACTTCCACTACCCCTTCCAACGGCAAGCTGGAATATCTGTGAGAGACATACTCTGCAGTAAACGGTATGGTGGCATGTGCTATTTTGATGATTCCATTCTTCATCACTTCAAGCAGCTACTCTAAAACTTCGGGGCCAAGCGCCTACAAGTTCCATGGTAATGACGCGAATTGCAAGAGACCCACCTTCTCCAACCATGCCTTGTTCTAGTTCAAGTTGACATCAAGAATGGCAGAGAGTTTCTCAAACTCTACCATAATTGTTGATATTGAATTCGGAGGGCGATGAATGTAATGAAACTAGTGAGAGCAACGAAAGCAAAGACAACAAAGAAAGCAAAGACTACGAAATAAACTATGGGAAAAGAGTCTAAATGAAAGATGAAAAGTAGATGATGAGAACGTTTAAATGCGGTAATGATATTCCAAACACCAAAAAGATTTGCTCACAATTTCATGATGATGATAAGAATGAAGATGCACAATATTCAATAGAATAGGGCAGCAACATGAGTGAAGGGAAATTAAAGAAAGGCCGCCCCTTTTTATGGTAATGATAGCCCAATTTGGAAATGTGTGAACCAATGCATAATTGTAACGTGGATTGAGACACGTGGTGGATAAATGTATGATAGAAATAATGTACACTAGAATAGATGCCGGTTCTGGTAACCATCTAAAATAAGGCTTTAATCGAAAACCATTTACGGGATTCGATAGTTTCACCCCATCCCATGTCACTAATTCGAATGTGCCGGTGCCAATTTTGGAGAATATCATGTATTGGTCTGTCCACCACAACTTTGGTTTACCCGACTGTGGACCCATCTTGGAATTAAACAATAAAATCGGATCATTACATCAAAAAATTAGAATTTTGTATTTCGATCAATCCATAGCTTCCTTCGGCACTGGATAACATCGGATGTCCATATGGCCATTTCACGAGCGAGAGGAAACAAGGGAGAGCGCGTTTCAAGCGAGAGGGGAAATGATTTGTAAATGAACATGAAGACACCTGTAGTATTTTTTTCGTGAATATATTACCATTGGATCCTCTAACCACAACCATAATTTTTATAGGGAAAAAAAGCTCGACCGCAACAAGAAACCTCAAACGGTGAATCTTAACTTCTATTGAAGAAAAAAATCCCACGTGACAACAAGAAACCTTAAACTAGGAAATCCCCAATAATGAATTTTTAACATAATGGGCTACCAAAAACAATATTGAGCAACACAAGATCAAATATAAGCATATTTTCCGCAGATACAGAAAGTGCGACCCCGACCAAAAACCCAAAAACCGAACTCCAATAGTTAATGCTATGCATATTCTCCTCCCAAGACCAAAATACGGGTGACCAAAAAACATTTGCCATGCGTTTGTAGATAGCATCCCAAAATTTGTCAATGCATATTCAAACATCCAACAATGTCTTATGGCTTTGCTACATTTGCATGGTAGCGATGATGACCAGACAATGCTTGAAACAACTCCACTTTTTTCAAAAGCCTGCTGGTGCATAAACTCATGCACAACTGCATCTGCACAACTGCATCAAGATTTAGCACTTGCAAAAAACCATAATACATATGCTTGCAAAGGAGGTACGTCTCATGCTTTGCTTCTCTCTTTTGGAAATCCGGACAAGAGCAGCTTGGGTACTCAGACACATTCACCATATAATTTACTCTAGCCGACGACGCGACCCCTCTATGCTCACATAAAACATGTGCAATTCATTACTGACAGCAATGTCTTCTCAAACAATGCAAGTTGAAATAAAATGACCTTTCTGTACATTTTCTTGGAATTCCTTAGTGGGCCTCTTGCGCCAATGGACAACCTTACCAGCCCGGTACTTAGGTCTGCATGAGATTGCAACTATTTGTGGTAGCACTACTGGCCAAGGCTTGGCAAAGGCTTAGCCATCATGCATGGTATATATTCAAAGAGCCCATAGATGCTACTTTTGATATCATGCATGGAATTCACACATAATATAGTACTGGGATTTCACTGGTCAACATCTATGAAATTCATGAAATTTCGATTTCACTGGCCAACACATGGCTTGGCAAAGGCCTATACTATTGGGAAGCAGCCTGTGTCGACGCGGGCTACTTCCCAACAATGGTGGCCTTCCCAACAGTAGTGGTCACACAAAATTTCATGACAATCATATACTACAAGTAGAACCCATTGAATAAAATATTGGGTCACACAAAATTTCAAGACTGAATGGCATAGAAGGAGAAAGAACACTTGATCCTGCTGTAGAGACCCGAGCCTTGCTTTTGAGTCAAGAGAGCTCACGGGCAAATCTTTGCAAGAGGTTCACGTTAGTGTCCGAAAAATTAAACACGGGTAGAGTGTATTCAGACATTAAATTTTTGGAAAAAACTTTCAAAGTTTAAGGTTAAAGGTTCAGCAATTTGTTAATTTTCAAAAGTTTTTAATGCTAATACTTGCAAATTTCCTAAAAACTAGAGTATCTTTACAAGAGGGCAACCAATTAAGGTTAAAGATTCAATAATTTGTTAATTTTCAAAAGGTTTTAATGTAATACTTGCAAATTTCCTAAAAACTCCAGAGTACTATCTCTACAAGAGGGCAGCCCGTTGGCCTTGATGGCAACCCATTGCCTTGTCATTGTTGCTAGCGGCCCAACCACACACCGAGAAGAGGAAAAAAGAATACTATCGTCCACGTGCAACCAAACACCAAGAAGAATACTATCGTCCACGTGCAACCAAACACCAAGAGGGAAAAAAGAATACTATTGGGAAGGGAAGCAGCAAAATTTTGATGATAGCCGATAGATTGATCACAGTCGATAGATTGCAACTAATTGGCGGCAATGGTTGTGCGTTTTCTTACAGCAGGGCCACGTTATAATGTCAAGAATATTGTTGTCCACGCAACCGAACATTAAGAGGGAACAAATAATACTGCTATTGGGAAGTAGCCGTCAACGCGGGCTGCTTCCAGCCCCCCCCCCTTTTTTGGTTGCTTGTTGCCAAAATTCTGATGACAGCCGATAAATTGCAACTGATTGGCGACAGTCGATAGATTGCAATTGATTGGCGGCAGTGGTCGTGCGTTTTCTCACAGAAGGGCCGCGTTATAATGTCCAGCAGAAGTCTAGAAGCTGAGGTTGAACGGAACAGGGAGATGGTAGAGGGGATAGCGAGGTTTATATATATATATATATCAATCGCTGGTGTAAAATGTTCACTATGAGAGAGAGAGAGAGAGAGAGAGAGAGAGAGAGAGAGAGAGAACCATAACTCCAGATGAAAGAACTTGCAATTCTTGGCCTTCTCCTAAAGGCGGTGAGGAGAAAGACGTGTGTAGGGCACGTTGCTTCCATTAATAAACTTGTGCCATGGAAAATCCTGCAAATGTGCCATATGCCAAAATGATGGGAGGAAACACAAACTTCACATTGATCAATGTCTGGCATTTTCCTGCTTCACGTTTAAAATCAGTTCCACATTTCCACTTAAAACAACTAAACTACTTCCATCATTAGCTGCAGCAGTCTCGTAAACTCTGTTGGATTAGCAGCAATCTCCTTAGCTCATCAAGAGTTGGATTAGCAGCAGTCTCCTTAACTCTGTTGGCTCCACGGCAATGCCTTCAACACTATAATTGTTGCCAACCTAGCCCCGCATCATTTTTCATTAGTAGGCGGCGACACATCACTTGATACTAAGTTGTTAACGGCGAACACTTTACGCTGGATAGAAAGTGTTGTATACTCAAGCGAATATCACCACTAATGACTAGTGGCATTACCAGAAGTGGCGTTTCCTCCATTGTATCATGCTCCGTATTAGCCGACAGTGTATAGTGTGTACTAGTTTAGAAACGTTGGACGGTGATTAACTCTCTCTTTATCTCTCACCGCTGCGAGTCACTAGCGTTGCTCGTGACTCTAGTAGTTGAGTTTAGCACTAGCGCCATGCTAAGACATTTGATTTGATGCAGTTAATATGATCGGAAGTGTGAGCCATGTTCCAAACTAGTATAAAATCTAGTAAGAAAAAATATATTTTACCCCCAGGCTAAAAGCAACGGCGCATATTAAACGAGAAGTGAGGTCCCAATAAAATCTTGGTAGCATTTATATTATAAAGCGCGTCGAAATAGTGGGGGTGGTAATATGGTACACTGCACCCATTGGAAGAGCACAAAGATTATGATTATGATAATGATTATGTTGATTATGATGCTCAGAGAAATACCGTGGGTGTTTATGTTGATTATGCATCATGCTTGTGCATCATGGCCATGGTTCTTATGGCAATGAAGGCTTCTCTCAAAGGAGGTCATTGCCGTGGCCATGATGGCCATGTAACCAAAAAAAGGGGTTGGAAGCGGCGGCCCGCACCGGATTTCTTCTTTGCAAGTCAATGGTGTCCAAGAGGAGAAGTCCAATTGGTAGAGGAAGGGGAGGGAGATCAAAGAGGGTTGTAAAGGAGACTGGAGTAGATACACAGGAAGATAAGGGGTTGGAAATAGATGATGGGGTTGTTGATGGTCTTGCTGTTTGACAAGAGATATGATAGGGAGCACGAAGATGACTTAGTTAGAAGGGAGAGTGAGATGCATATAGTTCTATTTGTTGTGAGGCCAGAGAATTTGAAGGAAGAGGATCCCAAGGATGAGAATAGTTTGTTGATGCACCAGGGGAACGATATATTGCAATAGACTGGATTGTTCTCATGTTCTGTGTGTCCACCCATTCCTTTATGTAGATTGATTCCATATGCAAAAGTGAGAGGTCTTCGTGATGACATTTCTAGGTTGAAAGTTGCTTTTGGGCATGAGGGATATGTTCCAGAGAAGGGGGTGTCAATGTGGACTTTGGATAGAGAGGAACAGCTAGTTGATGATGATATTCAACAAGGGTGGAATCCGATTTAGAGGGAGGTGAACCAAACCTTCGAGGACGACATAGCATGTTCATGTACTTTCTGCAGTGATCGATCCCACTGCAGTTAGCAAGATTGCACTTTTGTCATGTCTCCAAACAATGAACTTGTAAGTGATTTATCTCATATGTTTCATTTATCACTTGTTTTGATTTGGTTCTTTCAACAATTTCTTTAAATATACCATTATGTGTGTAGCTTGAATACCCATGCTCTTGTTGTGACCTCATTGAGAGATGAGTTGGTCAACATATCAAACATATGTAAGGCTGATCTACAAGCCTACTTGCAAGAGCTGCCAGCAGGGGAGGATGTTAAGCTTATTTCTTAGATTCGTAAGAGGTCAACAAAAGGTTAACAAGAATGTACTTGGGATCTTTGGTGTACAATGTGAGTTATAATCTATTTCTTCCTTGATTTCTAGCTATGTAGACTTGCCCTTCGTTGTGTTATGTTTTACAAGAATTGTTGTGCTTTGTTAATGCTCGTGATGCAATAGGTGCAACTAACAAAAGATTTGCATAAGAAGCTTGACGTCCTATGGGCCACTTTCTTGGAGGAGCTTAAAAAAGTAGTAGTGTCCACACACGCACACACACACACACACACATGCACAAACACACACACACACACACACACACACACACACACAAAAGTCCAATTGTTTTAATATGAGATATAATGGGCCAAATGCAATGTACATTCTGTTGGAAATAACGGGGCTTGCTCGGACTTTGTCTCGCTCATTCCCGCCTGCTCATTGTTTGGGGGGCCTCCCATATACTTTGCAACCGCTTCTCCTCCCGAGCCAATAATTGTTCCAATCGATTTACTTCGCATTCTTTGGAAGATAATCGGGCAATGTACATTCTGTTGGAAATAACGGGGCTTGCTCGGACTTTGTCTCGCTCATTCCCGCTTGCTCGTTGTTTGGAGTGCCTCCCATATACTTTGGAACCACTTCTCCTCCCGAGCCAATAATTGTTCCAGTCGATTTACTTCGCATTCTTTGGAAGATAATCGAGCAAGCACCACAAATTCCATCGGAACCATTGCTTCTTCCAGCCCGTAGACCATGGAAAACGGTGTTTGTCCTATGCGGGCTTGTAAGCTATTCAGAATGCCCATAATGCAAAATACAGCTTTTGATCCC
Source organism: Cibotium barometz (assembly GCF_041138505.1). Lineage (NCBI taxonomy): Eukaryota > Viridiplantae > Streptophyta > Polypodiopsida > Cyatheales > Cibotiaceae > Cibotium > Cibotium barometz. Next base: position 4,249,672 of record NC_141088.1, on the reverse strand, counting down.
AATCTGTCTGATTCTCATTGACCACTTTCTTCAAGATTCTCAGTAAAATTTTATCAGAAGATTTGGCTTGACCATTGGGTGGCAAACCATTAGCGCACCAAATATTCTCAAAGTTAGCGACACGAGTATCCAGATCCTCCTTTTTCTTGCCATTGACTTCGGATACTTTAAGGAAACCCGATGAGCCATTCTGACAGAGAGAAATATTGCAATACCAAGGCCCAATAGAACCAAAGGTGGAGCAACAGCGCCAAGACTCGCGAGGAGGTGACTAGAGACTAACAAGTTCCATGCACAAACAAGCCTATCCGGGATCAATGCCAGATTCTTCATTGGGAGTTCTCCTCCCATGCCTCTCTGGGATCTGAATTATACCGACTGGCATCGTCCAGAGGATTGTTTGTCATCAACCAGCTTAGTGAGGCGAAGTCTCTCCTAGTAGCAAGCAACGTAACGTTGCTCACGGTCGGTCATGTGGTCCACGACTTTTAGGAATCATACTCTTGCTTGTCCTAGAGAGCTTCCAGATCATCCAGTTCCTACTTAGTATCTAAATCAAAGTACACAGGCATGTCACGAAAATCGTCAAACCACATGCAACGAGGAATGCTGTGTAAGAATTGATGGCAATAATAACCTGGCCCATTGGAAAAATAAATGGTTTTGAATTCAATGCGATCAACAATGCCCCAATGATTGGCTAGTTGGATAGCGCGATGAATTCAATGGGATAATGATCAATGTATGAGACGGCATAGGCATTGACAACCATAATCCAAACATAAATGGGGATGGAACATGGCGGCGCCACATTGCGATGGATGATTTCAACATTTCCGGTCTCTAGAAGACCAGAAACTATCGCGCACTTCACTGGGAGAGGTAGTCCCTCAACGTGCCAATGATAAATCCATTCATGGAAAAGAGAATGCTAGAAAACAATCAGAACCAAGAGAATCAAAAGGAAATCGAACACGGCAAGATCGCCAAAGTGTGGTGAAAAGCCAACGTATATGATTATTCATATTAACTTATGACAGACAAAAAACATCAAGAAATAACAGTAAAAACAAAAATAAATGAAAGATAGGTAATCGGCAAACCATCAGGATCTGCATATATATTACTGCTTCTCTGAATGAACGGATACATAGGCTTTACACTTTGTGCTATAAGATGTTAACAAAGGTGATACAAAGCATCATATACATTCAATATGCTGGTTGGATTCTCATAACCATTCGGCAGATAATTATTGATGAATTACTATGAGTTCATATGTATCACATTTGAATTATTTAAATAAAGCCTATAAAACATCCATGCAATCAGTTTTATTCAGGCGAGCACATCTTTCATCATTATTAGTTGCGAGTGTTAAAATTCTTTCCTTTCATCGACTAGCTCTACTGTCGTGCGCAACGTGAAGTTTTTTGATATGTTGTGTGCCAAGGAACACCGTTCATTGGACCATTTTTAAGTTTGGCCAGCCTAGTGTGAAAACTAGTCACTCGTATATAAGTCATTTTTTATAATAAGCAATACACAATCATTCCCTTGCAATTTACTTTAGTAGACAAGGCGAGTAGATGATTCATCACTTTAAGGCCAAATATTAACTTTAAAACTCTGAAGGTATCCTTATCTATGGATTCGCAAGATGAGGTCCCAAGGTGGAGTACTACACAATAGAGTGACAGCCTGAGAAAATTGTAAGGTATTACATCTTTAGCATGAAAGCCCTAAACTCGCGATGTGAGGACTAGTAGAACCTCAATGACACACATTGAAGACATGTTTCCTCATGGGATTAAAGAAAAACACTTTGCACAACTTGATCATAGTCTCAAATCCTAATTCTTTGATCAACTTCAAGGTAATGACACATCATAATATCTCCAATCACATGCAATAAATGCACAAATGTCACCTTAAATCCAAGGGACCCCATGCACAAATCAAGTTCCCTTGACCCAAAAGAAATAAAACAAGGGGTAGAAATTGCTATGGAAGGTAGTTAGACAAACACTACAATGCTTCTATTTTCTTAACCGCACAAGGTGGCCTACTACCGAACTTGGAACACTTCAAAGTTCTTCACACCTTAAAATGCCTACATGAATGATGTTGTGTAATCAATCACTTATTCATAAACTACCCAAGGAGGATTTCTTTACTATGCAAGCCACCTCAAAATACTCTCAAAACTCAACATCTTAAGTGTGCAAAATATTACGGCCCCAAAAGGGTCTCCTAAGAAGATTATCATATTTGGAATTTCCGTGTCATATCTTCTAGCCTAAAACGTAGGTTGGCATGCTTTTATTATATTTGAGGAGGAGCTCTTCTAGCTTAAAACATAGGTTGGCATGCTTTTATTATATATGAAGATGCGTATGTAATTGAAACGTGCATTAATGAAACAATCTTTATGGGACTAGGGAGGTCTCCAAAAGGATCACTTTGGTAAAACTGTTGCACTATTAAAAGTGCACAAAGTCCAAAGTATAATTATAAATTTGAATTATGCAAAAAAGTATCCCACCCAAAGGTGTGAAATTGGAATTCAACACTAGGTGGAAAACTTTCTCGTGGAGGATAAGAAAACAAACAATAATACATTCAACATCACACCCCTCTCTCTCCCTCATTTTGTTTTGCCATAAATCTATTATATTGAAAAATAGCACATATTTTTTTTGTATATATTTTTGAGATAAGTTATAGTTAAAATAGCTAGAGCTTTGGTTTGCGAGTCTATTGTATATAGTCTGTGGGATTTTTGTGTGCATTGGTGAGTGCAAATGGTTTTTATGGGTACAAGTGTCAAGCTTGAAAGTTTATGATATATAGTCTATGAGTGTATGATAGATAATTTGTAAGTTTTCTCTTAACACTAGGGATTTCCCTTTTGTTAGATATCATGAAGAAATAAAAGTTGTTTTTAAGTCTAGGGTATTATCTACATAAGAGCTCAAGCATTCACGACATAATATTTCTACTTTTGTTCTCTACTCAATGTTTTTTCTTTTTCTACTTTGAAAGGTATTCATGGCACTTCGGAACTATATGATTGTAGACAACTTACTTCTCCATATGGATGTGTTATCTTGTTAAGAGGCCAAGGTGCAAGTTTGGAGAGCCGGATGTTGTGTCAATAGGCTCATGGGATGCAAAAGGATTCCATTGTATGAATCTAAGGGTTTACAAACAGGTTGGTTGCATATACAAATTATTTGAGAAGAAATCCCACAATAGGCTTGTAACCTATTATAATAAAATCAACTTGAGAATTTTTTATTATTTAACTTTCTAGCCCTTATTTGGTTTTGGTCAAAGGATAAGGCTTGATGCCTACTATAAAAGCATATACTTGGGTGGTTGGACAATACAATGGGCATCATTTGAGTTGTGCTCTCTCTCTCTCTCTCTCTCTCTGTAGCAACTTTTGATGGCTTGAACCTCCATCTCTCTCTTGGCACATGCTCGAGTATTAGCACCACAAATGCTAGCATGATATCAGAGCCATCTTAGCTATGATTTGTACACCTATATGATGTGTTTTCTAGTTGTCCCCATCATCATTGTTGTGTTTTTTTTTGAAGTTGTGCATTTCTTATTAGAATTGCTGCCAGATGAGAGTTTTATGTTTTGATGGCTTGAACCTCCATCTCTCTCTTTGCACATGCTCCACTCCTGGCACTATGACTGCTAGCTTGATATTTGAGCCACCTTAGCTATGTTTCGTACACCTTTAATGATGTGTTTTCTAGTTGTCCCCATCATCACTGTTGCGTTTTTTTTTGAAGTTGTGCATTTCTCATTAGAATTGCCCATGAGAGTTGTATGTTTTTCATCAGATCTATCCCACTTACTTTTCTTGTTATATCTGCACTTTATCTTGCTTTGCTTGTGACAACTCCCTAGCCTAGACTTCAATGATGTTCCTGAAATGTGCTTGCTCTCCTTCTAAGTGTTGAACTTTCTATTGGAGTGCGGAGAGAGTTTGCAGGTCTTCTTTGACTTTGTGGAGCTCTTCCTTTGTTGCTTCTACTCCTTGTTGAAGAGTTACAGCCTTTTCTGCACACTGTGACAAATATCTGTAGGCAGCTTGTATCATTGTCGCATTAATTTCTTTAATTGTACCCAGAAAGCAAATTGCTAGATTCGGAAGGGCCGTGTCTTCGTTGGACTCTTTTCTTGTTGCTCCTTCTGAGCTCCTTCTACAACATATTCTTTGTTGCTCCTCTTGCCTAAATCCTAAAGCACCCGCAGAGCAGCATCACTGTTTGAGAAATTTGCGTGCCTTGCAGAACTTCATGATGCATCATCTGTATAAATAGACCAATCTTCTGAGCTCCTTCTACAACATATTCTTTGTTGCTCCTCTTGCCTAAATCCGAAAGCACCCGTAGAGCAGCAGCACTGTTTGAGAAATTTGCATGCCTTGCAGAACTTCATGATGCATCATCTGTATAAATAGACCAATCTTGGTCTTTGAATTTAGCCCAATACTCTTTAGTTCTGTCTTCAGTTTTACTGGTATAAAATTATGGCCCAAGCAATTGGTTTTCCTGCAGATGCATATAAATAAAGACCCATAGCCCTTCTTGACATATATGTTACCTTATGGGACAAGATGATCATCTCGATCAAAAATCGAAAATGTAATCTGTTATGGGCTTCTTTGTGATTATTGACTTTGTAATCTATTGTGGGCTTCTTTGTGATTATTGAGTTTGTACTCTTTGCCTGCACCTTTGGAGCCGAAGTAGAATTCCATATCTTCTTTTGTTGGTGGAACTTCCACTGCCCCTTCCAACGGCAACCTGAATATTTGCGAGACATACTCTACATTAAATGGTATGGTGGCATGTGCTGTTTTGATGATTCCATTCTTCAACACTTCAAACAGCTGCTCTAAAAGTTTAGGGCCAAGCACCTACAAGTTCCATGGCAACGATGCGAGCTGCAAGAGACCCACCTTCTCCAATCATGCTCTAATCTAGTTCAAGTTGACGTCGAGAATGGCAGAGAGTTTCTCAAACTCAACCATAACTGCTAATATTGAATTCTAAGGGCAATGACTGTAATGAAAGCAGTGAGATTAGTGAAAGCAAAGAGAGCAAAGAAAGCAAAGACTACGAAATAAACTATGGGAAAAGAGTGTAAATGAAAGATGAAAAGTAGATGATGAGAACGTTAAAATGCGATAATGATATTCCAAACAACAAAAAGATTTTCTCTCACGATTTCATGATGATGATAAGAATGAAGATGCACAATATTTGATAGAACAGGGTAGCGATGTGAGTGAAGGGAAACTAAAGAAAGGCCGCCCCTTTTTATGGTAATGATAGCCCAATTTGGAAATGCACGAACCAATGTATGATTGTAACGTCGTGGACTGAGACACGTGGTGGATAAATGTATGATAGAAACAGTGTACACTAGAACATATGCTCGTTCTGGTAACCATTTAAAATAAGGCTTTAATCGAAAACCATTTACGGGCTTTGGCAGTTTCACACCATCTAGGGTCACTAGTTCAAATGTGTCGGTGCCAATTTTGGAAAATATTTGGTATTGGTTTGTCCACCACAACTTTAGTTTACCTAGATGTGGACCCATCATGGAATTAAACAATAAAACCAGATAATTACATCAAAAAATAATAATTTTGTATTTCGATCAATCCATAGCTTCCTTCGGCGCTGGATGACCTCGAATGTCCATATACTCTGCAACTGCTTCTCTTCCAAAGCCAATAACTATACCAGTCAATTTACTTTGGATTCTTCAGAAGATAATCAAGCAGTCACTGCCACTCTTAAATTGGGCACCATAAATTCCATCAGAACCACCGCTTCCAACCTGTAGACTATGGAAAACGGTGTTTGTCCGTTGTAGACTTGCAAGCTGTCTGGAATTTTCATAATGCAAAATACAACTTTTGATCCCAATCTGTATGATTCTCATTGACCACTTTCTTCAAAATTCTTAGTAAAATTTTATCAGAAGATTTGGCTTGACCAATTGGTGGGGGTGGCATACCATTAGGGCACCAAATATTCTCAAAGTTGGTGACATGAGTATCTGGATTCTCCTTTTTCTTGCCATTCACTTTGGATACTTTAAGGAAACTCAATGAGCCATTTTGACAGGGAGCAATGCTACAGTACCAAGACCCAATGGAACCAAAGGTGGAGCAGCGGTTCCAAGACCCGCAAGGAGGAGATCGGAGACTAACAAGTTCCGTGCACAAACAAGCCTGCTTCTCTAGGATCCGAATTATACTGACTGGCATCATCCAGAGGATTGTCATCAGAGCCAGGTCGGTGAGGCAAAGTCTCTCCTAGAGGCAAGCAACGTAACGTTGCTCATAGTTGGTCATGCAGTCCATGGCTTTCAAGAATCATACCCTTGCTCGTCCTAGAGAGTTTCCAGATCATCTAGTTCTTGCTTAGTATCTGAATACAAGAACACAGCCATGTCACTTAGTAATGGAAAAAACGGATAAAAATCATCAAACCACATGCAACGGGGAATGCTTTGTAAGAATTGATGGCAATAATAACCTGACCCATTGGAAAAATGAATAGTTTTGAATTCAATGCGATCAACAATGCCCCAATGATTGACTAACTAGATAGTGCGATGAATTCAGTGGGACAATGATCAATGTATGAGAGGGCACAAGCATGTGGATGGAACATGGCAATACCACATTGTGATGGATGATTTCAACATTTCCAGTCTCTAAAAGGCCAAAAACTATCGCGCGGCGCTTCGCTGGCAGAGGTAATCCTTCAACGTACCAATGATAAATACATGCATGGAAAAGAGAATGCTAGCAAACAATCAGAACCAAGAGAATCAAAAGGAAATCAAAAGAGAATGCTAGCAAACAATCAGAACCAAGAGAATCAAAAGGAAATCAAACACAACAAGATCGCCAAAGTGTTGGCGAAAGCCAACATATACGATTATTCATCTTAACTTATGAGACAGACAAAAAACATCAATAAATAATAGTACAAACTGAAATAAATGAAAGATAACAGTATCTACGTATATATTACTGCTTCTCTGAATGAATGAATACATAGGCTTTGCACTTTGTGCCATAAGATGTTAACAGCTATGATACAAAGCATCACATACATTCTTAATGTCGATTGGATTCTCATAACCATTCGATGGATAATTGATGAATGAGTAAGGATAACTACAGGTTAATTCAACACTAGGTGGAAAACTTTCTCGTGGAGGATAAGAAAACAAACAATAATACTTCCAACATTACACCCCTCTCTCTCCCTCATTTTGTTAAATTTGCCATATAGTCAATAATACATTGAAATTCATGACACTCCTCTCTCTCTCCCTCATTTTGTTTTGCCATAAATCTATTATATTGAAGCATAGCACATATTTTTTAGATAAGTTATAGCTAAAATAGCTAGAGCTTTGGTTTGCAAGTCTATTGTATATAGCATGTTGGATTTTTGTGTGCATTGGTGAGTGCAAATGGTTTTTATGGGTACCAGTGTCAAGCTTGAAAGTTTATGATATATAGTTTGTGAGTGTATGATATATAATTTGTAAGTTTTCTCTTAAAACTAAGTGTTAGATATCATGAAGAAATAAAAGTTGTTTTTAAGTCCAGGGTATTATCTGCATAAGAGCTCAAGCATTCACGACATAATATTGCTACTTTTGTGCTCTACTCAATGTTTTTTCTACTTTGAAAGGTATTCATGGCACTTTGAAACTATAGGATTGTAGACAACTTACTTCTCCATATGGATGTGTTATCTTGTTATAAGAGGCCAAGGTGCAAGTTTGGAGAGCCACTCCAATTGGATGTTGTGTCAATAGGCCCATGGGATGCAAAAGGATTCCATTGTATGAATCTAAGGGTTTACAAACAGGTTGGTTGCATGTACAAATTATTTGAGAAGAAATCCCACAATAGCTTGTAACCTATTATAATAAAATTAACTTGAGAATTTTTATTATTTAACTTTCTATTGACATGCCAAACCATTTTATAAACTACTTATAGTTTCTGAATGGACTAAAGAATGTTAGAAAGCATATGATGAGTTAAAAAGGCATTAGCCCCAGTGTGCTTATCTTAAGACCACTAAATTGGAATCTCATTTTCTATGTGTTGGTGGGTATTTCGGAGTTAGTTGGTGTGAATACCCTCTTTGGGTGTGTGAATAGCCCTTTTTTGGTTTTGGTCAAAGGATAAGGCTTGATGCCTGTAAAAGCATATACTTGGGTGGTTGGACAATACAATGAGCATCATTTGAGTTGTGCTCTCCCTCTCTCTCTCTCTCTCTCTCTCTCTCTCTCTCTCTCTCTCTCTCTCTCTCTCTGTGCAGCAACTTCTGATGGCTTGAACCTCCATCTCTCTCTTGGCACATGCTCCACTCTTGGCACCATGAATGCTAGCATGATATCAGAGCCACCTTAGCTATGATTCATATACCTATATGATGCGTTTTTTCTAGTTGTCCCCATCATTGTTGTTGTGTTTTGTTTTTTTTTGAAGTTGTGCGTTTCTTATTAGAATTTCCGCCACACATGAGAGTTGTATGTTCTGATGGCCTGAACCTCCATCTCTCTCGTTGCACATGCTCCACTCCTTGCACCATGAATGCTAGCATGATATCTCGTCTGCTATCGCATGCATATATATATATCTATATCGTAGCATTATGCCGTAGAAAGTGTGGCAAGAAAGCTGCCAACAAAACAGGCTTATGGTGGCCAATCCTATCTAGCAATGCAACCGAATCCTTATGGTGGTGGATACTATTTCGCAATGCAACCGAACTTGTGAAGCGTTTTAAGAGTGGCAACGATTCAAAGAGTTGGTTGAAGGTTCACCTAAACTAAAGATGTAACCTATTATTGGGAAAAGGGTTCCAAACTTCGCTAAATAAAACATATATGGTTTGTCTCGGGGATTCCAACATCCACATGGGGGCAAAAGGTGTGAAAATCGTCTCCGTGGTTGTGCAGCGATAACAAGCATGCAGCTAATCGCTTCGGAATTTGAAGCGCTCACTCAGGACTCAGCGTGTAGCGTGTAGCAGCCGACAGCTCGGACACTCGTTGAGCGGACCGGGGACCGGGGGTCACGAGTGACCGAGCGACAAGCACGCGTCAAAGGGGTTGGTAAATAAACAGCACACGGTGTAGCCGCGTCGGAGATCTGGGATCTGCGATGTTGTTGAAGTGCGAGGTGGTGAGCTGGCTGGCCGCGTTGTACAGTTAGGGCTTTGAAAGTTCTCGTGAGGTGGTCTCTTCTTTGAAAGTTCGTCGAGCTTTCCACACCGGGCACCCCCTTTTATAACAGCCTTCCGCTTGCTGCCCTAGTGTCACACTCTCTCTCCACTCTAGCTAGCAATATCTCTCTCTCTCTCTCTCTCACTGCGCCATCCATCTCCATCTCTTCACAAGGCGCTCTCTAACTTCACAAACCTGCGCCGGATGGCTCAAGCCTTCCCCTCTCCGCCGACGTCCCCCTTCCAACCGTTGCTCCTTTGCATGCTCGCCCTCACCAGCTGCTGTTGGATTGCCGCTGCTGCCAGACCGTTACTGCACCCATCTTCACGCATGCTTACCCTGGTCCCCTCCCCAGCCACGACCCTCTCTTACCACGGTGGTCCTCTCCTAACCAGCCCCGCCCTTCGCCTGCACCTCCTCTGGTACGGCGCCTTCCCCGCCTCCCAGCAGGCCGTTATCACCGACTTCATCTCCTCCTTTCAAGCCAAGAAAAAAGGTGGCGCACCGTCCGTGGCTACTTGGTGGAAGATCGCCCGCCGCTACAAGGACTCCTCCAATGCGGGCGCTGCCGCCAGCATCAAGCTGGGCGTCGTCTCCTCGGACCCCTCCTACCGCATGGGCAAGAACCTCACCAAGTCCGACATTGCGTCACTGGTGGAGCGGTCCGTCGCCGGCGGTGCTCTCCCGAAGCCCACGCGCTCCGGCGATTCCGTCTACGTTGTCTTCACTGCTGACGACGTTCTGGTGGAGGACTTTTGCATGAACTCGTGCGGCTTCCACAGCGCGGCCTCCTCGGCGTCGCTGCCTTTCATATGGGTGGGCAATGCGGCCACGCAGTGCCCAGGCTTCTGCGCCTGGCCCTATGCCGTGCCAGAGTTTGGGGCCCCTGGCCCCCCTCTGCTACCGCCCAATGGGGAGGCGTCCACGGACGGAATGGTCATTAACTTTGCCACGCTGCTGGCGGGCACCATCACCAACCCCTTCGACTCCGGCTACTTCCAGGGCGACACCGCCGTTCCGCTGGAAGCGGCAAGCGCCTGTGAAGGCCAATTCGGCAAGGGCAGCTACCCCGGCTACCCGGGCAAGCTTCTGGTGGACCAGGTCTCCGGCGCCAGCTACAACGCGCTCGGCGTCAACGAGCGCAAATTCCTGCTGCCAGCCTTGTGGAATCCCGTCACGCGTGCCTGCCAGCCCCCCGTGTAATCATTAAAAAAGGAGTGTTGTACAGAGACCAACCCACTATAGCTAATTTAGGCTACACAAGATTTCAATTCCATACATTCGTTATATTACTTAATGAACATATAGATACATGAACACTTTTATTCATCCTAGACACACACACACGCACGCGCACACACACACACAACGGAATACACCCAAAAGTTTTTTTAATTAAAAAAATTTAATAAAAATCCATCTTGCCAATCTTACAAAAATTCCATTGCTCCATTCTACTATCATGCTTTGTCCATCCAACCAATATAAACATATATATTGTCAATCCATTGCTCTTGTGTTGTAGAGCTCAACGTTTGTGTTTTCAAATTTTGGGAAGGACAATAGTGATATAGAAAGAGACCGCGTTAACAAAATCAAAATTTTGGCACACTTGCCAAGGACTTCCAACTAGTCCCAAAATTAGAATAGAAGCAGATCGAAATTTGCTAGCACTACAAGTTTATATGGCTAAATCTATAGATCTGTGATTGATTGCATGATGTAGAGCTTTCTATGAAATGAGCACAACATTGGCTATGTTCCAAGGTGTAAGGTGCCTAAAAACCCAAGTATACGCTTAGGGAAAGCCCGCAAGACAAGGTCTCTTAAAATATTAAAGTTGCAAGCTTCTTCAAAAAAACATATTGTGCTTATCTCTAAGCCAGAAGGTTTTAACCCTTAGTTCAAAGTTCAAAGCTCAAAGCTCCAAGCTTTCCACTCACAAAACAAAAAAACATTTTAGCTAAATGTTTAATAATAAAAGACTTGGGCTTAAGCAACTAAAGGCCAAAGTAATGGGAACTTAATATTTTCTTGGAGAGTTGAAAGGAAAGGAGAGAAAATATAATATCTTTATGCATTCTTTTTGGTTCAAATATAAAAACTTTTTGCGTTCTCCTTTGTTCCAGTACCTAATGCCCAAAGGTGTGGCTAGGTCCAATTGATTTATTCATGCCAAAGTTTTCTTAAGTAAGAGTGCATGGAAACTAAATATTGATAAGAACCACCCACTTTTTTAAATAGAGAAAACACACTATCGGTAAAATGAATATCATTTTAAAGTTTGCACCTCTACTCTCATGCCCTTGTGGGACCAATCTCTTGTCAATCTTGCAATGTCCATTGTTCTTGTGGTGTTGAGCTCAAGGTGTCTATAGTTAACTATGGAAAACATACTTGTGAAGTCCAAAGAGAGTGATCGAGTCCAAAAAAAAGGAGCAATTGTGGTTGATTACAAAGGTAGATTAGAAGAAGCTTAACATTTGATAAAATTACAAGTCGAGCTAAATTTAATGTGGCTAAATCCATAGATTTATAGTTGGTTACATGCTAAGCTCCCTTGAAGTGAATTGGAAAAAAAAATGAAATGAGCCCCATAATGTTTGGTAAGTTCAAAAATGCATGAAAAGCTCGAATGTAAGACATAGGGAAATATCACAACACAAGGTCTCTTAAAAGATTAGCTATAAGCTAGAAGCTCTTAGCTTTAGCAAAAAGCTATAAGCTTTAACCTTAGAGTAAAGCCTAACTCATTTAACTTACAACAAAAGGACATCTTGGCCAAATGTCTAATGATGTAAGACTTGGGCCTAAGTAACTAGAAAAGAGAGCAAAGGGAGTTCAACATTTTGTTGGGCAAGGTGAAAGGTGAGAAGTAGGGAAACAATATCTTCATACATGCTTATGTGTTCAAATACAATAGTTCCAAGCATTACCAAATCTATAGGAGTTCATTGTAAGATCAGTAAAAAGAGCAACTTATGGCTTCTAGTGCCTGCTAGTGAATGAATGTTGATAACTAATAGCCTTCTTATGGTTGCTAGTGCTTGCTAGTGAATGTAGACAACTACTACTAGCTAGAACCAATAGGCCCAATATGACAACGTGGATGCTAACTATCACGATGACATGCATGAGTCGCCTATTAGCAGTGGTAGAGCTCTATAGAACATGGAGTCCACATGCCAGAGCGCGTGCGACGAGTGTGTCCAGGGTTCAGGCGTGACGTGCCTTGGTCAGAGGACCATGAACGACTAGGCTAGTGTGGGTAGGCATGTCACTATATAAGCCTGACAGTGTGGACACTTATCTACATTCCTCTATGGTTAGGTGGTGATTAGAGCTTGGAGCCCTCTTGGCTATGGCAGCAACTATGGTGATGTAACACTAACACTACAAGAGGTTCAACAAATTCCGATGCTTTATATGGATGGTATTAGAGGGAAAGTAAATTTGATTCTTGATCAAAAGTAAGGGGCTCAATACAAGAACTGAAAACTTTCATCGAAATAGGCATCGATATATACGTCGGTAGATGAGGGTCAAATTTTTTAAAAACAAAATGCATGATCTTGCATAAATTTTCATATATTAGCATAATGGTATAAAGGTGGCATGGAAAGAGGGCTATGTAGAGCAAATAGTTGGTTATAAGACCCCAAGCATCGACTCTCTAAAAACATGCCAAGAAGAGGATTTGAGTGAATTATTTTGTAATGAAATTACAAAATAAAATTTATGATTGTTCATCGTGTGCAAGGTACCTGGATCCAAAGAGGTCAATTTCTAATGCTATCTTCATATCTCCTACATCGTTCAACAAGAGATTAAAAGATAATTCATTGGCATTCATAAGAAAAACTATCAGTGGATTCACTAGATGATGATGAGGTTTCTTCCACTTCTATTAATTGGAATTCATTGGCATTGACATCCGTAACAATGGCATCATGAGCATCTCTTCAATCTAAATCATTGGGAATATTATCTCCTTGTTCCATTTCTCAAATAGGAATGTTCTCTTCCTCAACATATTTATCCTCAAATATTTGTTTGCTTTGAGGTGCAACTTGTATTACGTATCACCATTTTGAGTTTGGAGAATCTAGTTGTTAAAAGATAAAAAAGTTGTTGGGAAGTGCTTCTCAATTACACACACTCCTTCTTGGAGTTAATTCTTGCTTGTTCAAAGGATTACAAGTTAGTCTCCTTTGAAGAAATCTATCTTATTAATCCACTAGTCTTATAAATGGAACTTAACCTTGATTATGTAACTATGAAGCACAAAATTATGAAGTAATGCCACCCATAAAGTGTCATTGATGACTTAGCATAGTAAAAATTGAAGAGAAAAGAAATTTTAAACATGGAGTTCGTACCTGTAAGAACTTATGCTAGTCGTGACACTTCAAGCCACTAAGTTTGTTATTTTTTATGAAGGAACTTTTAAGATGATGCATGTGACATGTTGGTGTACAAAAGGATGCAATCACCTTCTTCACTTTTGTCTCCTAACTCTTAAGCAAAATCTAAGCTGTTTCCAAAAGGATTACTTTGTCATCGATGACCGATTGTGGCCACAAAGCTTTCGTCTTCTCTACTTCTTTCAAATCATCTCATGAACTCTTATTGTCTTTCTCACCAACCAAGTGTTCTAAAAAATTACTTCCCACATATTTAAATATGTTCAAATGATCTAAGAGGTGATTAGCTAAAGGACTGTTACAGTTGATGAAAAACGGAGAGTCTCTTCATCCTTTGCAATAAGGAAGTTGATGAAAAACCGAGAGTCTCTTCATCCTTTACATATCTTCTAAGAAGATGATTAGTTAAAAAGATCGTTCCAATAAGGCATTTGATGAAAAACAGAGAGTCCCTTCATCCTTTGCTCTCTTTTAAGACTACAAAGCTCAGGTGCCCGAATCTCTTATGCCATTACTTGCTTATCTCAAGATCTTCTTGTGCTATAAAAGCTGATATCTCATACAAGTTGTTGCACCACATTCCTTTCCCAATGACATTATCATTGGCATCAGTGAGATGACTGCACCAGTCTTATTGAAGAGAACATTCAAATCATGGCCAGCTATGATCGTAATTGATAGCAGATTCCTCTTGATGTTTGGCATATATTGGACAACTTCTTAGTATCACCATTGCTATAGAAATAGAAGTAATAATACATAAACCCATAGCTCAGCATTTGGCATCGTTCTTGACCATTACCCGAATGGACTCTCCCACAGGCTTGAGGGAGGAATACAATCCTTTTGATTGGTCATGGGATGCTTTATTCTTGATGAACCATGAATCCCATCAGATTCTTAGGAATGTTCTACCTTTGTACACATCTCTTTTATTGCCATAAACTGCTTCAATTCTATTTTGGGACTGCTCCTAGACTCCTTCTTCCAAGGCTTCAAAGTGTCATTCTTCTCATCTACTTCCTTTAGTCTACATGATTTGACCACATGATCAGGCTTATCATAGTAGAAACACTTTGCCTTTGATTTTTTCTTCTTCTTGTTGGCTTTCACGTTGGATCAAACAAGGTGATGAAGCTCACAATGAAGGCAACATAAAGTTAAGCAAACTGAGATTGACCTAATCACATGGGATTAGGGTCAAAGGCAACATAATGACAACATAATGATAAGAAAGAGAACGTGAGTGTTGTACCCTTCCATTAGATATGAGCCTCTTATATAGGTTGGAGTACAAGTGGTTAGGGAATGATTAACCCTTACGAAAAACCCTAAGAATCCCTTGAACTACATACCCATTGCCTAGTATACCCATTACCTAGTTTTGAGGAAAAGAAAGAGCCTCCTCCACTTGAGCTAGGCACCTATAATATGCTTATTTATATCCTCATTTGACCAATGTCTACCATATGTATGATGGCTATAAGACCTATGGACCATATGCCAATGTATTTGCTTGGTAAAGAAGAACTTTATTAACTACATATTGGTTAACACATTCCTACAACAACTATATCTGCACACTTATGTAATGGGCATCGGCACGATATTGTCGTAGGAATGTGTCAACCACATATTCGTTAACACATTCCTATGACAGCTATGTCTGCATACTTATGTAATGGGTGCTGGCACTATATTGTAAATCCCATCATTTGATGAGGGAAACACCCTAAAGACGCTCCCAAGTATTGAGCTTTGAAGGACAGACAAGAGGATCTTGGTCAGTTGGCCAAACTATAGAGAAAAGCCTTATAACTATGTTTTGGGCACCTCGGGTCACTTACTCCCGACGAGCGGCCTAGTGGGAAAAGGCTTGGAACTATAAAAGCCAATTTCTCTTATTTGTAACTCATTCTCCCATTTGTGCAATAGAAGCAGAGTGTTCTCTCTCCCTCTCTCTTGCAACTCTAATCTAGCATGTGTGGTGTGCTTAGGGTTAGGATTTGGGAGTGATTAGTGCTAATCACTTATTCTCTCATGCTTCCCTCTTGCTTCTTCTCTCCCTCTTGCTTGAGTGATTAGGCTAACAACACGATCACATCTTCTGCAGAGATCCCACATGATATTTACGAGAGAGGTTGCACAACCCGTTTTGGATTAGAGCAACTATCTTAGTGTGACAAAACAAGTGCGGGAGGAGGGTAGTGACGAGCAGCTATGGGGGAGCTCTTGAGCCTAGCTCGAGCTTGGCGGATAGGAAACTTCCCATGACACGTTAGGATAGGGTTTCCTTAACATCTTTGGCGCACCGATGATTTTGTTTTTGTTGCCATGGTCGTTCCTTCCTAATCGTATGACCGTAACAACCTAAGGCCATAAATATACCAACCTAAAACATATGGGCATACCTTCCTAAGTGTATGGCCATACCAACCTAAGGCCATGGCCGTACCAACCTAATGCGTATGGGCATACCTTCCTAAGTGTATGGCCATACCAACCTAAGGCCATGGCCGTACCAACCTAATGCGTACGGGCGTACTATCCCATTAAAAAAACCTTTTTTTTCCAAAAAAAAAATTGCTACGGTCATACCTTCCTAAGCGTACAGCCATACCAACCTAAGGCCATAGCTATACCAACCTAAAGCATATGGGCGTACGCTTCTAAGTGTACGGACGGACTATCCTGGATTCTGTTTTGAAAAAAATTCAAAATTTTTAAAATTTTCAAATCTTTAATGGTGCTTATGGTCTACCTCTCCGGCTCTCTAGGGTCGGTTTTACATGCATAAAACCCCTCAAAAGAAAATTTTTTGCCTTAAGGGTACGTTCACGTGCCAAGCAAAAGAGAGCCAAAACTCTTCTTTTGGGCCCGCGCTCGCACTGTTAAAGCTTTTCTAGGCTTCCCCACATACCATTGACACCTTTCGATCATGGTTGCATGCCCCCCCAGTGCCTCCATTCCATTCGGCGGCACCCGACTACCATTGCACATTCACATGTGGTCACCACACCACACGTTTGGCCATGAGGGCAAAATGATTTATGAAGAACCCCCATCTAGTGGGGCCCCTCCATACATGCACCTCGATGTGAATAGATGGCCTGTGCACACCCACGTATCTCCCCCTCTAATAGCGGATCTATTCTCACACCCACCTATGTACTACCTCCCCTTGAACCACAACTTGACATTTTAAGCTTAGCACAAGCTCTAAGAAGGGAAGTGTCCCAACAATTGCACCCACAAACCTCACATACACAATCCATGTGGGCAAAAATTTTCAAACTTCTATCGAAATTTCACGGTATTGGAGACCCCGTATTCCACATAGAGGTCTTTAACCAAATCTATCAGGCATTTTAAATTTTCAACAATGCAACCAAAGTCCATCTCCTAGGACACGGCCTTGAAGGTAAGGCGGTGCAAAGGCTCCAATCCTTGGACCCTCGGCACAAAAGCACTTTCAAAGCAGTGAGAGAGGTCTTCATTCTCGGCATTGCACCCTATGGGCCCAAATGGATCCCCATCATCCAACTGTTCCAATTGGAACAAGAACTAGAGGAAACCTTACATGACTACATCGCACACATCAAGTACCTTGATTCACGTTCCGATGAAGATAGGGAAAAATTGAGTGACAAGCACTTAATGGACCATTTCCTCTTGGGATTGCACAATCTAAGAAGGTTTCACGACCACATGTTGGTCAAGGATCTCTCCACCTTTGAGCAAGCCTGTAAATAGGCAATCTTTCTCGATGAAAACATGCAAGAAAGCTATTCCACCTAATTGGCCACCGTGCCAATGCCAACCCCAAGCTCATTTGTAACATTACCTTTATCTCCTCCTGGGCATCAAGCCTTACTCTGGTAGCACCACCCCCAACTAACTACTCACACATAGCAGCACGCGATCTTCTTCGGTGCCCATCTTTCCACTCTAACTATTGCCTCTCTAGGCAAACCCTTATCGCTCATGGAAAGATTCAAAATATGTCCATTGCTAAACCCCACGAGCTCATGTGCTCTGTTGCCCCTGAGGCACCCATCACCCATAAATCCCTTTTCTTGTGCCTCACATGGACGCTAAACTAAATTGTTCACACTATAGGTGTGCCTGTATAGGGAAACCACCTCTCCTGTATTTTCTTTGCTAGGGACCCCATTGAGTGGCCAAATGGACACTAAACTAAATTGTGCACACTATAGGTGCGCCCGTATAGGGAAACCACCTCTCATGTATTTCCTTTGCTAGGGACCCCATTCAGTGGCCAAATGCCCTCAAAAGAAATGCCTGCTATTGACACCACAATGTAGCACTCCGGGCTCAACTAGAGCCACTGCCCGTTTTTGTGACATTTGACCCAATACCTGAGTGCACGCCATCCCCCATAGAACCTGAACTTTTGCACCAGGTAAGGTAGGAGCCCTTGCTTCCGCTTAAGGCTGAGGAAGATTTGTTCGCCAATATGACATTGCCAAAGGATGATCTTTCCCCCCATGTGTCTCCTCATTCTCCTATGCCTGTTCCATAGGTAGCCAAGCCCAAATCCCATGTTCAGATTGAACAACTCGATATATGAATAGCGACACAGAGTCCGACAAATACTCAAGAGTTTCCCACACAAAATTCACTGAGGTATTTTACCCTCCTACGACACCCAAATCTCGACCACCACCCCTATCAAATAAGGACCAAATTGAACTTCCATATACTATTTTTGGTCCACCTTATGATCAAGGCCACCTCGCACCTACGGAAGCTCCTCATCAATGCGACCTGGCCGGCCTCTCTGCCTTCCTTTCCTCCCAAATCCAACTGACCATTGGAATCTTGTTAAAAGGTAGTCCAAGTTCATAGAATGACCTTAGAGATTTGTTAACCACATATTGGTTAACACATTCCTATGACAACTATGTCCGCACACTTATGTAATGGAAGCCCCTGCTATATTGTAAATCCTATCATTTGATGAGGTAAATGCCCTAAAGATGCTCCCAAGCATTGAGCTTCAAAGGAGAGATAAGAGGATCTTGGTCAGTTGGCCAAACCATAGAGAAAAGCCTTGTAACTATGTTTTGGGTGCCCTGGGTCACTTACTCCTGGGCGACGGCCTAGTGGAAAAAGGCTTGGAACTATAAAAGCCAACTTCTCTTGTTTGTAACTCATTCTCCCATTTGTGCAATAGAAGTGGAGTGTTCTCTCCCTCCCTCTCTCTTGTAACTCTAATCTAGCATGTGTGGTGTGCTCAGGGTTAGGGTTTGGGAGTGCTACTCACTTGATCCCTCTTGCTTCCTCTCTCTTCCTCTCTCTCTCTCTCTCTCTCTCTCTCTTGTGAGAAAGAAGAGACAATGTACTCAAGAACTCATTAATGCACCACTAGCCAACTTCATTAGAAATGAACTACAATGCCTCATATATATAGGAAAGTTCCTTCACCCTTTCCTCCACCCAAAAATGTGTGTAAATAGGAAAAAATGGAAATGAATGCTAGAAATCCCAGAGGCTAAAGAGTGTGCCACTAGTGTGACACCATCTGGAGATGACACCTATCCAACACCTCCTCTTCAGGTCCACAAAATGGGAGGACCAACGCCAACGCACTGAAGAAGATAATCCAAGGTAGGTCGAGGAAGAGGCTTAGTAAACAAATCAGCAACATTATCTTTGGTAGGACAATACTCAAGCTGAATGCGACCTTCAGAAATCCAATCACAAACAAAATGAAAATGAACATCAATGTGTTTGGATCGTCCTCGAATAACTGGATTTTTGGCTAAAGCAATAACACTCTGTGAATCTGAGTAGATGAGTGTCGGAGTAGATGAACATCCAAGGTGATTCAGAATTGCTGAAGCCAAAGTGCTTCAGAAGTGGCATCAAGATATGACTTGTACTCTGCTTTAGTCAATGAAGAAGAAGTAATTCGCTGCTTTTGACATTTCCAAGAAACAAGTCCTTTACCAAGCATAAAATAATAGCCTGACACATGGAACGGCTAGTATCAATACACCCTGCCCAATCAGAATCTGAGTAACCAAGTGTATCTCCACTTGCATAAGAAATGCCATACTCAAGAGTTCCATGAAGATATCGACGAAGAACTCTCAAAGCTGCCTGCCAATGAGATCGACGAGGCTGTGAAGAGAATTGGCTGAGAATACTGATAGCATAGGAGAGATCTGGCCGAGTGTTAACCAAATAAAGTAGAGAACCAATAAGTTGGCGATACTCTGTAGAATCAACCTCAGGAGAATCATCATCTTTGGATAATTTTGAATTAGGATCCATGGGACAAGTGAGATGCACAATCACGCATGCCATATTTCTCAAGCAACCTTAAAGTATACTTCTTTTGACAAAGAAAGATGCCAGAAGCAAATTGCCACACTTCTAAACCAAGAAAATAGTGGAGTAGTCCAAGATTAGTCATGGTGGCAAATGATGTTGTGAGTTGAGTTTGAACCCATTTGAGTAGATCAAATTAGAGCCAGTGAGTGTCAAATCATCCACATAAAGCACAAGAATGCATATATCATCATCCACAATAAATAAAGATTAGGATTTGCATGAGTCCTCTCAAAATGTAGAGAAAAGAGAAAACTGTCAATCTTCTCATACCAAGCTCGAGGAGCTTGCTTAAGACCATAAAGAGCTTTCTGTAATAAATACACATCATGTTCATGACCCTGTGCAATAAAACCTTCAGGTTGTTCCACATAAACTTCCTCCTCTAGATCTCCATTCAAGAAGGTAGATTTAACATCCATTTGATATATAGGCTAGGCATAGTGAGAAGCAAGAGCAAAAACAACACGAATAGTAGAATATCTGGCAGTAGGAGCAAAAATTTCATCAAAGTCTTCACCTTATTTTTGAGCATAAGCTTTAGCAACAAGGTGTGTCTTGTACTTATCAAGAGTACCATCAGAATGAAACTTGACTTTGAAAATCCACTTAACACCAATGACCTTTTTATGTGAAGGTCGTGGAACTAACTGCCATGTGTTATTAGATTCAATAGAAGAAATCTCTGCTTGCATTGCTTCACACCAATGTGGTAAGGAAAGAGCTTCCTTAATCGTTTCAAGCTCAAACACATCACCAATATGAGACATCAAGGCAATATTTACTGAAGGGCGTGTACGTAAGACACATGTAGTAGATTGTTGAGCATCTAAAAGTGATATACCTGAATCCTGAAGTAGAGAGCGAACCCATTTTGGAGGACCAGAAGTCCATGTAGAATCCAATGAAGTAGTAGGTGTCGCAATCGAAATGGATGAAGGGGATGAAGTAGGAACTGATGGTGTAGATGAGGATGAGACTGTAGGGAACGAGAGAGAGGCTCAAGCTCAAGAGATGAAAATGGATTTGAGAGAGATGTAGAAGGTGGTAACTCATCAAGACCAAAAACATGCTCATCAAAGATGGCATCACGTGAAAGAACAATATCCTCACGACGAGAAGGATCCCAAAAACGGAACCCTTTGGAGCGAGAAGCATATCCTGTGAATATCATAGATTTGGACTTAGCATCAAGAGTCCTCCTCTTAGAAGAAGGCACATGCACATGAGCAACACAACCAAAGACATGAAAATGAGAAACAGTAGGCTTGTGGCCTGTGAAAGCCTGTAACCATGTCATGTGAGACAAGATGTTGCAAAGTAGCAAGAGGAACATGGCCAAAGCGAAAATGCCATAGATCACTATCTTCATTAGAAACAAGTGCTTTAGGAGAAGCAAATAATTGATGAAGATGAGACTCATGTGGTGGCAACTGTGCTGTAAAAGAGCTTATATGACAAAGCCCAACATAACCATGTGCCACACAAGAAAGTGACTGTCTATCAATGATTTCAATCACTTCATCATCAAAGTAAACCCCAAGACCTTTAGAAGTAGCCTTAGAGATAGAAAATAAGTTGGCAGACATCTTAGGCACATGCAAAACATCATGTAAGATAGCATCTCCAAAAGAAACATCACCAATACCAATCACAGGGAGAGACGAAGCATCACCAATGTGTACTGATGAAGAGATAGACTTATAGTTTTCTAATAAGGAAGAACTATTCGTCATGTGAGAGGTAGCACCACTATCGGCAATCCACTCATCCGCAGTATGCATATCAAGATCTTTGATTACCACAAGTGATGTGTCACATGAAGAAGTAGAAGACATAGCAACATATGCAATCTTGGCGTTACCATCTTCCTTCTTGTCTTTGTTTTTGTCGTGAGAAGATGTTGATGTAGAAGAACCCTTAGATTTGGATTCAAGTTCAGCTTTTACCTTCTTGGATGCCGCCTTCTTAGCAAAACAACGATCCTCCGTATGGCCACTACGACCACAGAAAGTGCACTCCTTGGAAGAATCCTTTGATTTGTCCTTGTCGCCTTTGGTTGAAGAATCTTTAGCATTGGAATTAGAGCCTTTGCGTTGATCATTCCCCTTGCCTTTGCCTTTGCCCTTGCCTTGGCTTACAAAAGCCGAGTCCTTTTTGTTTTGCTTGCAAGTAAGGCACTTATCATGAAGAAGACCCATAGTCTCTTCAAAGGAAGGGAAAGGAACTCGAAGAAAGATGTTATCTTTGAACGATTCAAAAGAAGAAGGCAATTTACCAAGTAGCTTGTGGACCGGATTGCTTAACCAATGTACCAAACTCTTCAAGTTGCCGCTTGATTCGATTGAATTCTCCAAGCTTCTCCACTATGTTGTCGGATTTGGAGATAGAAAGCTTATCCAAATCTTCTTCCAACTTAGCCATCTTAACCGTTGAAAGTCTTCCATATTGCATTTGTATAGCGTGCCATAATTGTTGAGTCGTACTCCTTGTAGAGAGACCGATGTAGACATGCCATGCACAAGTAAAGCTTTGGCCCGTGCATCCATATAGGTTTGATATATTGAGAAGGCACCATATGAGGAGAAGTGATTATAGACCATACCCCAGCGCTTTCCAAAAGAAGTTGCATAAACAAGGACCAAATGTGGTAGTTGTTTGGGGTAAGCTTTTGTGAATCGAAAAGACTTGGAAGGCTCAAAGATTGAGTGAATGGGTTAAAGGGCTGATATGATTGAGTGGGGAGAGGAGTAGTAGTGAAAGTAGTAGAAGAAGGAATCATAGAAGATGAAGTTGCCATAAAAGGCATAGATGATGTAGGGGGATATACCATAGAGGGCATAGAAGTATGTGGATAGGAAGGCATAAAGGACAAAGAAGAAAGAGTGTATGGATCCGTAGAAGGTAATGGATATGACGGAAAAGAGAAAGTAGAGGCACCTACCGAAGAAGGAATTGCACCAACTTCCGTTGTAGTAGTTGCCGGTCCACCATCGTAGGAGATGTAGGATCCATAGTATCTTCAAGTTTTCCTTTGTCTTTTGGAGTAGAGGACTTCCGAGATCCCATAGGGAGATGAGGGTGGGAAAACACAAGGGAAGAAGTGTCGTACCTCCAAAAACGCAGCCAATAGATAGGCTGTCCACCAAGGAACACCAAGGAAGTATCTCCAAAATATGCACAAAGATAGTGCAAAAACGCAGCCACAAAACACAACTGATATATGAACCAATAGACTCCGTAGAAACCACCAAAAGAGGGCTGAGAATGTAGCCTTAGGTAGAAGGAGTATGGAGGAGTTGATTGTCCACAAAAACGCAAACACAAAGTGTGTAGCAAAGTGGAATTTTTAACCGGCCGGTAGAAAGGTGTAGAAAAGAGGATGAATATGTACCTCAAAACACCATGAAGAGGGCTGAAGTTGATGATGAAAACGCAGCCAAGAAATCTCTCCACACAAAAAAAATGCTACCGCATGAAGGGAAAACTAGTTGACAATGTTTTCACCGCAAGTAGAGTTGTAGGACTCGGATTGAAGTGCTTTAAAAACACACTTGTAGAGGATGGTAAGGGGCTGGTTTGAAGCCTCTTGCATCATTGAATGAGTGCAAGGATGATGAGTAAGGGCTTCTGCAAAAAACACAAGCAGAAATTCTGCATGCAGGCAATCTGCGAAGAATAACTCAAAAACGGTGAGGAATTTGCGAAAACTTTCTTCTGCAAAGTTGTAGACCACGATGATTCTAGTAGGTTATGCAAGCACAATCCTCAAAAACATATCCGTTTAGCAGATAGTCAAGAATAAAAAAACGCAATTGAAAGCGGGGTTGTTGAAGAGGACTAGAGGTAGAGAGGAAGAAGGATAAGGAGGCTCTATGTGCGCCACCACCTTGCTCTGATACCATGTGAGAAAGAAGAGATGAGAGAAGAGACAATGTACTCAAGAACTCATCAATGAACCACTAGCCAACTTCATTAGAAATGAACTACAATGCCTCATATATATAGGAAAGTTCCTCCACCCTTTCCTCCACCCAAAAATGTGCGTAAATAGGAAAAAATCGAAATGAATGCTATAAATCCCAAAAATGCCTAGAGGCTAAAGACTGTGCCACTAGTGTGACACCATCTGGAGATGACACCTATCCAACATCTCTCTCTCTCTCTCTCTCTCTCTCTCTCTCTCTCTCTCTCTCTCTCTCTCTCTCATGATGATTAGGCTAACCAACGTGATCCTCTTCTGCGCGGGGAGATCCCGCGTGATCTTTTCGTGAGAGAGCTTGCATCACCCGTTGGATTAGAGCAACCATCTCGGTGTGACACAACGAGTGCGTGAGGATGATGGGGACGAATGGCTATGGTGGAGCTCTTGAGCTATGATCAAGATCGACGGATAGGCAAATTCCCACGACATGGTTAGGGTAGGCTTTCCTTAACAGGATTGGATGGAACACAAACTACAGGCTTTTGTGGAGGATGGAGCAAACTCAGATTCCTGGGATGAATCTGAGCCCCATCATCTAGACCTACTCCATCACCACAACCCACAACCCAAAGGCGCACCAACAATTTGAGTAAATGCGCTGGGCCCACTACTTTGCAGGTGATGACACAAACACAACCCTATCCATTTCCTATAATGGACATGCGGTCAAAGGCATCTTGGATGGAGGTGTTGGCGTAAGCATCCTCACAAGAACCTACTGGGAAAACTAGGGCCAACCATGCCTTGATCATACCACATTGGTGATAAAGCTCGCAGGCAGCAAACGAGAAATCTACATGACCCCTGGGCATAGCACATGACCTCAAGGTAAAAGTCTGTGACATGACCTTCAACCTCGTATTTGTGGTCATGGAATTTTGTAACGCCACCTATGATTGCATCCTGGGTAGACCCTTCATGTGACAAGCCTAACTGATCCATGATTGGGACACCATGTCTACCTTCACACAGGGTCTCAAATGCTCAAAGTTAATTTATATATAGCACTCACATCCCATGGTCAGATATCCCTTTCCCGAAGACTTTGTTACAAACACAAGGAGAAACGATCTTTTTGTTTGTGATTCTTGTCATCAAGCCCTTGATGATGTGCGGGTGCCATGCATGGTTGCTTCTATCAAACAATAGTGAACGAAGTTGACCACGACTGGGTGAAAATCCTAGCTACACTTAATACCCTCCCAGATCGCAAACTCGGCACGCAATTCATGCTTCCAAATGGCCAGTGCCTTCATGAACCCTACAAGGCCATTGCCTCGCTTATTAACATCCTGGGTGTAAGTGTAGCTCCACAACGTAGGTCTGGATAGATTTTCCCTTTGGCAATGGATTTCCCTAGGAAACCCATCTCTTAAGACTGACCATGCCAAAATTCAATTGCCTAGTGGACAACGTATACAAAGCCTTGGGTCCTTTACATAAATTGTACATAGTACCTTTAACTCATTAGCTTGTAAGTTTTATGTGGTTCCCACAAGTGAGACAAAAGACAGCCATCCTTGGTGGAAGTTGGGTCCAAAACACTATAAGTACAATCAACTCAATCGACAACACAACTACCCTCATCAAGCTTCAACAAGGCAAGGTAATGATGATCCTCTAGGACGGGGAGTGCATCTAATTTGATCCTTTGCCCACACCAATTGCTTCCATAAAGTGTACTCTCTCACCCCCAACAATAAACTGGTAAGTCTTCCACTGCTCCCGCAATTCCACCAGAACTAAATCCACCAAGAATATGGATTGGACTTCTGACTGAGAATGGTCTACAACAACGGTGGCAAGCCCACACCTAACCTATAGTCCACACCAATCTCATATTCTTGGAGATGCGAAAAAATCTTGGAAAACCCACACTAACAAAAGAAAAAACTTACATTCAAATATCACATGAAATGTGTCTAATGAGTGTTGGGTATTTCATTCCTAAAATTTCTATAAAAAATAACCAGTTGGAGTGCATATTTCATGTAGATGCAAGAGCACTCCAAGGACAGATTATCATTGAAAAAGAGTGGATTGATTCCACTTGTTGCCACATCAATTGTTGGCACGAAAAAATGGCCACCATAGAAATCAATGGCAAAAAGGCCATAGTCCTCTTGTGTCCCCAAGAGGAAACCACCCACACACCCTCACCCTCGATTGCCATTCCCCCTCACGTGCCATCCTCATCACTAGGGTAGTCTCCCCTGTTCCCATGCCCCATGCCTCACCAAAGCTGATTGAAAGGTCACTGTTCGACACCATCCAACATTGACAATCACACCTCATCAACAATTCCCCTCAACTCTACATCCTCGACCACCCACATCGCAAGCACCCCGACCTCTTACCTTTATCATGACAATCAATGCTGGCTACCCAAGAATCTTCTTGCAGCTCAAGGGTTCTATGATGGCAACATAGAACTATGGATCCCCAAACGACCATCTCCACCACCTCAGCACACCAGAAGCCAATTAAGCCAACCAAAACCAACCCCAAGCCAAAACTTCAACGTTGGCTAGTCTCCGATTGCATGTTACAAGCAAAAGGCTACTATGAAGGCAACACTTGTCTTTGGCTACCCAAAAATGCCGCATGTTTTTGGGTAGCCAAAGACGAGTGTTGCCTTCATAGTACCCAAAAGGCTACTATGAAGGCAACTCCCCTGAAAGCTACAACAAAAGGCCCAACGGTCGCCAGTTCGGCAACCCCAAGCACAATGAGGCTGCTAACATTGGGTACCTACCAAAGTGATCAAATCTCAAGGCTTCCTTGAAGGCAGTGCACATGTGTGTCTCCCCAAGCCGCCACCAAAAGCCTATCCTCAGCGTCGACAACCTACACCTAGCTCAAAGCCTTGTCAACAAAAAACCAAGAAGCCTCGACAACCACGGACCTTCATCACTCGACAATGATGGGTGCCCACACGTATCTTAGAAGCTCAAGGCTTCCACGATGGGAACTCCATCATTTGGCTCCCATGGCTTAAACCTCAGCAATTTGCCCAAACCACACCAACCAAGCCAATACGTGTCCAATCGACGAAGATGGTTTGGCAACCAATGGGCTTGCAGGTCCCCCTCCTCCTTAACTAAATCTTATGGACTTGCCCACACCCAAACCCATGGGCACTCAAAAGCTTAATTCGCCCACCATGCCCCTCGACTTCGTTACCAAACCAGCTACAAATGGTAGAGCTTATCCAACCACTCAAAGATAAACTCAAGGGGAAGCTCACAAATCTAGCCAAAAGCTACCAAAGCGATCGAGCGCTGCTTTTATGGCTTTGAACTCGATCAAGATGAAGCTTGATCACAATAATAAGATGAGAGAAGATGTAGGCCTCACGATCAACCTGGTGCTATTGGAACTAAATGTATCTCCCATGCATGTGAACCTGCTAAAAATAGTAACCTGCCAACCATGACCATACTATGTGTATCAAATTGAACCCCATGACCATCGATGGAATCCTCGTTGTTGAGAGTGATCTTCAGCATAGAGCATCTTAACAAATACTAGTTTATAATCCACCTGCTCCTTGTTATGAGCTACCACACCTCCAAGAGGGAACTCTACACATTCACCTAATGGATGAGCAATAGATCACAACAAGCATGGGGTACTTACCAATTCTTCGATCTTAAGTCCCTTGAGGCCTCCAAGATCGCTTGTCAAGCTCCAAACTCCAAGCTCCACCTCCACACTGTCACCGTGGAGTCACTCACACCATCACATATACCAATCACACTCTCTCATACAAGCATAAGTACACAAGCATGAAAAGAGGCACAATGCTAGAATGCTCTCACTCCTCACTCTCTCTCAAGTCACAAGGGGAGATCTCTCAATAGCACAAAGGGGATTGTGTCCTTTTCATTGTGAGAAAATTCCTTATATACAATTGGCCCTTATTCACACTTGGGCACCCAAAACTTACTTACTAGGCCTTGGGTGGCCAATATCTCATAATGTACAACCTTTATAGTGCCTTTGCATGACACTTATTAATGTCTTCAATTGAGAAATATGTTGTTAATCCATATGGGATTAACATTCCCCCTTTCCTGATGTAGGTTCTGTTCTCAGAACCTGTTATCGAGGTCGGAAGACCTGGTGACTGAACTCGTCGGTAGAAATTTCGTCTGGACTGAGCTTCCGTAGAGTGCGAGGACGGAATGTTGAATCTGACTTCCAAAATCTAGTGTCTACCATGTCTTCAAATGTAACGTGCATGTAGGCTGGAAGACATCTTAATCTGTGGTAGTACAACATCATTCCTCTGTCTGAAGGCCCTTGATTCATATCAAACTTCAGTTGCTGTGCTTCAAAGCCATCATAGGATTCTTTTGGTTGGTCTATTAGTACCACCAACAATTTCATAAACTTGAGACTTGCCACAATGGCCGGATCGAGTATCCTTCTCCATGCTCTGATCCATGTTAGCATTTGTTGTCTTTTTTCTTGAATATGTCCAAATGTTGCTGGTGTGTGAAGATAGGGAAGTTATAACAAACATGGGAGTCCGTGTTTTTGGCCTCTTAGAATTCCAGCGGGGTGTCCTTCCTTCTCTTGATAGGCATGTACAATGGATCTACTCTTATAGTTGGTGGTGCGCTCATGTATACTTTGCTGTATTCTGGAACTGCTGACAGAAACTCCTTCCTCCATGTAGGCCGGATTCCAAAATCTGTAAGTTGTGGCTGTTCTTCATTAGTGATGATGGTGGCGTAACCACCTCTCATGTGCATAGGATGTATCTTTCTCCATCTTCTATAATAGTATCTGATTCATGAATGTGATAATGCAAATTTCCAGCAAGTCAGCTAAATGAGGGTTGGCGAGCCTTGTGTTTTGCAACATTTGCCCACAATGTACCCTCTCTAGCCAAAGGAACTAATTCTTCTAAGTCGGGACATGGGGCACGGAGAGGGTATGGTACATAATGTTGCCTTCTTGGTGTGACTGCAGAGTATGCTTCTGGCAGGATCTAGTGGGGGTAGGGTCGAATGGAGCAATCTGCATGAGAACTTTGAACATGAGTTTTAGCTTTAAAAGTGGATTGCTTGCCAAATAAAGTCCATGTACTCTACATCTGTCAAAGAATCAAAGACATTATTTTCATTGAAAGGCGCAATAGGGGTGAGAGTGTTAGTGGGAAAATCTAACTCTGGAGGAGAGAAAGAAGAGTAAATACAGTCAGCTTGGGAGGAGTTAGTAGGTGGCACGCTAGGATAGGGATTGAGAAGCTTACTAGCTATACTAGAATATACAGGGTAAGTGGATTTTAAAACTGAAGAGGGACCTTCTTCTTGACCTTGACCAGTGCTAGGGGGTGGGTGGCTAGGCTTATGGGCTTTAAAAAAGTTTTGTATGTCAAGAATTTCTTCATTATCAATATCAGGGTAGTTTATGTGAGTGCCATCAAAATCATATCTTACATTGGTGAGCATAGCTTCTAAATGCTTGTAGATATTAGTATAGAGTTTAAGGATGCCGATAGGTTGATATATTGTAGACTCACAAAGATTCAAATGTTGGTGAGTATTGTACACTTCCAGAGCCACCCATGACTAATTACCCATTGGCAACCACCTCGTAGAGTTGGCTGGCATCTCTGATATGCCATCTGGAATAAACAGGTCGAGTTTTTTGATACAGTTGTCTAGGATTTTTGAATTTTGGAGCACACGACACCAACTACGGAGGTTTAGCACTATAGGATGCAAGGGGTAGAAGAAGATGTCCTGAGGGTTAGTTAATATAAGGTTGCTCGTCAAAATGCCCATAATGATTGTTGGGTCAGTATCGCGTTCAGTATTTTGTTTAATTAGTGTCAATTCACCTAGGCCTATATCTTCAGCTAAGTCTATATCATACTGAAGTAATGAGAGCGTCGTTAAACAAAGTACGAGTGTGAGGAGGGGCCCCAGGAGTTACTGGCATCTGGCCCAGCTCCGAGGCGGGCTCAAGGAGGATACGTATATCATCTGTTGGCTCCGGGCATTGACTCCTTTCCTATGCCGTGAGTTGACGTGCCAGATCATGCAAGCGAGAGTCGGCATTGCTGAGGTGGTTGGAGATGGTTGTTTCCCCTGGATCATTCTTTCCGCATCCATCTCTTCAAATCTCCTTATTGCATCTTCTTGTGCTTGCCGGGCAGTGGCTTCCCTTTGTTGTGCTTCAGTAATTTGATTGAGTCTTTGTGCTGCCAATCGTTGAGTGTCCTATAGTTGCACTTTACACTGTGATATGGCCTCTTCATTCTCCAATTCATTCTTTTGCGCCTCTTCTTGGTTTGCACTGATGGTTTCGTTGAGGGCCTTGATCTTTTCTGCATGTGATTTGTTTGCTTGTTCTCTTTCTTGTTGCAGATTGTGCACTCTTTCTTGCTCTGCCTTGAGTTTGGGCTGTAAGTTGCTTGATTTGTTGGTGAAGCACATCTTCATTAGCCTTTGCATTGTCTTGGCACTCCTTGATTTCTTAGGTATGCAGAGTTGTGAGGTTCTGTCTATGGGCGCGATCTCTTTTTGAAGTTGATCTTTTGTTTGCTCCAGTTTTGTGTTTAAGTCTGCATTTTTGTTAATCTTCTGTACAATTGTCTAGCTTAAGATGAGGTTATTACTTTCCAAGGAATTATACCTCTGTTCTTGTTTCTTTTAATCCTGTAAACTCTTTAGGATAACCTCCTTGTGAGTTGACTCTACTGCTTCAAGGGTTGCCTTTACGCTTTGTACTTGTGTATTTGCATCTTTTAGCTACTTCCAGAGGGCAGTGTTCTTGTCATGTAATATGTGTGTTATGTAACACCATACCTTTTTCTCTTGTTCCCAGTTTGTACTTAACTCAGCTTCCAATTCTTTGAGTGGATCGTGAAGGAGCGCTTCTAGGCCTTCCATGGTTTCATGGATGAATTGTTGAGAATCCATGTCCTGGAAGGAGGTTAGCTAGGGCAATTGCTCTTTCTCTTCCAACTTTCTCCTTTTGATTGGACTTGAAGGTTCTGGTGTTCGTTGTCTCTTACTTGACTCTAGGGGAGCCTCCAATCCTGGTACTGTGATTGTTTCTTCTTCTACTACTCGTTTCTCCATAGGTGGGTTCCTCAGTTGCCTCTATTGGTGTATCTGCTAGGCTTGAATCCTTCTTGGTATGTGTGGATTTCTGTTGCCACTGCCGCTTCCAGTTGTTGTGATTCTGCTGCTGCTACATCAACAAGTATTCCTCTCATCCTTTTACCACCACTCTTGCTGCTACTGCTGCTGCTTCTTGTTGGCAAGTTGCAAGCGGGCCTGAGGAGGAGGAGGATGACTGGTGTAAGCTCACCTCGGACGAGTTCAAGGCCAAGGTGGACACGTTTCTTCATACCAGGAAGCTACTTCTTTCGCGAGAAGCATCGTCAGAACTACCAAGCTAGCAGCTATAAGCTTTGGCGCCAAGCTTTGTTTAAATGCTCCTGCTGCTGCAAATCTTGTCATCAATGATCATCATTCGCTTTCTTCTTAAGAAAGTTTGTAATGTCTTTTACCAGTGATACGCATGTTGGAAGAGGAGGAGGAGAGATTGAAGATCAAAGCAAATAGGGATCATTTAGCACAAAATCAATGGTATTATCAGTAGATAAAGATAAAATTTAGAGGCTCAAGAATTGCTCCCATTCCATGGCTTATAATTTGTCATGTTCTTGTATTTCTCAAAAATTATTGCATTAAAAAAAATCACCATTACTGTTTACGATTGGTAACATCAAATAAGCAAGAAGGAATCGTAAACATCAAATAAGCAAGAAAAGGTTCCTTTGTGTATAGCCACCCTTTTAGAATTTTTGTTTGTTGGCGGTGGTGGGAATCATCCTCTATTTGGTATGTGGAAAATTTCTCTCTATTGTATTTTTTCTCCTTTTTCTTCTTTTTATAGAAAAAATAGACTGCCTCTACTCTTTGAAAACTCTCTCAATTTAGAAAGAGAAAGACCAAAAGAAAACTATACAAATTAAAAATAAAACCATTATTAAATATTTTTAATTTGTGATGATATAAATTACCATGGTTTCAAAATTGAGAGAAATAACCCTCCTGCACCAAATAGTGCAACTCTCTTTGACAAGCGATGGGGCAAAGAGAGAGAGAGAGAGAGAGAGAGAGAACCTCAACCCTCTTCCACCACTTTCAAGAACCTAGAAAGAATGGTGTGATGATGGGTTACATAATGCCTAGTTGAAATGAAATTTTGTATGTATGACAATGGCTTTTCACACATCTATGATTGTATGGCATCTATTTACACCTTCTCAATCCTTCTTTCACGCCAAAACAACACCTCCTCAATCCTTCTTTCACCCAAACATATAACAACACCTTTGCATTGTATCTTTGCCCCAAGTCACACCTCCTTTTGTTATTTACTTTCCATTGTATCATTGCCCCAAGTCACACCATCTATCCAAAGGGAAATCAATACATGGAATAGGTATCATCGAGCAAAGAGAAGAAATAAGTGTTAATTTAATGAAGCATATTTGGGGGAAAGAGGTCAAAATAATGCAAAATAATGCTTGTCTCTGACCCCGGCTCGAAAAACAAAAACAAAAAAGTGAGTGGATAGAGGTCAAATAATGCAAAATAGCTTTCCACAACTTCAAGTAGCAATGGCTCTTTTTTTTGGGGTTTTTTTTGGCAACATTTGAAAAAAACAAGTTCCCTTCAACAATTTGGGGGAGGGGCGTGAATTACTCACGCTTCAAGTGGGGATGAACTCATTTGTATCAAATCATTGGGCAATATTGGGTGATACTAAAAGCTAGGATTGGATGGAACAATGGAGCTAATCCCTATGCTTGTCCCCATTGATGATGACACCAATATGTTCAGGTCAAGTGCTTACCTTAGCCTCATCGAGTTGCAATGTAACTCCTTGATGTGGGTGCACTAGCTCGTCTATGTCCTCACTCCGTTGTCACACCAGAGTGCTCCTTTGCTAAGGGGTTAAAGGTAGAGATCTCTACGCTTAGATGGAGGCAAAAAGAGAACATCCTTCACGGTGGTTCTATCTCACACAAAAGGTGGATGAAGAAGAAGCTAATGGAAGGAATAAACCTACAAGAAGCAATCCTACTCAAGTAGACAAGCCATCCTAGCATGCAAGAGTCTAATAGAACACATACAAACAAGTGCAGAGAAGAAGGGGATCTCACAAGTATTCTATTGCAAGGGAATGAATGTGTATTACTTAGTGGCAAAATTGACTTATATACAAGTGAGTAGATTTTACATTACATCGACCAAACTTAAAAATGGTCTGATCACTAGCACTAGGATTAAGCAAGTATATACATGAAGTTTCACTTTCCCCATTTGACATTAAGCTCAAGGTAAGACCGCTTTATATGTGCTAGAATCGTCTTACAAAAGATAGGTGTCTATTCGAATAGGTAAGATGGAAAAGCATGGTGAAACCTTGTTAAACCAATGAAGTAGTTAACATACCCCCTTCTTGATGGTGACCACATCACCTAAGTTAGTGTGGTGAAGTTCTTGTTGAGGTGAAAAAATGTGGATGGTCCAGGATACATTATAAATTTATGTGCGAGGTTAAGTGTAAATGGGGCACCAGTCCTGTAGCGCATATTGGTGATAAGCTTTAGGTAGCTCTAGTGGTAGGCAACTTGTCGAGGTGGCATGGAAGGTAGATGCAAAGTAGAAGTTCTTTAATGTAAGGCCTTCTTCTCTTATGGAAATGTCTTGGGTCCTTCAAGTTTAGGTGTACTTTAGTAGAAGCAGCTTGCACCCTTTGATTGGTGAATGAGCATTGGGACTACCAATTAATGATTGGCATGTGTAGATGGCAATCCTGACCTTGGCAGCACAACATGATATTATCTCTAGACCTCGCATCGTAATGGTTCAAGGTTGGGCTTCTTCGTGGTTGTTATAACAGTTAGAGTGAGTTTGTGCTTGTGTAGTATTCATTTAAATCTCATACCTACAGTAATGGTGGTAATCTAGGAAATAGGTCATACCATGGGCTAGGCTTGTGCTCACCATGGTTCCCCCATAAAGAGATATACCTAGATAGTTGACTAGTTATAGGTGCATGCGTATGTGTGTGTCATGAGGTGCAAGGTGTGAAAACAAAATTTGTGATGTCCCTAGTGAATTATGGAGGTGGCATGCATGAGCAATGGGAAAAAGTTGTGCCCCATGTGTGCACTCCTTCAATCTTGAAGATTTCTCCAACTCACTCTTTCTTCGACTCTATTTATTGTTTTCCCTCACATCCCTTTTCTTGGGCAGTCACGGTCATGAGATGTTGATGCTTAGGAGTGGACTTTGCCCAAAAAGCTACAATAATGGAGTTGGGTGACCTTTCGGCACATGGGACGGAGGTAGTTTAGATCAATGATTGGTGGGGTTGAAGAAGAGGCCACGAAAGGATCTTGTTGTCCAAGTGATAGGTCATACCATGGACTAGGCTTATGCTCTCCATGGTCTCCTCATCCATAAATGTATGTGGAAACATGTTGATAATGAGGCTTAGCTTGACACTTGGGGTAATTGAAAACTTCTTTTATGCTCTCTTGCATCTGGCTATAGTTTCTAAAATCCTTGTAGTAATTCATGTATCAATGTGTCTTAGGATGTAAAATCCTAATGGTAAACATGTGTACTGAAGTAAATGGCACAATTTGCAAAAAGTTATTGATCTAGAAAAAATAAGTATATATGTGTACATGTATACATAGATGAAATAAAAGATCTAAGAAAAACTTTTAAGTGAAAATGGTTTACAACTTAAATCCAAGATGTCCTCATCACACAAATTGGGGATAATCTCTTATCTTCTTCTTTTTCCTAGGTAGCATTTTCAGCTGGTAAGGATTTCCACTTAATCAAATTTTCTCTTAAGATTCAATTCTTAAGGGGGTTTTCCTTGATATTTAGAATTGCTTCAGTTTTTATTTCCACTTTGCCTCGAGTGGGAAAAACAACCTTCTCATCATCCAATATATGACTCGGATTTGGTACTATAAGCTCACATGCAAGACATTGTGGATCTTTAAGTATGGATGATGAAAAAGCTTGTAAGCTTGATCTTGAATTTTTATTGTAATCACATAAGGTCCATAATATTTGGGTGATAGCTTCTTGTACTTTCCTAGGGAAAGAGAACTCAGCTGTCTTGGGTCATACTCCAAGAGAAACCATATCACCTTCTTCAAATTCTCTAGAAGTACACTTCATACTGGCATATTGATTTTATCTATCATGGGAAGCTTTGATATCTTTCCTTTTTGACTGCATATGATGATCCATTTCATCTAACATCTGCTTTGATACTTCCACTCTAATCATTGAGTCAGACTAATTTAAAGATGTAAGATAATCTTGTCCCTAGAGCGCCTTGAATGGACTCATTCTTATCCTCCAATGATGAGATATATTATAGGAAAATTCTACCAAATAAAGATAGTTCATCCATCTTTTGGGCTTTCTTCCACAAAATTATCAAAGAATATCTTTGGTTACTTGGTTAGTCTTTCGGTTCATCGACCATTAGTTTCTAGATGACAGGCAATACTCCCACTTCAAAGAAAGTATTCCAAATTGTAAACTTTGCATCTCATCACTGACAATCCTTCGGGGTAATCCATAAAGTCTAAATATTTCCTTCAGAAAGACTTTAGCAACATCAAGAGCTGAATGTGGAATCAAATGAACGACCTTTGTCAATCAATCTACCACCACTAAGATAGAATCATATTTAGCATCAACCAAAGATATGTATGGTTATGCACTCCCACTTCTCATAGTCTATGCATTAATAAATATATTGCAATTCACTTATTTTGAGTCCAGGACAAAAGAAACTTTTCTTTACTAGCATGAAAGTCTTTACATAGCTAGGATAGTTTTCTATAAGGCCCTACTACAAGGCTATCACATGAGATTCGTTTAAAATTCTTCTCTTAAGATCTCTATCTTCAAGGACACACAACCGTTTTTTAAAGTGCATGCATCCTCCTTCTCCTATTCAAAATCCTTGAAATTTCTTGACTTCCTGATTAGTATTACTCTCTTTCTTAAGTAATGAAATAACATGTGTAAAAGATTTTTCTGATCTAATCTTGTCCTTGATCACTGTGGCAGAGGGTTAGACATTACCGTAACTGTGAGTAAGGAAGCCTTCACACTAAGCGCATTTGTCACTACCGTAACTGTGCGTAAGAAATTAGGCTTTTCACTAAGTGCATTTGTCAATACCCCTTTCCTCATCCATACTTAATCTCCAAATCAAACTTTGAAAGCATCTACATCCACCTTCTCTGCCTCGTGTTAAGATTATTCTAACACTGAAAAATCACTAGCTCTTATGATATGTAACCAAAGTAAACTTATGTCTAAGGAGATAGTGTTGCTAAAGCTTTAGGGTGTGCACTATTATAAGCAAATCAAGATCATGGACAACTCAAGCTTGAGGGTGTGCACTACTACAAGAAACTCAAGATCATGGACAACTCAAGCTTGAGGGTGTGCACTACTACAAGCACCTCAAGATCATAGACAACTCAAGCTTGAGGGTGTGCACTACTACAAGAATCTCGAGATCATGGTGGAGAACATAGTTTCTTTTATGAAGTCTTAATTTTCACGACTCATAAGCTATGGGATGTCCTTTCTGCATTAGGATTCCTCCAATAACAAATCCAATAACATTGATAATAACTTCAAAGGGCTTCCCAAACTTTAAGAGTTTTAGCACTAGATTCATCATCAAAGCGACTTCAGCTTATTAAAAGCACTTTGGCACATTGTAGACCAACAAAATGAAATATCCTTCTTAAGAAGTGTTCTCAGTGAAGAAGGTATCTTGGCATATCTTGTCACCTTGTCAATCTTAGGAATCCTTTGACTTATTTTACCGTCTTTGGTTCTAGCCAATTTGACTTATTTTACCGTCTTTGGTTCTGGCCAATTGATGATAGCTTATAACTTTGTGAAATCGGCTGATATACCATCTTTCAACACTATGAACCCTAAATATTTAATCTGGTGGGTAAAGAAAGTACTGATATTAATACCATTGATTTTGTGCTAAATGATCCCTATTTGCTTTGATCTTCGATCTCTCCTCCTCTTCCAACATGCGTATCACTGGTAAAAGACATTACAAACTTTCTTACTTAAGAAAAAAGCAACCGATGATCATTGATGACAAGATTTGCAGCAGGAGCATTACAACAAAGCTCGGCGCCAGAGCTTATAACTGCTGCTAGCTTGGTGGCTCTGACGATGCTTCTCGCGAAAGGAGTAGCTTCCTGGTATGAAGAAACGTGTCCACCTTGGCCTTGAACTCGTCCGGGGTGAGCTTACACCAGTCATCCTCCTCCTCCTCAGGCCCGTCTAGCGAGCTTGCAGCTTGCCAAGCAGCAGCAGCAACAGTGGTGGTGGCGGCGGAGGCGCAGGCGGCGCTGCTCCCAGCGGTGGGCGTGGTGCCGGCATGAGTCATCCTAGACTTATCAGAAACTGCTAATGCGCCCCACTGCTGTTTCTTCTTCTTCTTCTTGCCAGCAGCAGCTTGCGATCGCAGCTTCTTGCTAGGAAGGGGTGTATGATTGTAACCGAGGACAGCAATAAGCAGGTTCATTAACAGGAACGCCATGAAAGGGCTGCAGGAGAACAAGCTCGCCCACATCAGAAGAACACACACCATCTTTTAGGGCTGTCCACAGATTGGGGCTTCTTATGATCATCATCATGCTTTTATTTTTCAACGTCGACGAAGAAGAGAAGCCAGTGCGCGGCCAAGTCGAGTCTAGTCATGCAAGAAGACAGACGTCGCCCTCTCTCAGATGTGGACATAGGAACCACCCCCTTGCCACTGGCTCCGTCAAGGTCTAAAAACACTTCATCATCACTAGCACGGCCATATCAGCCCCCATCAAGTCCAAAAATCCTTTTAAAACTCCAAAAACTAAGCCAAACTAGATCTCAAGTTGGAGACATGAGCCCACATTCCCATGAAAAAAGATGCGAGTCAATACACATAAGCCTTGAAACATGAGCAGCTATGATCTTAGACACGTGAGCCATAAGTCTAGACACATGAGGGCCATGAGTCGAGGTGTGAGTTACCAAATGTGAGTAAACAAAATGTGAGTATGCCTTGAAGACTTGTAAGGACATAGCTATTCATGTCCTTCAAGGATTTTTCTGTCATATAATCTGTACTAGCTACAACTTTTTAAGGAAAATTCTTGTCTTTATTACCCATAATAATTGAGCAACAACCCTATCACATAGCTCAAATTTTAAAAATATTTGGTGTTAATCATCGAGATTTAGATTTATCCCAAGCTGACCATGGCCAACAAGTAGCTGACAACCACAATTATAGTAATCATTGAGACGTCCCTTTTACTATACCATTAAAGACAAGCATTCCACAAAATTCCTAACATAGCCTAGACAACAACGGTTTTCGCTAATGCCATGGGAACCATGACATAGCTCATTTTGTTGGTACCAAGAAAAACCCAATAGGGTGGACTGTGGCACCACGACCCCATGCCAAGGCAACCATTAACCCTACTAGCCCCACCAATCGCTCCTCAATTGGCACAAGCTCTAGTTCCTACCTACTAAAAAAGTTTATTGAGAGGAATGTATAGACCATATTTTCCACATATATACATCTTTGAGAGGAATGTATAGACCATACTTGCCACATATATACATCTTTGATACTACCATCTCAACTAGTTTCTCCAAGAACTGCACTAGTATAATATAATCGATGAATTTGATTGTAGAGGCAAAACCCATGAACAAGAGAGCTATGAGTCTTATGTATAGGAAGACTCATACAAGCGGAAATAATATGATCCCTATGGGTATCCTAAACATTCTTCACCCATAGACTATGCCTCTGTTTAAAGCCATGGTATGTGGGCCATCAATACAATGCTTCCAATGTAAAGTCCCACACTATATTATAGAGTGCCCTCACAAAGACCTTGCACCAAATCCCTCAAGGTCTCCAATGATGCACATTTTACAAGTGCAAATTTGGCCATGCTTAGGACTACACTCGCCCCAATTACCACATTAACGAGCCTTAACTTGTTGAGGACTTATTCATACATTCCCTCTTATTGCCACCACAAGGCTCCAAGCCAAGATGAGGACAACGGTCAAGGGAACATCCAAGGCTACACCAATAAGCAGAAAATTCAAGCTTCAACTTCAAAGCAAGTAACAAAAGAGTTGAAGGAATAAGCCTCGAAGGTCATAGTAGCTCCTAAAAAGGCTAATGAACAAGAACCAAAGGTCTAAAAGAAGACCTCTAAGAGTGCACAAAAACATAAAGTGTAATAAGTTCAGGACAATGACATCATGACTATTAAAAGTTGTTTAGATAAGAGTTGTGAAGTTGCCTCCTGCATAGACAACATGTGACCCACTCAAAATTGCTCTTCCCCACAAGAAAAGAATAACCTTTTAAAGAAACTCAAGGAGTACTCCAACCCCATGTGTTGAAAAAGAGAGAATAAAACAAGCCTAGCAACTTGTACAGAAAGTAAAAGATAAACTACATCTAGCCCTTGAGCAAGTGTTCAACATCCCAAATCCTATACCAGAACCAATCATAGAGCCAATTATGAGGGAACCTCAGAGCATGCCAAAGGCCTTGACACAACCCATAACCATTCTCAAGAGGCTGCAAAAGAAGCAAGTTCTGAAGCCTCTATCTTTGGAACCAATCTAATCAGATCCCAAATTACTTGATGCAATGGAGAACTCAATGGAAGGAGAAAGTTGGCCTTCCATGGGTCATTGTAGTCACCATAATATGTTGTCTAAGGTGATTCGCAAGACGACTTCATTTTGTCCCCTTTTTAGAGGCACCACATCCTAGGGAAGGATCAATCCATATCCCCTACACATTGGTAAGTCCTAGTCCACCTTAGAGTGACACGAGCCACGCGAGTGCAAATATTTGGCCACGAGACATAGCAGGGGCCTCACAGCCTTCTTGTCTTTGGAAGTTTGAGTTTCGGTAAGTTGTCTTTTGCAAGAAAATTTTCAATGAAGAGACTAATCCAATTGCATGAATGGGAACCTAAGGGCCCACACAACTGGGGATGAACCTAAACCTAAAGAGGAGGAGGATGAATTATGCCATATTGAGCATCCTCTCTCCATAATCAAAACCAAAGGACAACCAAAAATTTCAATGAACATGTTGGGGTATTATTTTGAAAGCAACAAAACAAATGTTGTGTTACCTATCATATACAAAGGAATGACAGTCTCTGTGATCTTGAATGGTGGTGTTAGTGTCAACATAATCACCAAGGACTATTATGAGACACCACTCAATGGCATAAGCCATATTGTGGTCAAGCTTGCCTAGAGAACATGGCTAAATCTTAGGTGTCCTTGCAAAATGCAAAGTTTAAGAACTTTGGACTAAATACACATTTGTGGTGATGCATTTCCAAAGAAGAGGTTCATACACCATGATCCTTGTCGGAAGGCCGTACATGAGAGAAGCATGGGTAGTTCAAGATTAGGAAACAATCACACTTGCATACACAAAGGTAGCCAAACCTTGAAAAATAAACTTAAAAACAATGAAGACTCATCCCATGGATCAAGGAATTCTCACTAATGAGTAACACAATTGTCCAAACCACTTCAACCGAAACCACATAGAAAGCCTAAGAAGTACCTTCTCCCTATGGATATGGATCTTCATTGGCTTCATTATGTTAAGGTCGTGGATTTACATGAGACCTACTCTAGGTATGGGAATATGACATAAACAAGATGACCCTTCATGCCAAGACAATGATGGCCAATAAAAGTGACAAGGAATCCATGAGCTCCGAGCAAACCAAGCTCTATCGAGCTACTAGTTGCAAGCTTAATAAAGTCAAGGCTAAGGTAGATAACGAACAAAAACTAAAAAAGATCATTCAGCCCCAATAGGAAGGTCTGAGGCAACGAGTACTTTAAGTCCTACAACATCGAGAACAATGTGAAACATAATAAGGAGTCTCAAAGAAGTGCAAGTAGAGAGCCTCATGCTTCATATGACATCCTCACAAAGGTCAAAGAAGGAAATTTTGATGGCCCATATGAAGAATCTAAGCTAATGTTATTTTAAAATACCTCATCCGGACCAAGAA
Source organism: Cibotium barometz (assembly GCF_041138505.1). Lineage (NCBI taxonomy): Eukaryota > Viridiplantae > Streptophyta > Polypodiopsida > Cyatheales > Cibotiaceae > Cibotium > Cibotium barometz. The sequence continues at coordinate 4,208,406 of NC_141088.1, read as the reverse complement.
GGAGAATCGATAGCCTTGCTCAAAGAAATTCAAGATGTGTTTTCCTAGAAACACTGGCATGAAGGGAATCCCTCTGACAAGTTGTGAAACACACCATCTCTCTCCATCAAGCTCTCCAATAAAGGTGAAAAACTATCCAAAGAGAGATATCCTACCACATGAATCCCAAGTATGGATGAATAGCTAGACAAGCGATATTTGTGTACAAAATTGAGCACATCTAGTGATTTTGTTCATTGATAGTAATTGTTTCTAACATGAACAAAAATCTTAGAGTGTGTGTTAGCCTCAAAAGGGTGATGCTGCCATGGTTCATGATTACCTCTTGCCTTACACTATTACAAAGAGTCATGAGAGAAAAATCTTACATCTCTTGGATAGCTTCTTGGGTTATAACCAAGTGACAATAAATCTAGCTTATCAATATAAGACATAATTTGCTTCAAACTAAGGAACTTACTCTTATCACCACGTCATGCCATTTGACCAATGCCTCCACCACCTTTCAACACTTGATGTTGTGTACAAACCTACTTTGGAAGATCCTAGACATATGAACATCGATGACCTACAAATGCAGTTGAAGTGGAAGGAGCATCTTGCTCATGTCAAGCAAGTATTTAGGAGTGTAGGCTCTATCACATCTCATTGAACCCACTCAAATGTTAATTCTGAGCTAAACATGGTGTCATTAGGGTAAGCCATGGTATAGGCATTACCTCTTGGCTACTACCAATTTTGTTTTCTTTGTGTCAACAAGCACTCCTTAATTTGGTAAATAAGCCTTACCCCACAAGGCACATCACATATGGTTACTCATCCTTGTGGAGTTTGATTTCACCCATTATTGTGTAAAAAGGGTTTGTTCATGTCCATGCAAATCGGCTTTCTAGAATTTCAAATGGAGAGAATCCCCTCTAGAAATGGAAGATAATCTTTCCAACACTCCATTATTCCATGTTGACCACATAAGTACTAGAAAGGAGTAAAGACATTGCCAACTTCTTTTTGGCCAGTGGATTTCTAGTTGGTTGTCCCATCCAAAAGGATAGAACTAAATGCCTCATTGGCGATGGTCTTTTTACCTAGATTTTTCTCTTAAGTTTCCCTGAGTGGCCCATTAGTACAACCATATGATCATAACATGTGATTAGGGTCAAAGCTGGTATACATGTGCATCCTATGGAGTTAACACATTATGTAAAGTTTGAATTAAAGTTAAGCATTTGGTAAATTTTGACCCAAGCGATCTCCTTTCAATTGATAATGGAAATACTTTACAAGAAGGGTCAAGACAACATCATGAGGAAATACATAAAGATGACTTTGTTGTTATTATTGAGCAACCCCATTCTGAAATATGTGGACACTTGCCAGAGACACTATTGCCCACAAGGTTTCTCCAAGCTCAACTATTGTGGCCTCTTTTGGAGACACTTGTCTTCGGACACTACTGCCCCATAAGGTTTCTCTAGGTTAGACTATGGTGGTGGTGGCTACACTCTTTGGAGGCGACGTAGATAAGTTTGTTCAATGTTGCAAAATGTGAATGCAAAGGTTCACCATGGTCTAAGATATGAATGCCCCTAACCCTCTTAGTTTTGAAACAACCATTTAAAAAATGGGGCGTAGACTTCGTGAATCCCATCAGCTCATCCGCTAAGGGAACCTAGGCAAGTTTCATAATTGCCACCGATTCACTTCACGAAGTGGGCTACGCCCACAAGTACACAAAATGTGAATGAAGACCTACCACCAAGTACCTTTATGAAGGTAATTAATATTTTCTATTGCCCACTAGAAATAGTGAGTCATCACAGTACACATCATAAACAAAGTGGTGGATTTCTTGATCAAAGAGTTCCTTGTGGTGTGTTTCTTGTGGTGTAAAGGAAATTACCAAGTTATTACTCACAAGTGAGCGATATAGTCGAGAGCACAAACAAGAGTTTGTGCACCATTTAAGCACCCAAATATTACAATCCATGTATAAATTAATGGTTAAAATACTACAGCCTAAGGAGTGGGTTGATGAACAACTCCTCAATGTGATAAGTGCATGAAGATAGGAGATATGGTACTTATGTATAGTGTCAAGAACACCAAATGACAAGTGCATGAAGGTAGACATGTTACTTATGTAGAGTGTTAAGAACACCAAACAAAAACTCAAGTACAAAGGCTAAGGTCCTTGAGTCACTCAAATTTCTCCTCAAGGTGAAGTAAAGATAAAGACTCTCGATGGGCTAGTAGGTAGAAAGGTAAAATGCTACTATGGACCTCTCACCCATGATATGCTCTATCAAATTCACAAGAAAAATAAGTAGACATGAGAGGATAACAATTAAAAATCAAGGGCATGCTCAAGGCAAACACCCGATAAAAATGGAACCAAAGAGGCTACAAGACCCCAAGCATATAGATCTTTATACAAGTAGTCGACCTTTATGAAATAATTTAGACACAAATGATGGTAGAACCTAGTCGTCTTGAACTAGAGTTCCCCCAAATAGACCACATAGCTATGTTCTCAGCCTTGGTTGACACTTAAGCTAGTCACAATGTCTTCTCTTAGGAGACCTGGACCTTGTCAAGCCATCCACCATCCTTCACACCATTTGCAGAGCAATGACCATCGCTACAGGAACACTGATTTTGGTGAGCAATTTAATGCAAGTGGAATTGACACGAGCAGTTGAAATCGTACCACATAGATACCTCTAACATTAATCTCTTAAACTCTCTCTCTAGCTCTAACATTACTCTCTCTCTCTCTCTCTCTCTCTCTCTCTCTCTCTCTCTCTCTCTCTCTCTCTCTCTCTCTCTCTCTCTCTCTCTCTCTCTCTCTCTCTCTCTCTCTCTCTCTCTCTCTCTCTGTCTCGGGTTATTGACACATGCACACACTAAAATACATTGCAATTGCATATGATATATTGAAAAAAGTTACTTCCATACATGAGACATTCAATACACAATCCATGGTAAATATCAAATAAGTCTTTTTGGCAACCAATGACATGGCCATCTCCATGACTCCTGTTCCATGTGGGGCACTAGCACTAAAGTTGCATGATCTTGATGGTTAGTGTTGGGTTGTGGTGGTCCCCCTAATTTGGATACTGAAATGGGAAGAAAGTTGTCGAGCTATTAATGGCTCGAGGTGGTGGTGGATATAATAAGAAAGTTGCCAAGCTGTAGAAGTAGCACTACATGGTACATATACATTGGTGTTGTCCATGCCAAGGTGCCTCCAACAATGAAGAAGAGGTAGTGTTCTTGCTTGAATAATCTTTTTAGATTATATTCCTTCACACAAATTGGAACCTAGGTCTATGGGCATAACAAATAACTTCTTTTTTAAAAAGCCATCATTACTAGCACTACCTTGGACTATAAATGTGACAAACCATTGTTACCTAATCCATGATGCATCTAGTGTGGTCGAATTGGATCCAAGCTCTTCTTAGATCACCTTTTCTTGAACGTCTCATTCTATTGAGATGAGTTCCATACCTGAGGCTGGTTCTTAGGTAGACATCTTGAAAACAAAACAACGATTAGTTTCATTGCCTTGATCTAGAAATCAGCTTCCATGAAAGAAGTCATAATTGCAATCCCTCTTCAAATGTAGCAAGTCATCATAGCCGAAAGATCAGACAAGGGTCCTTGGCGTGCATATGTCACTGACCTTCTCAAAACTTACAAGAGAAAATTTTAATCACTTTGTATATATGGCCTTAACAAATGCTTCATTAAATTCACTCACCACTTGTTCTCAACTAGCGGGCCGAGCTTTTCTAGCACATTATTGAATTCTTTATCTCCAAGGTCATGTCCTTGATCTCCTTCTCGGAATAATCAAGTTAGCACCAACTCCTTTGGCAACACACATCTGCACCTTTTTTAGGCCAATACTTGTATCAATTTTAATTACTCTTTGAACCATTACTTTAGTCTTATCAAGCAATGTCTTTGATGTTCCAACCTGGACACCATGTGAATGAATTCCAATGTGTATTAGGAGTGTTAGTGTGTCATCCACTAGGCATAAAGTGGTACACATAACATGCACAAGATGCCTTGCAAGTAGCTGGCTTTTCACAATAGTGACAATTGAGCATTCCAACATTAATGGTTGGGACACAAACTGCACAAGTTTTCTTTATGCACCCTTTGAAAGCAATGTCATTATGGAATCCATTGTTCAAATACCAAGGATATAAAGTGATTATTACCAAAGTATTAAATTAATAAAAATCCTTTATTTTAGAAGAATCATGAGGCATGGGCATCAAGCCCATAATATTGTACCCAAATTAGAGCCCCTAGATAATGATGTTAAAGAAGCTCTCCACAGTTCCCCAATCAAGACCGTTGCAAGGTGAAGGCAACAACCTCAGTGAGACAAAGCTAGATTGACTCTATGGATGAGTATTTTGATATTGCAAGGTATAATGCTTAGGAGTAAGATGGCTCTTGCTAGGTTAAAGTTTACTATTGTGGCCAGAAGGAGTTGGAGGAACTATCTTATATCTAACCTTCTTAATCAAGATGAGTTACAATGGGAAGGTCCATGAAGAACTACCTTCATCAGAGATTTTGCCCTCCTAGAAGAAAAGATAAATAAGTTATTCTTAGAACTTTCTCAAAATGGAAAACCTATCGAAGTGTATCATCAATATTATGCTACCCTTGTCAGATACACCCCAATAAAATGGATGATGAGTCTCTTCTTCATCGGTTCGTTAGAAGATTCTGCCAGGTTTTTGTGATTCAAGCCCCTGCCAATTTCCAAGGTAAATATTTTAAGCTTTGAATCGATTTAGATAGCACTCAATCTTTTATTTTGACAAGATACAAACATAAGTAAATAATCAGCCCCAACAAGCACTGTAAACTAATGTAAATGGAATTGGCAAGCTCTTTCATCCGCCATGTGATGGTGGACATAATTCAATTTTCCTTGGATTGAAGCTGACTGAGTGTAGATTAAGAGTCTTTTCCTTGAGTGTGTGTGATGGAATCCTTGTAATGGATTAATTAGCTCATGTAGAACCAAGATGATATTCATTATTATAAAGGGACCATCTCCTTACTAGATCTCCCGTGAGAAGCGCTAGGTCACCTGCGAAGGATCCTAGAGGGTGCTGACCATACGGTGCTTAGGCTCTGGGTCACCGAAGATACCCACACGTGCGTCGTGGAGATATTGGAACAAGGAGTAAGAGTTGTTTTCTGAAATCGGGCATGGATCTGGTTGATTGACCTTGCTGGTCAATCAACGGATGAGTCCATGGCTCTTTTATATGGATCTGTTGGTTGAACTTGCTGAACGGAGATTCCATCTTGATTTTTATAAGTGAATATATTGCCGGTTACTATGAGCTAGGAACTATCGAAAAGACCCCTGAGTGGACAGGTGGTGAGCGTTCTGGTTGCCAATGATGCCATAGATACACCGATGAAGGAATGATTGGAATTAAGGATTCAACCAGAGATTTTGAGGATTATGATCAGTGACACTATGGTTTCATTAAATGATTCTTTAAAGATAACTGAATCTGTGAAAAAGAAAATTTCATATTGGGTGTGTAAGTGGTGTGACTGGCGTTAAATTTGCATGAATATCCAGCTAGGGGACCTGGGAACTCTTTTCCCTGGTACCCGAGATAAAACCTAACCAAATTCCTAATTAGATCCCATTACTACAGTGGTTGGGGTGGCTAACCCATGGCACTGAGGCTAGACTGATGGATCCGTAAAATGAGACTCAATTCTGCTATAGTACGATAGATGAAATAAATCCCACATAGAAATTGTTCTATGGAAAAAGAATCAACGGCTGTGCCTCTCGAAGGGGAAAAAAGCATTGGTTTCTATGATCCAAGTGCAAGTTCCTTCCTTGATCTGACCCAAGAGACTCACAGTTTCGGTCGGATCAGTTTGTTAAGTAATGACCCTGACTACGTTAGAGTAAAAATATCATGGAGGAATCGCCCGCGCTTTCTGGGCGAGGGAATTTTTTCCAGGTTCAGTTTTTGAAGAACCGAGGGATTAGTCTCTTGTCCGGATATCCGTGGTGGGCGAGGCCCCGAGTGAGGGATCCTACCCCGCATAAGGAGTGCTACTTCCGCTGCTAGCACCCCCAAATTCGTTACGTGGAAGGGGCAGGAATCTTTTAGAGAGAGCCTTCAAAGTGTTATATTACTTCTCGATATGTGTTACAAACGCCATGTTATGCCATATACAGGACACACAAAATCCCAAGGGTGCATGGGATACTTTGGTAAAGTTGTATGATACAACTACATCACCAAAGAAGATGCAATTGAAGCAGAAGATTCATGGTGTGACTCGAAGCAATAGAAGTGTAAATGATTATGTGCAAGAGATCAAAGAATGTGCTGATGCACTAGCATCTATTGGTGCTCCTATGGATGATGATGACTTGATAGCAACGGATGGCGAAAGATTTCACCAAGGCCTTTGATGGCTTTTGAATACTATTGAAGTTCTTTAATGTATTGTAATGAAGTAATACATAAATTTTCATTTATGCTTAATTTATAATGATTTTTAAGCATTTCTCTCTCTCCCCCAAAGAATGGTCATTCCTATGACCTATTCTCAATTCGAATGAAGCTTCTCATGAAGCATTTCTCTAATCTAAAAGTAATTTCTATGCTTGTCTAATTGGAGGCCAAAATAATGGCTTTTTAATACTTTTATGCTATTAAATTTATGGTAAAATTAAGAATCAATCCATAACTAGTGGTTATTCTAATCATAGGGATATTACTAAACTTTATGCTTTCAAATTATTTGAGAATTATCAGTAATAGCAGCGGAGCTATGGTAAAATTTTTGAAAAAAAATTAACACATAAATCATTTTCATTCATAATATGAAAAGAGGACTTCCTACCATATTCTAGGATTAATCATCCTAGATTAATTAAATGATTCTCATTTTAATCATGAAAAATTTAATTTTTATATTTACACATAAATAGTTAATTAGGAAAAAGAGGAATTTCTAGTAATCCATTTTTATGTTAAAAGAGTAATCCTCACCATGACAATGGAAATCCATGTATTCCAATGAACTAAGAGAAAAATTTGTGATGCTAAAATAATGTATATTTTATTTAAAAATTAAAGAAAGATTCTAGTTAAATTTATCTTTTTGTATAGATAAGTTTAAATGATGAAAGGAAAATTTCCACCGTATTGGAATTCAAATATTTAAATGAGGAAAGTGTAATTTTTAGCATATTGGAATTAATGAGCATTTTATTTAAATTTAAAGATGAATTTTAGATAAATTTATTTTATCTAAGAGAAATATTTAAATGGTAAAAGAGGAATTCCTATGACATTTGGAATTCCATCATTGAAATGAAAAAAGAGAAATTCCTAGTATATTAGAATTAATGAGTATTTTAATTAAATTCAAAGATAAAATTAAGATAAATTTATTTTATCTAAGAGAAATATTTAAATGGTAAAAGAGGAATTCCTATGACATTTGAAATTCCATCATTGAGATGGAAAAAGAGAAATTCCTAGTATATTGGAATTAATGATGAGTATTTTAATTAAATTCAAAGATGAAATTTAGATAAATTTATTTTATCTATGAGAAATATTTAAATGTTAAAAGAGAAATTCCTATGACATTTGGAATTCCATCATTTAGAAAAAGAGAAATTCCTAGCATATTGAATTAATGGGTATTTTATTTTAGATGAAATTACTTTATGAGAAGTATTTAATGTGATAAAAGAGGAATACCCATGACATTGGAATGCAATTAATTAAATGTAAAAAGAGGAATTCCCATGGTATTTGAGATCCAAGAAATTATGAGAAGAAGATGAATTTTTAGTATAATTCAATTTATGATTATTTATCAAAAGTGGAAATATGGGTAGAATTGATTTCTGTAAATCCCATGAATCCTTTTATTCGAAAGAGGAATATTGAATTTAATTCATTTGAGAAATTGAGAATGAATATGGAAATAGTCGTCGAGAAAAAGAACCTTTAATTAGGCCAAGCAATTGGCAAAAATTTAGAAAAAGTCCCATTATCGGGATCAACCTCGAAAAAGCTTTTAAATGGGAATAGCATGTGAATGGATGAGATAAGGTGAAAATAGGATGTGATAAGATGTGTATGGGATGAGATAGGATGTGATAAGATGTAAACGAGATGCGATATAATAAGAATGGATGTGGATGTGTATGTGGAAGAATGGATGTGGATGTGGATGTGGATGTGGATGTGTATGTATGGATGTGGATGTGTATGTGGAAGAATGGATATGGATGTGTATGTGGAAGTATGAATGTGGATGTGTATGTGGAAGAATGGATGTGGATGTGTATGTGGAAGAATGGATATGGATGTGTATGTGGAAGTATGAATGTGGATGTGTATGTGGAAGATGTGTATGTGAAAGAATGAATGAAGATGTGTAAGTGGAAGATGTGTATGTGGAAGAATGAATGTGGATGTGTATGTGGAAGATGTGTATGTGGAAGAATGAATGTGAATGTGGTTGTGCATGTGGAAGATGTGTATGTGGAAGAATGAATGTGGATGTAGTTGTGTATGTGGGAGAATGGATATGGATCTGTATGTGAAAGTGTGAATGTGGATGTGTATGTGAAAGTGTAAATGTGGATGTGTATGTGAAAGAATGGAAGTGGATGTGTATGTGGAAGAATGGATATGGATGTGTATGTGAAAGTATGAATGTGGATGTGTATGTGGAAGAATGGATGTGGATGTGTATGTATGGATGTGGATGTGTATGTGGAAGAATGAATGTGGATGTGTATGTGAAAGTATGAATGTGGATATGTATGTGGAAGAATGGATATGGATGTGTATGTATGGATGTGGATGTGTATGTGAAAGAATGGATATGGATGTGTATATTAAAGAAGGGATGTGGATGTGTATGTGAAAGGATGTGATATCGATGTGAGTGAATGAATGAGATGTGATGTGATGTGAATCGGGATGTGAATAAATGAGATGTAATGTCATGCGAATCGGATGTAAATGTATGATATGGGATGTGAATGGATGGTGATGTTATGTGAATCGGGATAAGAATGAATGAGATGAGATGTGAAATGAATGAGATGAGATGTGAAATGAATGAGATGAGATGTGATGTAAATTGAGACGGATGTGAAATGAATGAGGTGTGATGGATTGAATATGGGTTGATGCGAGTGGATGAGATGTGATGAGAATAAACGAGGAAAGATGTGATGAGATGGAAAATGATGTGATTGGATGAGAATGGGTATACATATGAATTGGATATGGATTAAGTAATGTGGACGGATGTGAAACAATGTAAAAGACAAGAGTTAATTATAGGAACTGTATTTATGACCTGTTTTTAAATGATTGTTTTATGTCAAGAATGTGGGGAAAGCATTTTTGACCGTCTTGTGAATGAGGTCGTGGGGCGACCTAACACTAGTAAAGTTACAACAGCTGACGGAGAGTTGATGGAGGACGTCTCACGTAGCAAGGTCGCGGCCAAGGTCTTGATATGGTGAGCTTCCGGTACGGTGGATGAGGGACCAAGGAAGCGGCCTATGAGTGAAGCGCTAGGTCACCTGCGAAGGATCCTAGAGGGTGCTGACCATACAGTGCTCAGGCTCTGGGTCACCGAAGATACCCACACGTGCATCGTGGAAGATATTGGAACAAGGAGGAAGAGTTGTTTTCTGAAATCGGGTATGGATCTGGTTGATTGATCTTGCTAGTCAATCAACGAATGAGTCCATGGCTCTTTTATATGGATCTGTTGGTTGATCTTGCCGATCTTCAATGGAGATTCCATCTTGATTTTTATAAGTGAATATATTGCCGGTTACTATGAGCTAGGAACTATCGAAAAGGCCCCTGAGTGGAAAGGTGGTGAGCGTTCTGGTTGCCAATGATGCCATAGATACACCGATGAAGGAATGATTGGAATTAAGGATTCAACCGGAGATTTTGAGGATTATGATCAGTGACACTACGGTTTCATTAAATGAAGCTTTAAAGATAACTGAATCTGTGAAAAAGGAAATTTCATATTGGGTGTGTAAGTGGTGTGACTGGCGTTAAATTTGCATGAATATCCGGCTAGGGGGCCTGGGAACTCTTTTCCCTGGTACCCGAGACAAAACCTAACCAAATTCCTAATTGGATCCCATTACTACAGTGGTTGGGGTGGCTAACCCATGGCACTGAAGCTAGACTGATGGATCCGTAAAATGAGACTCAATTCTGTTATAGTACAATAGATGAAGTAAATCCCAGATAGAAATTGTTCTATGGAAAAAGAATCAACGGCTGTGCCTCTCGATGGGGAAAAAAGCGTTTGGTTTCTATGATCCAAGTGCAAGTTCCTTCCTTGATCTGACCCAAGAGACTCACAGTTTCGGTCGGATCATTTTGGTAAGTAATGACCCTGACTACGTTAGAGTAAAAATATCATGGAGGAATCGCCCACACTTTCTAGTAGGTGAGGGAAGTTTTTCCAGGTTCAGTTTTTGAAGAATCGAGGGATTAGTCTCTTGTCCGGATATCCGTGGGCGAGGCCCCGAGTGAGGGATCCTACCCTGCACAAGGAGTGCTACTTCCGCTGCTAGCAGCCCCGAATTCTTTGCATGGAGGGGACAGGGATCTTTCAGAGAGAGCCTTCAAAGTGTTGCATTACTTCTCAATATGTGTTACAAACGCCATGTTATGCCATATACAGGACACACAAAATCCCAAGGGTGCATGGGATACTTTGGTAAAGTTGTATGATACAACTACATCACCAAAGAAGATGCAATTGAAGCAGAAGATTCATGGTGTGACTCGAAGCAATAGAAGTGTAAATGATTATGTGCAAGAGATCAAAGAATGTGCTGATGCACTAGCATCTATTGGTGCTCCTATGGATGATGATGACTTGATAGCAATTACATTAAATGGCTTGGATAAAGAGTACAAGGCATTTGAAACCTCTATTAGGGTTAGAGGTGGAGACCCCCCCGACTTTAATGAGCTGATTTGATTGCTTATTGTGGAAGAGATGAAACTTGGAATACGTGCCTCATCTAGCACAAATGAAAGTTCAAGGGATCAAGCATTCTACACTCATCGTGGTGCTAGAGGCAGGGGGAGATTCAGCCCAAGATGGACGTGTAGGTGGCCGTGGTTGGCAGGATGGATCACCACAGTCTCAACAAAATTTTCAGCCGTCATTTGGTGCTAGAGGTGGTCGTGGTTTTCACCCTCATGCTATAGGGAGATCTATATCTAGAGGCAGGGGGAGATGGCAAACATCGCAACAGAATGCTAGTAGCATTAAGTGATACTATTGTGGTGAAATGGGACATATGGCTAGAGACTTCTATAAAACGCAGAATGACTTCCGTGGTGGTGGAAGAGTGCAGCATTGGCAATTATGCATCATCTAGTAATACAGAACATAAGGAGCACTTGTTTGCCATGAAACATGTAATAGGTACTATGACATCACAAAGGGAGAGTGATGATATTTGGTATATGGATTCTGGAGCATCAAACCACATGACATGCCATGGTGTGAGTGGTTTGACAGGATGACGCCTACACATAAGGGCTATGTTGCAAGAGGATGATACTCAACATCCTATTACACATGTTGGTAGTGTGCCATTGTGTATGCATGATGGCAAAGTAAAAACCATGTCAGATGTGTTGTATGTGCCAACAATTACAAAGAATCTTGCATCGGTTGGTCAAGTGGTGGATCAAGGAATGCAAGTCATATTCAATCAACATGGCTGTTTTGTTGAGGACTTCAAAAATGGTTGCAAGTTAATTGCAAAGGGGGAGAAAGAAGGTAGATTGTTCAAATTGAGTGCAGGCATTCGAGAGTTGAAATCTGCCATGTTTTCAAAAAGTGAAGGGGTTGTGCCAGACATTGAAATTTGGCATAAGAGAATTGGGCATGTGAATATTCAAAAGCTGAAATCGATGCAAGCAAAAGGTATAGTTGGTAGTTTGCCTAGGTTCAAATAAGTAATCATATATGTGAAGCATGTAGATTTGGGAAGTAGGCAAGGTTTCCATTTCCAAAAGATGGTCAAATCAGCAGAAGACCATTGGAAATCATTCACAGTGAAATAAGGGGTCCTGCACAGACTCCAACTATCAATGGTTACAGGTATTATGTCACATTTATTGATGACTACAGCAGGATGACTTGGATTTACTTCTTGAAAGAGAAGAGTGAAGCACTTGGGAAGTTCATTGACTTCAAAGCATTGGTGGAAAAGCAGTATGGTCAATGGATCAAGTGTTTGAGGATAGATGGTGGTGGTGAGTACACATCCCGTGCATTTGATGCCTTCTTGAGAGAGCATGGGATAAGAAGACAAATTACATGTAGGTACACACCACCTCAACTGAATGGTGTTGCTGAGAGGAAAAACAGGATCATTAGTGAGATTGTAAGAGCTATGCTTAATGAGAAGCCTATGCCAAATTATTTTTGGGCAGAAGCATGTGGTACTGCAGTGTACTTGTTGAACATGACTCCTACCGCAGCTATACATGAGAGTACACCTATTATGAGGATGACAGGATTTAGGCCGGACATTGGTCACTTGAAAGTCTTTGGATGTGTTACATATGTTCATGTACCAGATGAGAGAAGAAGGAAATTGGATCCAAAGACTGAAAAATGTGTTTTCATTGGGGTATACACAAGAGAGAAAAGCATACAAATGCTATAATCCAGTGACAAAATAGGTTGTCATTAGCAGAGATGTGATCTTTGATGAGATAGGAAGCTGATGACATAGATGCAAATGAGGATGTGAATCTTCCTATATGCAAGAATCTATGAGTATAAGTGGACCACTTTAGTCATCCAGTGATAATGTGAGTCCATGGTCAGGAAGATTAAGACATGATGTGAGCACTGAGAGTAGTGTTGTGGACAAAGAAAAGAAGAAAGTGGAAGGAATTGGTATTGGTGCTACAGGTTATGATTCATCAAGCTCAGAAAACCTTGATGAAGAATTGGGGATTCCAAAAATGAGAACTCCAGGTGTTATGAATGACAGGTATGTGCCACCACATGCTAGAGAACATGGAGCTCATAGTGAGCCACAACCAGTGAGGAGATCACAGAGAGTGAGATACCCAGTACTACAGAGGTTGACATACAGTGGTTATGCTATGCATTATGCATATATGACATCAGTGGTAAAGCATGTAGAGCCTTCATGTTTTGAAGAGGCTATTGGCAAGGAGACATGGGATAGAGCCATGGATGAGGAGATGGATGCCTTGGTGCATAATGACACATGGGATTTGGTAGATTTGCCAGATGGCAAGAATGTGATTGGTTGTAAATAGGTTTACAAAGTGAAGTGTAAATCAGATGGTTCAATAGAGAGGCATAAAGCAAGGTTGGTTGCAAAAGGATATGCACAGAGACATGGTTTGGATTATGCTGAGACATTTAGCCCAATGGCTAAGATGGCTACAGTTAGGTCTGTGATATCTATGGCTACTTCTCGTGGATGGAATCTGTTTCAAATGGATGTGAAGAATGCCTTTCTCAATGGTGAGCTACAAGAGGAAGTATTTATGGAACAGCCACAGGGGTATGTACACCCTAAGTATCCCCACACGTGTATGGAGATTGAAGAAAGCATTGTATGGTTTAAAGCAGGCACCAAGAGCTTGGAGTGACAAAATAAGCAAGTATCTTATGAGCATTGGTTTTCATGTGGGAAACTCAGATTCTTCACTTTATGTGAAGAAGACACAGAATGGAGGATTGGTTGTGATAGTCAAATATTTTGATTGTGACAGATGATCATGGGAAAGACATTGAGGATATGAAGACATCTTTAAGCACAGAGTTTGATATGAAGGATTTGGGTGAACTAAGATTCTTTCTTGGCATTGAGGTGATCAAGACATCTCATGGTATATGGCTGGTGCAAAGGCAGTATGCCTTAGACATGTTAGCAAAGTATGGAATGACAAGTTGTAAGCCTATGATGACACCTTTGGAGCATAATATGAAGCTTATGGAGGCTGATTTGGGTGATGAACTGGAAGATGTCACCATGTACAGGAAAATGGTGGTAGTCTTATCTACTTGACTATTATGAGGCCGGACTTATGCAATGTATGCTGTGGGACTAGTGAGTCAGTTTATGCAAAGTCCCACAGGAAGCCTCATTTGGATGCTGTTAGGAGGATTATGAGATATGTGAAGACCACTGCCCATTATAGTGATCTATTTTATGAGTTAGGGAAAGAGTTGAATGTGTATGGTTACACAGATGCAGATTGGACAGGAAGTTCATATGACAAGAGATCTACTAGTGGGTATGCGTTTAGCATTGGGAGTGCTGCAGTGAGTTGGAGCAGCAAGAAGCAACCCACAGTTGCCTTGTCTACTAGTACAGAGGCAGAATATAGAGGTGCAGCTATGGCCGCATGTGAGGTGATGTGACTGAAAAAGCTACTTGATGATTTGGGTCAGCATTGTGATGATGGAGTTGTCATACATTGTGACAACATGAGCAGTATACAGTTGGCTAGTAACCCTGTCTATCATGAGAGGACCAAACACATAGAGGTCCATTATCTCATCAAGGAGAAAGTGTTAGATGGACAGATTGATTTGTCTTATTTGAAGACAGATGAGCAAGTGGTTGACATATTCACTAAGTCACTTGGGAAGTGAGTACTTCCGAGACAGGCTTGGAGTACGAGAGATGGATATGATGAGCTTGAGGGGGACTGTTGACAGCCCAAGCTCATCTTCTTCATCTATGGCTATACATCATGAGCTTGAGAGCGACTGTTGAGATTACAATCTTGATGACAGCTAGAGCTAGGCACGATATGTGCTGGCATGGTAGATAGCAGCATGTGTGTGATAATAAATGACCGCGTCCAGCTGGCCACAGTGTGTGGACATTAGATAGGGTTATTTGGTGTGTGAACACAGCACATTGAGTGTGTGGTGTGTAGTTCTCTTCTATTATGCAATGTGTGAGAGTGGATATGGCTTCCCTCTTTGGTTAGGGTTACACTAATGGATTAGGGTTTGCTCTCTTGTGTGTGTGCTCTCTCTTTATCAATCTTTTATCACAATCCCTTGGTTGTCCTGGCCTGGAGACTTTAGCACTTGTAGATGAATAAGATGATTAAAGCTGCCTAGTCCATTTGCATATTTGGCTATGAGCTTATTGAGATGAAGCTCCATGACTTGGATAAACACTTAATAATAGGAACCTTTTATAAGTGTGATCCACAAAGGCTGGCTAACTAGCTCTATGCTTACACTAGTGTAAATCTTATACTCGTTGGTACCCTTAATTAAGCTATCCTATGGAGTGCCTTTTATATACAAGTGGCACGATCACACACGTAAAATAATACATTACAATTATTTAATGTGAATTTTAACTTTTGATGCGCGTGGTTAAAAGAGGTAAAAAGGATGGAGTGGCCAGTGTTGATAGTAGCTATGAGGTCTCCATCTCGAGGGTTAACATACCACCCTTCTCGGTGCACATTCTCTCCTTGGAATATGTCGATGAAGATGAGTTGATGCTGCATGCAGGATAGGTTGGTGTTGCTTGATTGTGGATCTCATGGAAATATGTTGAGAAGTCTGGCGATATCTACATGACAACATGGCAACTAATAAAGTGTTCTTATTGGCAATACTATAACTTTAACAATGATTTAATACTTAAACATGTAATCGTGAAACTTTGTTTATGGTTGGTCATATTTCCCTAGTTTTTACATGGAGTCATATTAAAGTTGGTCCAAATTCTATCAAACCAAAACTTATTTAAGAATATGCCTAGGGTCATGGCCTAAGTCTCACCACACACTCACTTATGTGAACCCATCTCTCAAGCTATAGTCTAGTCTTATAACTAAAATCGCTAAGTGATTTATTTATAAAGCCTTATTTTTAAATTATATATATAATCTAAAATAAATAAATAAATATCCAAAAATAAATAAGTAAAAATAAGGCACCATCCTGTAGAGACCAAAGTAATGGCCTAGAGATATCTGTTAAGAGTAATTAAGAATCGCTTAAGTATCACTTGATTATGGCGAGCGATGGCTTTGCTTTAGCCTTTTTTTACACAAGGTCCCACCCCCTGAAGGTCAAGGCTATAGCCCCAAGACACCGGTACTAGGAGCTAAAAGACCTACTAAGATCTAACATGGTGATGGTTATCTTCTTGGTTCCCCTCTTTAAAAAAAATAGATTCTAGATTTTTGTTTTTTGTTTTTTGATTTTAAATAAAACTGTCCTCACCTTTGCAACTCACGTAGAAGTCTACAGTCTAATTAGAGACTAGAGAAGATGCAATAAAGGAAGGTGGAGTACTTGGAATACTCCTTTGGCATACCTTAAGTTCAATCTAGGTAAAGATTGAACTAGGACCATTTTCAAGAGAGGAATTTAGTAGTTAATGATCATCCAAAGAATAACCATATGAAATTTGAACCAGTCATATGAAAGATAATTAGGCACTCAATTAAACACTATTATTTTTAAGAATTAAAAATAATAGTGGCATGTGAGTGATTGGTTTTGAATGCACCTAGTTGATCATATGGTTTGGAAGTTGCTCTTGTAGAATTGTATCTTATATTATGTAGAGACTTCTTTCCATGGTTGCATCCTGCTAAACCTATAAAAATCTTTAATCTCATCGCAAAACAATTCATTAGATAGCTATGATTCATACACCAAGTCCTACTCAGTTTCACTAGGGCCATCCTTCTTCTCACAAGTTGCCTCTAACAAGTACACCTCCTCGAGTGTATGGGGCAATGGTATGAGTGCATGCTGACTAGGGCCATCCTCCTTCTCACAAGTTGCCTCTAACAAATACACCTCCTCGAGTGTATGGGGTAATGGTATGAGTGCATGCTGACTATAAAATGGCATAGGTACTACAGGCAAGTGAGCTAAGTAGCTACCTCTTTCTAAGCTAACAAGGAAATCATCTACTATGCTCCAAAGTGGACAAATGGTTGGCAACATTATTTCATAAAATGGTTGGCATAGGTACTACATGCAAGTGAGCTAAGTAGCTACCTCTTTCTAAGCTAACAAGGAAATCATCTATGCTCCAAAGTGGACAAATGGTTGGCAACATTATTTCATAAAATGATGGTGTGAGTGCATAATATCTTTCATTTCTCCATTATTCTATGAGTTCTTCTTGGGCAGTCCTTACTTGATAGAGTCCACTAACTATGTAAAGCACACTAAGGCCATCATGTCGTTGTGGGGTTTCTCCTCCCAAGGACTGAAGGAGCCCCATCCCATAGCGCCTAAAGTAAGTTCTACAATGCCATCATCATCAGTAGGATGCTGTGGGGAGAGCGTGTGATGCTCACATGCAAGACACCATATGGTGCAATGGGGTGAAATTGTAAGCAAAAAAAGTCAACACAGGTAGTTCCACAACATCTCTCTCTTAATGATGCATAAAAATAGCGCAAGTGAGTTTGGAACAGGGGAATAGTTAACTCCCCTTGATAGTACTAATCCATACAATCCATGTCCAGGATAGGGATAGCCGAATCAATCCATGATGAAAAGTCCATGTTCAAGGCCTATAGTAATAAAAGTAATATAAGACAGACTTACATTTCTCTCTCTCTCTCTCTCTCTCTCTCTCTCTCTCTCTCTCTCTCTCTCTCTCTCTCTCTCTCACACACACACACACACACAAATTTGGCTCTTTCTCATTATCTTAAAAAAATAAACAAATTTGTTTTTTGTTTTTTGTGTATGTGTTATCTTGTACATGTTAGTGCAAGTAATATTGTTATGGGGCTAGCTTTTCCCAACAAGCTCCCTCCTTATACGGGCATGAAATTGTCAAGGAGAAAAAACATGGGATAGAAGTGTAGCAAATAGCATGTTTTTCCCTCTTCCTACATCAGTGTTAGTTGTTGAGAGGTACACCTTTGTTTACTTGTTACAGCACATTTAAGGGTGGTAAAGGCTTTCATGAGACTGAATGGGTCTTCGGAGCTTTCCTCATGAGAGCGTGCATGCAAGGTGAGTTCTGTTTGTGTGATGGGCCCCCCTTAAGACATGAATGGGGTTTAGGTTTGGATATTTAATGAGGGTACTGTAACCTTTTACGTAGAAGTAGAAGCTTCCCCGGGCATTCCCCTTTCTGAGGTACTTGTTGACCTTGGGTGTCTTTAGGGATCCAAATTTGCTGGGGTGATGATGGTGAAGGTTCATCAAAAATTTTCTTCCCCTTGTCTAATTTTGAACCTTTAGAGCTTGTGACCACTGACAAGACTTGGGAGTTTGTTAACAGTGAGTTTGTTTAGGGATCCAAATCCAATGGGTACCCTTGTAGTAGAGCCTTGAGCTTCAATTAAGCATGTAGGTATCCATTTTGGGGTAACTCATAGTGTGGACCTTCTAGAGAGATTGTCTCTTCAAGATTTTCCTTATTAGGCTAGTTAAGGTGGCATGGATAGTGAAATTTTAGGAACCCATTTGAAGGTGGATCGGGGTTACCAATTTTTAGCCCATTGGGATGGTTGGTTCTTTTGATAAGGAGGTTTTAAGAACATGAAGGGAAAAGAACTCAGAGTTCTGATTCAAGAGGTTTCTTTAGGCTTAGACGATGGTGAGGTGTTCTCCTTGTGATTCTTGATAAGAGTAAGAGGCAGCAGAGTGGTGAGTTATGTGTAGAGGGCCAAGCAATGAGGGTTGGAAATTCCCCCACAGAGACACGCTCTGTTGCGACCAATTAATAGTGCACTTTACATCTTTCATCCACCTACTATGACCAAGTATTAGTGGTTCCTTTAGTGTTCTTGTGGGCATAACCAGGAAGTGTCCCACTAGGTACTTATTATCACAATATATGTCAGTTTGTAGTTTTGCAAGTACTTTAGATTTCCTACCATTGATACCTTTCACTTTCAAAGAAGTATCTACAAGTTGAGGCTTCCCCCCTCTCGTTCTATGTATTAAAAGAGAGTAAATTGGTACTAGCTCTAGTATCAAGTAATGCATTATAGAACACTTTACCATAAGAGCTAGTCAAAGTACAAGATCTCCAATTTTCATTTCTTTATCCTTGAGATTATTATCAAACCATTTCATAGGAATCTGTCTTTCTTCCTCAAGTTGTTCAAGAATGAATAATCAGGTTGCCAACATATTACCTTCAAGTCTCTTGGCTATTGTTATCCTTAAGCTAGGTATCATCAATTCTCAAGGCATTACTACCTCAACCCCGTATCCTTAAGCTAGGTATCATCAATTCTCAAGGCATTACTACCTCAACCCCATATCCTTAAGCTAGGTATCATGAGCATTACTGCCTCAACCCCATATACCATCTTAAAAGTTGTGCAACCAATTGCAACTTTGTAAAAGGAGGTGTGATAAGCCCATAAAGCTATGATGAGCTTAAATTCCCAATCATTAAGCTCAGCCTCAACAATTTTAGTTTAGTATAAAAATAAGGACTTTGTTGGTGCTCTCGGCTTGACCATTTGCTTGTGGCATGGACTTGCAATGTGCAATCATGAACGTTGTGGTAAGATGTTTAATTATATCATTTTTAAAGTGCTTTCCTTGGTCACTTACCATTCAAAAGGACAACCAAAATGGGTGATAATGTTCTCATAAAGAAACTTAGTTATAGCCATAGTATCTTGTTACCATCCTCAAAGCTCTTGCTTCAGCCCATTTTTTTACATAGTCTAGCTATTAAAATGTATCTTGCTTGGGCGCTACATGTGACTAGATTGATGGGCCCCACAAAATCAATGCACCATTTTATAAAGGGTTCTTAAACTTTGACAGGGTGCAAAGGCATCATGTCCTTTTTTGTGGTTTGGGACATCATTGGCACTAGTCACATTCTCTAACAAATAATTTACAATCCTTAAAAAGCATGGACCACTAATACCCAAATTGAAGTATCTTTTTTGTAGTAATGTCTACCTACAAAGTTTCCACCACAGCTGCCCCTTGGTGTATAAGTATTCATCCTCAGTGGGGCAACATCGTAGTATGTCATCCTTACCTCTTCTATAAAAGGTTCCAACAATTAATTATTAAGGCTCTACTTCTTTTAGCAATTTCCTTGCTAGATCTCACCTGAAATTCTTCAATTTTGGAAAACCATTAACTAGAATGGTAAGAATTTTCTCACTCCACTATGGTATAGCTTCAACCTTGAATAGTGTAGTATCGGTAGATCATCATCTACTCCAATTGGCATAACTTCAACCTTGAATAGTGTAGCATCAGGTAGATCATCATTTACTCCAGCTAGTGCTTCATTATTAAGCATGAGATAGATAATTAGCCACCATGAAATGTTTTTTTCCAAGTCTCACAACCACTATAAAATCAAATTCAACAACCACCTAGTGATTCTTCCTATGGGCATGGTTTATTAACAAGGTATAATAAGACTTGATGGTCAACATAGAAAACAAACTCATTAGCTAATAGGTAATGTTGAAATTATTCACTGCATACATCATAGCTAATCCTTCACGATCTGTGGTGGCATAGTTTATCTCAACCTCACACAAT
The DNA here is from genome assembly GCF_041138505.1 of Cibotium barometz. Taxonomy (NCBI): domain Eukaryota; kingdom Viridiplantae; phylum Streptophyta; class Polypodiopsida; order Cyatheales; family Cibotiaceae; genus Cibotium; species Cibotium barometz. The sequence goes on along the minus strand of NC_141088.1, from coordinate 4,187,754 downwards.
TGTTGGCTAGCAAAACTTATAGGGTAGTCTAGTTTGTGTTCACCAAGTTGAGCTAGGATGCATCCAATAGCAAAGTTAGAAGCATCTATATGCCCATGGAATATAATATCCTAGTTTAGCACTCTCACAAGATAGGAGAGCTAGCTACAGCTTACTTTAACGTATCATAGACATGTTGGCACTCTTTTGTCCACTCAAATATAATGAGAAGCTTATACAGCAGACGAGAAATGCTGACATAGAAGAGAATAAACAGTTTGTAGTAACTTGCATGTCCCATAAGCCTTTAGACTCCCTTGTAGTTCATAGGTGGGGGTAATTTTAAGATGATTTTTATCTTGCTCCTCATCTGTGGAGATCCCATTTTTTGAACACTATATACCCTAAGATGACTCTGTGTTTTACCTAAAATTGGCACTTGTTGAAAGAGTTTAAGGATATGTGATAAAGTCTACATTGTTCAAATACCTTACGTAAATAAGATAAATGCTCCTTCCATGGCAAATGAATGCATAAGTCATCTAAGAAAGGTTCAAGAAACTTCCATAGAAAATCCTTAAAAGCAGTATTCATAAGTTATTGGAATGGGGCTGGTGAACTTGTGAGACCAAATGGCATAGCTCTATAAGTGAATACACCATGTTCTGTAACAAAAGAAGTCTTAGCTTGATCCTCAGGAGCAATGGAAATTTAATTATATCCCAAGTATCCATCTAAAGAGCGGTATGCTTCCTTGCCAGCTACGCATTCAACATGTTCTGAATATGGCAAGGCTAATGGTCTCTTCTTGTAATTGCATTTACCTTCTTGAGATCAACACATACTCTCAATTTTCTATTCTTTTTAGGTATAACCACAATTCATAAAACCCAATCTGAGTGTTCAATCTCATAGATGAATTCACATTCAATAATTTTGTCACTGTCTTCCTTAACAATTTTAGTTTACTTGGGATTCGTAGGATACGGTCGTTGCTAGATTGGTACCATGGGATTATGTGTTGAATAACCTCGAGTGCTCCCTTCATGTCATGGGAAAGTCCATGCAAAGTAATCCTTATATTATTTGAGAAGATTGGTTCAGGGTCTTCCCCAGGTTCAATCAAGTCTACTTCTTTTACTTTAGCTGGGCCATCGTAGACTCCTTCTACCTTGTTGGTTTTTATGTGGAATTATACACTAACTTATGGTCCCCACCGTCAGGTGTTAGTTCATGATCTTCTTTGAGTACTTTAGCTATAGCTTCTACTCCCTTCTCCTTTTAGGGCAGCTTTTTATTTTTCTTTCGCCTGGCCAAAATGATTAAGCTTTGGTTCGCCCCAGTGATATCCATTTTAGCTATTAACTCAGTGGTGGGAGGAGGGTGGCAATACATAACATTTTGTAATTCGTCTCCCTAATTGTAAATAAACTTGCAATGTGCATTAAATGCACTAACATACTATAGCCATTGGGCAATAGTCATCCTTTTTTACAGCCTTTTATGATGAGACGATTGGCCATATAACACTTACATCTCTGTAATTTTTTGAGATATTCCTTGGTTTTTTGAGAATGCTCATTTCTTTCTTTAGATTGGGACTTAGTGTCAATTTCATAGCTGCTAGTTTTCGTTCAATATTATCAGTGGTGTTTTGTTCATGGTTTCTATAGAGTTGGTGTCGGTTTTGGTTTCCATTTCAAACTCATCACCACCTGTACTTATGTTAGAGTTATCCCATGTGAATTGAAGCTCATTATGTGCAGTCCCTTCAATATCAGAGTGTACAGCACGCAACATTCGTAATGGTACAACCTTTGAGAGTTCACCATTAGGTGTAACCCATGTAGACCCTCTTGTTCCCCAACTATCAATTGTGGCTATCATGTGTATAAAATCAAGATCATCTTCAGGTTCTATGGCTTGTTTTTTAGCATCCTTGTAGGGCGAGTCCTTCCCTACATTGGTCTCTTCTCTACAAGTATAACAATATTTTAATGGAGCTGAACGGATGGTGGTGTCAAAATGATTTTCAAATAATCCTCCATTACCCACATAGGATGTATGGAGCCGGTGACAAGATCAACCCTAATAACTAAATCATTGAATTAGAGATAGACATGGTTCTTATACTAGTTGTGTACCATCTTTGCTTCTCTCATGAAAGGACATCCTAAGATCATTTCATACAATTTAAGTTGTTTTGAAAAGTCCATAACAATGAAAGTATGTTTAACTCGATGTTTAAGCACCCCGATCCTAAGATCTCGCAATAACCCGACATGTTTAGCGACTATTCCATAAGCCATATTAACAATAATATCTACGACTTCAAGACACAATTTAGCCATATTTTCCCAATATTTTTTTGGTAATTATGCTTACTCCTATGTTTCCATCTAGGACTCCCATTATTGTAATACCCTTTATAGTGACTAGTATAGCAATGCATTAGACTCATCGCCTTCAAAATACTGGGCTAGTTTATTGAGTGAAATTTTACCCCATAAAAAATGTTTTCTTCTTCCATGGGTTGATTTGAGCATGGCTCGAGGTGTTTTCATCGCATAATGGGGATGTTCCCTATACATGCCCATGAATGGTGGTAATCCTATGTTGAGTTATCCATTAAGAGGAGCTCTCATTTTGCTACAAACAAGTCCGGATCTTCACTCAACCAGGTTGTTATAGTTGTGCTTATCTATGAAGTTATAAAATTTAATACTTTAGGGATGTTTAGAGGTAAACCCGTCACCCCCTTTTCATAATAAGGAGGTGTGTGTGAAACTACAATATCCATCTCTGAGATAAGCTTAGTGTTATTGTACTCTAATTGTCCCTTGAACTAATCAAGAATTAAACTATGAGTAGTGGACACCTTAATCTTTTCTATTATGACACACTTGGCACTTTTAAGGGTTTGTAAGTCTCGGTATGTATTGAGGTGTTATGGTGCACAGTGTCTAAGAATCTCGCCTATTTGGGTTTTGGTCCTAATTCATCTTGTGTCTTAATAATTAAATCATTGAGCTCTTAGACTTGCTTAATCTCCTTTTGAGGGTCAAGATAAGAACCTGCTTTGCCTGATTTAGTTTCAAGAGCTCTAGTTTCCTCTAGCGTCTTGATTTTTTATTTCCTTGGTTTTGGTTTGTATGTCCCTCTGCTATGTTCAAAATCAGCTCATGTATCTAGGGAATCTAAGTCCTCTCTAGGTCCCTTATGAAGACTGTTTCTTATGGTATTCCCAAGTTTTTCTTTTCCGTTTCTCTTACTTTTCCATTCTTAACCAACTTGTTTTTCCTATGGCCCTTCTTCTTTTTTGACCCTACTATCGAGGCAATGGATCGTTGTTAGAATAATGGTTTTGAGCTTGTAGCCAGGTGATAGCATTCAAGGGTGTAAGATCAAGTTTTTTTTTAGGTTTTCTTTTACATTTAATCACTCACTCCAATCATTTTTAATGGTGTAATGATGGGTCCCATTTATAGATTTGTTGTCATAGGTTTGTTGTGGGGAAGTCTTTAATCCAATGATCTATGCCACAACGATTACAAGTGGCTGGTGGAATGTTTGAGGATGTAGCCTAGTTAAGTTGAGGAAACTTTATAAGGCACTCCAAGACTCAATAGGGAGTTTAGCACTGGTGGTAACAGTGAAGAGGCATCCTTTTTCTTGTAGTATTTATGCCATGGCCTCTTCCTATAGTATTTATGTCCTAGATCCTTCCTACAATGTGGCAAGTTAGTAAATTGGCTTAACTCCTCCCCTACCATCAACTACATAATAGTCAAGGTAAAGTTCCCTGGGGTCCTCAAACAAGTATGTGATAGGTTTTATGTCAACCTCGTACTCTTGGTAATCACAGCGCTTCAAAGCTTACTTAATGATGTGGTGTAACCCTTGGTGGTGGTGGATGAGGTCCTAAAACTGATGAAGGTAATGATACATTATGCATTGTTAAGGCTCTTAGATATAAGTTGTGTGAGATGCTCAATAATGGCCTGATTTGTTATGGGCAGGTACTAGGGCTAATGTTTGTGGTACGCCCTTGGCAAATTGAACACCAATGATTCTCTCTCCTTAGGTACATGTGTACATTATCAAGAGCTTTGTTGGTCTTCATTTCCTCTTACAAAGCCTTTGAGAAGTAATTCTAGGTCATTTTCACTAAAGTACTACCTTCAGCTATAGGTTTTACAGTTGTGGTGCTACAACTGTGGGCTACTGATGTAACAAACTTATAATTTGAAGCTCTGAGTCCCTTTATTGTTAGATTATCCTCTAGTTGGATAGCAATAGCTATGACTTCATCCCATGTGGTGATACCTCTAATGACCAAGCCATTATAGATATACTCATGCTTAAGCCCATGGATAAATCAATCAAGTAATTGATTATTTGAGAAGTGCTCATGTAGTACACAACAAGAGTTCAAATGTTTACAAGACTCCTTCATGCACAATATTTTTAGGAATAACCTTCTAAGACCCGTAAAGTTTAGATGCTTCTCAACTCTCAGGGTTTGATACCAATCACCTGCCTTGCCATCTCCAAAAGGTGTTGGTCTTTGTAAGTTTATTTCTCTTGCCTAGGGATTCAAAAACTTGATCAAAACTTTTAAGGTGTCCTCTAGGAGGGTCATAAAAAAAACTCCAATAGGTGTGCTGATGAAATATGGGCTAATGGTGCCAATGTTCTAGTTGTTTGTGAAGATATCCCCCTTGCTGTTGGGTGCATTTGTGGCAATGGCAAAGTAGAGGGAGATGCAGTGAATGGAGGATATGGAGTGAAGCTCCTAGAGTGGCCCTAGTAACAGGTGATATGGATGTGTTAACTAGGCCTAAAGCAATGACTATGGGAGTTGCAAACAACCATGATTTTGCCATAGTTGTGACCAAGGGCATGAGACTAATAGGTAACGTTGTGGGGTTGGTCATGGGTGCTATTATGAGTGGTGTAATAATCAGCACCATAGGGTCTCGAATGGTGCTAGTAGCAATATCTTATGTAGGCACATCTCTACGGTCTAGAAATGTGAAGCTTATGCTTGCAAGTTCTTGGAATCCCACGTAACCTTGTCGAATGGAAACTGGAGCTTGGTCTATGGTGTAGCCAGGTGTCACCACATATGTGGGATTGGTCGAGCTTATCGGTGGTATCTCTATCTGGCTTAGAGTAGGACCTTGTGCGTTGCTCGTCCAAATTTGTCTAGGATGTCAAGAGGACATGGTGTTTCCATGTCTCAACTTCTCTTGATCCACCATAGCATGACTATAATCCATGACCATTTGAAGATGCTCTTCCTCATCCTTAGTAGTAGAGACAATTTACTTAATTTCATCCCAACTAATAGCATAGATGAGGCCCGTAGCCAGGTCCGTCAGGGTTTCATGAGTTGCATCAAATTGCCAATTCTTAGTCTATAACATTATATCTGAGAATATTATGCTCGGATCCGTTTTGGATACAAATCTGTTGGAATCACGGGGGTTCATTATGATCAAGAAGATTCATTGTGAAGCATAATGAATGGCTTAAGCTAAAGATATTAAGACATGGATTAACTAAATCATACACATGATTAGTATAATCATGCTCACTTTTGTATTAACTGACTTGCCTTTTAAATAGGTATCATGGATACATTGACTCACCGAAGGAACTCGTGAGCATGAACCTAGGGAGCATCTCCTACATCTTCTCCTAAACCTCCTCCATAAGGCCTAGAATCTTTTCACCTCTCCATAACTCTTGGACTCTGATTTTTAACTCAACTACTTGTGCTTTTACATGGATAAAATGATTATGAACCTTAGTCCCTTGCTCCCTAATATCATAAAGGATATTTTGGTGTATTTAATCCAACACCCCCTCAACAAAATATCAATGACTAAAGTTAATGACAATGCTAGTCCTAGTTACTGTTTACAATGATGGATATGATGACCATGCTGGTGCCCATAGGTCTTACTCTTGTTAGGTTTAGGGTTTAGGGTGCCTTGTTGATGATGCTAGATGCTAGACCCTAGTTATGTTTACATCTAGTTTAGGATAAGGGGATGACTATAGGAGGGTCACTTCTCTTTTGTTTAGAAAGCCTAGCTATCTTCAAGGTAGTTAGCCTCATGTGAGGCTCCTGCTTCTTCCTTTCCTTCATATCCACTTGAATCTACTTCCTTTGCAAGTAAGGCCTTTTGAGCCTTTTTCTTGGGAAAACAATCCTTCTCTTCGTGTTTAGTTTTCCTATACAAGTTACAAGACTTCTTAGAAAACTCCTTTCTCTGAAATGATCCTATGAAAGATGCCTTTGGTACATGTTTCTTATAACCTCCTCCGGGTTAAAGTAAGCTTCCTCCTTGTAATAGTGACCTTTCCTCTGCTTGCTCTTCTTCTCCTATTTGAGTAGAGAAGCCTATATATCCAGTAGTTGATAAAGAAGGGAGGTTGGTAAGTGTGGTAACAATGTTACCATACTCATCTTCTTGTGGTAGGCTCTTTAGAAGTACTACAATAACTTCATTATCTTTAAAGTGTTTATTAATTCTTGTAAGTTGGGTTGGAATGCTCTTCATATAGTTTGGGTGAGTTGGAAGAGAATCTCGCACGTTCATTTTTAATTCAAAGAACTTTATATAAGAAGAGAGATTTTGGAGCTCTTGGCTTGTGCTCCAAATAGTACATCAAGTTTTTCTTAAGCTTCATTCGAGGTGTCCTTCCCATCGATATGGTGGATGAGATTCTCACTTAAGCCTAAGGTTATAATGGCAAGTGGTTTTTCATCTTTGGTTAGCCATGTAGCCTTTGCGCCCCTTGTATACTTGGTTTTTTGTCTGAACAAGCATAACTAGGAGATGGCTCGGATAATGATCCGTAAAGGAAAGAACGAAGGCCGAATCTCTATGGAAGACAAGGATAATCTGAATCTAGTTAGAAAACTACTACATGAAAAAGGGTTAAATTGTGTGGAAGGTGTGGAAGGTGAGGAGGAAGAGCAAATAATGAGGGAGAACCCCGACCTACTCTCATTGGTTGAAGTGAATGTATAGAAAATTATCCTAAAATATAGTCCGAATGTACTAGTAGTCCATATAGAAAAGTAAGTGCAAGATAAGGCATGGTGAACGTGGATGTAAAGAGTAACAAAAGACAGAACCAAAGCTCCAACTCTAAGAGGAAGGGGAAGCCATATTGGTAGTCATCAAGAAAGAGGGTAGAAAGCACTATGGCAAAGTTTAAGAAGATGAACTCACATAGATAAGTAGATAAACTTGGGAGATGAAGAAGTGCAAAACAATTAGAGTTAGTGCAAAGCTTGGTCAAGACCAGAAGGAAGAATTAAGAAAATTACTAAATGCATATACAAGGATGTCTTTACTTGGAGTTATACAAACATGAAAGGCGTTGACCCCAGAATTTAGCAACACAAGATCAACTTAAAGGAGACAACTTGAAGGAGGATACGATTCCTATCAAGTAAAATGGACAGGAATACAAGGATGTCTTTGATTGGAGTTATACAAATATAAAAGGCATTGACCCTAGCATTTATCACAACTTGAAGGAGGATGAAATTCCTATCCTATCAAGAAAAATAGATATCGGATAAACCAAAATTATGCCAAGTCGATGAAGGACGAGATGGCTACTAAGGGTTGGGTTCATTTACCCACAATAGATAAGGTAGAATGGCTATCACCCATTGTCATTGTCCCCAATGAAGAATGGAAAGCTTAGGGTTTTTATAAATTACAAAAAACTAAATTCTACTACTATTACTGATCCATTTTGTTACCTTTCACAATTTCATTACTAGATGTGGTGGTAAGACACGAGATGCACTCATTTTTTGATGGATTCAGTGAGTACAATCTGGTCTAGATGGCACCAAAAGACCAAGAAAGAGTGCATTTGTGATAAAATTATGATAGAAGCGCCATATTTTGCATCAAATGTTATGACATTGGCTTGAAAAAAGCACCAGCAACATTCTAGAGAATGGTTCAAGAAATATTTAATGAATATTTAACAAAATTCATGAGAGTGTTTGTGTGCATTTACAATTACAAGTGGATCCCTAATAGGACACTTAGTGTTGGCAGATGGTTTGGCAGTAGACCCAGCCAAGGTGAAAGTGATTGAGAAACTACAAAGGTACCAAGGAGTATGAAGAAACTTGCAAGATTTCTAGGGCAAATCAAGTGTTACAACACGTTTCTCAGATTCTTGGCAAATGTGGCAACATCACTATACTACAAAGTATGTTAGGTCTAGAGGATGGAAGCATTCTAGAATTTGAAGAAGATGGTTGTTTTTCATCTGTATTACACCAACCAAATTTTGACCTCATTTTCCATGTGTTTGTTGATGCATCTGATGTGGCAATTGGAAGTGCCTGATCCAAGAAGCCTGGGAAGGGTTTTTTCAACCTGTACTATGCAAATTGTAGGTTGTCCACAAATTGAAAGAAATTATTCTACTACAGAAGAGGAAGCCCTAGGGATGATCTAATCCATCAAGAAATTCAGGCATCATTTGTTAGGGAATCCCTTTGGGTTTTATATAGATCTCAAGGCACTACTATTGATAAAGAAGCTGGAAGTTGGAAAGCTTGCAAGGTGGACATTGTTACTTCAAGAATTTAGCTTCAGCATTAAGCATACATTGGGTGCAGTGAGCATGTTGTGGCAGATTTCCAATGGAGAATGGATCAAGAGAAGTGCAAACAAAGCAATAGGACTGTAGGATAACTTCCCAGACACTCAATTCTTCATAGTCACCCAAAACAAGAGCAAATGGTATGATCAGATGATGGAGTTCTTAATTGACCTGACATTTCTAGAAAGCATAATGAATAGGGACCATAATAAAATACTAATCCTCAAAATTAAGTCATTCATTCATGATGATATCAAGATAATTATATAAGATGGGCATTGATCAGGTCTTGAGAAGGTGTGTTCTAGATCATGAATAACAAGCTATGTTGGCATAAGCACACCAAGGAGCTAGTGGAGGACACTTCTTCAGAGATATAAGTGTAAAGAAGATATTCCAGATTGGATTATGGTGGCCACCATGAATGGTGCTCAAGAATGCCCATGTATTTACAAAGGAGTGTGACACATATCAAAGGATGGGACAAACCAAATGCATCAGATAAAATGTCTCACCATCCTATGTTACCCCCAGGAGTCGTTCCACAAGTGGGGTTTGGACTTTATATGATCTTTCAAACCTATAACTCAAAGGACAAGAACAAGTATATTCTAGTTAGCCAAAGGCTACAATAAGTGGATGGTAGTGAATACAACAAGTTTTAACATGGTTCAGCAGAAGCAATAAGAATCAAATAAGAAAAATTAACAAATCTAAGAGAGCAAAAACGTATGACCTGACTAATAACAAAAAGTCCAAGAAACGTGTTATTACATGTTACAAATGTCGTCAAAAGATACATTATGCTAAACGTTGTACAATGAAAAACGAGTTCGTTCCTCCATGCATAGCCAATGCAAACATCTCAAGCAAGAGAGGAACATCATTGATAAACAATTAAACAGTGGAGGTATCTACTCAAATCCTTTTTATAAACATTTCATATTTGTTTCTATATTTTTTATATCATTTCTATAACATAAAGACTTATAGAGTAAAACTTAGAAACCCATAGTTCCAAGGTTAAGTTTTACTCAAATTGAGTAACTGAAGAAACATTTAGATTTTATTGTGTTAAGTTTACCAAGATATTAATACTTTAAGAATTATCAACACTCCAAGATAAATTACCAAGATATTAATACTTCAAGAATTATCAACACTTCAACACTCGTGTGCCATGCCAGTGTAGGTACATGTGATTTGATATTATGGTTGCCTATTTCTCGTGACAATGTTGGGATTGATTAATGTATTCAATTGATTGTTTAAGTAACATGGATCATGACTATGGGTATAGGTAGTAAGATATGCGAGGGTACCAATTGAGATGTCACACTGGATCATGACTATGGGTATAGGTAGTAAGATATGCGAGGGTACCAATTGAGATGTCACACTGTACGAGAGCACCGATTGAGGTGTCGTACGGATAGTGGATTGAGCGGAGGTGTGAAGACAAAGATCATGTACTAATTCTGATATTTTTGCATTAGCATTTAATTGATAATTTGTAGCCTATCATATAGCTAGAGTTTATGTGCATATGTGTACAAGGTTATTTTATGTGTATATGTGCACAAGATTATTTAATGTGACTGTGTGCACAAGTAGTTGTGTATGTAAAAGTTCATTTAATTTATTATTGGGCAAATGTTTAAGTATGTGTAAACATTTGAAACTTTGGACAAGGTTATTTATATGTAAAGAAAAAGCCCAAAAGTGAAAAAGGTGCTATTATTGGTCTCAACAAGGGCTTAAAATATGAATATGACATAAATACCGCGTGTGGGAGAAGGCACCACACATGTAGGGGAGGAGATTGTGCCCAATGTCCTTGTTCATGTGCTAATAAGTAATTTCTTCTTCTTTGCTATGCTATGGATTGTTAATTTACTGTGTACACCCTTGCTTATTTGAATTGCAAGCTAATTTATTGTGTACACCCTTGCTTATTTGAATTGCAAGCTACGCAAATACTTAGAGAAAAGATTCAAGTTTCAATTATGTAACAAAGTGGCTTGAATCAAAGGTGATGTGAAGACTGCAAAAGGAAAGAATGTGGCCCTGTTCTTAGACGAGAATATCATTACAAGATTTGGTAGCCCCTTAGTTGGTAAGCGATCAAGGAGCCCACTTTATTAATCGAGTCATTGAAGAACTTTGTGAAGTATACAAGATCCGTCTCATGAAGAAGTCCACCCCTTACGACCCTTGTGAAAATGGTCACAGTTAAGTGAAATTCACCAATAGGATGTTATGCTTCATCCTTACTCTCACGGTGGCAGCCCATAAGTGGGACTATGATGAGAGATTAGTAGAAGCTTTGTGATTGCACATAAGGTAACAATAAGCCAAACCCCATGTATGAAACCTAAACAACCTTTCTAGTGGATTTGAAGTTATCATCTCTTAGAGTATCTTTATCAAAGGTTGGGAGAGCAAGAATCCATGAACCAAAGGCTACTTCATTTTGAGAATGTTTAGATGAGATTCAAAGGATGTCCTTGCAATGCATAGAGGCCACACAATTAAGATGAAAAGTTTACCGTGATAGGTTCCTCAAGCCAAAAGTGTTCAAAGAAGGTGAGCTTATCCTCATCTATGATTCTAGGTTTGTTAAGTTCCTAGGAAAGCTCCAGCAAAGATGGATGTGACTCATTCTGTACATCTGAAATCCTTGCCTCTAGCCTGGAAAGAGTTCAAATTTATGTATGGTTGTGGCCTAATGATGTATTAAAAGCCAGCCATGAGCCTTGTATATAGGGGTAGAGATAGGCAATGGGCACCCACTTAAGTTGGGTGGCTAGTCAAAGTCTACTTATATATATACAACTTTTGATAATGTGAATGGGGGAATTAAATCATTTCTCAAATGTAAAGCTTTCTTCTTCTGTTTAGCTCTCTTCTTCTTGCTTGTTTGCTTGGTTGTAGGATGCATGTTTGTGTGTGCGATTGGAATGTGTTGAGTGTGCATGCTTGCTAGCTTGAGTGAGAGTGTGATTGAGAAAGAGTGAAGAAGCAAGGTGGTTCAAGATTTCTACCTTTTGGAAGGATCAGTTAGTAGATTGAGAGTGGAGGAAGGGCTCACAAACAAGAGGGATTGACACACCTTTTTGCCTCTTTTGCCTCTCCAATTGGGACTTCCACAATCCGAGAACTCTTTGTCTTTTACTCTCAAATGTCTAAAAAATGCGACAAAATTTAGAACATCAAAAAGTTCTAACACTACCTGTGTAGAAATGCCCTATTTGGCGGCAATTTAAAAATGGAGGAGGAGATGGAGCGAAGCATGCATTTGCCTCTCCTCATGCAATAGCCTCAAAGATGGAGCCGGTCTTTGATGCAAGCATCCAACCTACGGTGATGCAAACAGAGAGACCATCTATCCCTTGGGAGACACAATTTAGCAGAGGAAGCAGATATGGGAGCAGTATGCAACCACAAGCCAACGTAGTATGAGAGAGAGAGAGAGAGAGAGAGAGAGAGACGTGCACAAGGCACGTACTAGAAAATTTCCAAAAATCCCTACTTTCTTAAAAAAGTAGATTTAACCTTAATAACTCACAGGAAAACCACTGCGGCCGGTTAATTAATTAATGCCAAATAAAGAAAGATTTTAGTGGTCTATTTGGGGGCAATTTAAAAAATGGAGAATTTTTTCTTAAAAAATAATACGTGGATTAATCTATGAATTTTCAGCGCACTCAACACTACTCATATTCATGGTGCCACACTCCCGGCCCATACATTTGTCCAAGCCTTGCTAAGGGTCGCAGTGGGTTTGCAGCCATGCAGCACTCCTGGACGAATCCTTTTGCAGTGAGTTTTTGTCTCGTTCTTCTTCGATTGCCCCCGTGTTGTGGTGGTTATCTGGGCGATCTTGCTCTATCGGGAGCTTTTCAAATTTTGTTCCTGCAGGAAAAGCGCGGGAAAATCAATTGGCAAAGCTGTGCGGGTGACCTATCAGACGGTATGCAATTATAAATGCCTTTACATGCATTTGAGATGCTGATTATGTGGAATCATTGATCGCCTTCTAACCTTAATTTGCATTTTGTATATGTGTGTGTAGATGATGACAGCTGCCCAGATCAAGTTGTCTATCATGAAGACCACCTGGAAAACTTGTTCGGATTATACAATCGGTCTGAAGAGGTACGCACAGGAAACCACCCTTACGTGCTCAGCCCTGCCGTGGGAAACACTTTCAGCTAAGCACCTAAATGTGTGCCCTTCTCTCAGACATTTTGCACCATTTTTGTCCAAGAGATTTGGGCACGTCTTCTGCAAGGGCCTGCCTGGCCCCAGCTGATGCCTGGATTGCTGATGTGGATGTTGTCCTGTCCTGGCTGGAGATGGTCACCATCCTCAACCATTTCATACGTGGATTTAAGGCTGTTTGCTCTTGAGGTTTAAGAGAGATTTCACAAGCTTTTGTGCACATAAAGCTCAAGCTAACTGACAGACTGGAAGCAGATGGAGGTTCACGACTGTGGAATGAGCCCTCACCATCTGACCTGCAGCATGATCTGCTCCAAACTGGATGATGAAAGGCTCAACAACCTGGATCACATCAGGTTGCTCACCAGATGATGATACATTATCTTAAAGGGAGTATGTTTCTAGACGCTCAAACAATGTCAACCCATCTGTAGCCCATAGATTCAGCTCAAGACCTCCCTTCAAGGATGAGACCATACAAAGAGCCCTTCCACATGCTCATAGAGGATGCATTCTTAAAAATGCTGTTATCTTAAAAATTACAGACCAGCAGATGTCCAAGGCATAGAGGAGGTGTTGACAAGTGAGCATTAGGAGCAGAGTATGTGCTAACCACGAGGTGAAAAAAGGGGAAGAAGCTATACTTAGCTGCTTAGTGTACTATGAGCTCCAGGACATTAATCTTGCCACTGGAAACCATCATGCAAATTTTAAGGTGTCTTTTATGGCTTCTTCATGAAGATTGCAAATGATGTTTTCTTGGGGCAATTGCTTTGTCCCATCACGTTTCAAAGCATACGTGTAAACCTTTTCCTTTGTGAACTTATGCACAGGCTAAACCTAAACATCAAGGTTCTTCACAAATTGAGTTGGCGGAGGCAGGTATTCTCTCAATCCCTGAGAATCATGTCATTTGGCAAATTATGGTTTACCGTGTGGTTTGTGTGAGTTGCATAAGAATCATGATGTTGTATGTTCTTTGAGATGAAAGCAACTTTTTGGCGAGTGTTGCGTAATTTCCTAGCTTGGGTTCTTTTCGGTCCATCTTTTTAATGTCTTACAATGGACCAGAGAGGATTTGGGTTTTTTTGTTTTCTCCTTCCCCTTCAGTGCAAGACCTGATCCCAACTTGTGATGGGATGCCCAAACTGCAGATGTCACATTTAAGGAGCAGGTGATTCTCTTCCCCCAGAGCATGAGCGACATGTGGATCATAGAAATGGTCGAGAACTCTTGGTGCATTGTGTGTATTGAGTTCAATTGATAGTAGGTACTAGAGCGAAAGGAGCGTGGTCCCATAGTCACCAAAGAACCCGTTTTGGTCTGGCGAAACTTGCGAAACGTTTTGTCAATTGCGAAACGTTTTGTGACAAAACGTTTCTACAAAACCTTCAAAACCTTTGACAAAATGTTTTGTTCACTTTTAAAAAGTCAATTTTTTTCGTTTTTTTTCTTCCAAAAAACACGTGCGACTTTCGGCTGCGCCCATTTGCCTGCTGCGCTCTTCTGTCACCGCCTCACCTTCGTGCGAGTCTGCTGTAAGTCTCCACGTTGCTACGCCCAGGCCCCACATCTGCCCATGCTGGAGACCACAATGCCCCACATCTGTGCCCTGTGCCCCTTGTTGCCGACTGCCACTCCCTCTTCTCCTCCTCCTCCTCCCCCTCTTTGCCCTCCTTACCCTGATCTTCTCTTTCCTCTCTCTTCCCTCTACTATGTATATATAAATTAAAATTTCATATATATATATATATATATATATCCAAAACTTGTGGTTTTGTAGGTGACGGACGAAACCTTTCGAAACAAAAAACCTTCAAAACTCAAAACGTTTTTGGTGACTATGCGTGGTCCCCATACTCCGGAGTGGTTTTTCAGAGTCTTCTCTTCCAAATAGAAAGAGGAATCTACAGGTACTTCGCACCTACTTACACTACAAGGTGATGAGGAATTGGTCAGAAGTCGAGTGGACCTGCTTGTTGGGTTGGATTTGGGCTCACAACATGAAGCCATTTTGCTTGGTGATTGACAGCCACTTGTTATGTCCCAAGGCCAGAGGCAGGGTAGCGGACAATGAGGGCATGGGACATGGCATCTAAAGGGGAGGGGTCTAGATATGAAAAGGGCCAATAGGCTAAAAATACCTCCTAGTTATTGGGGATTATACAAGTCAGTTACTGGGGTCAGCTCAGGGGATTGATCATTAGAGTTTTGGACTCAAGGCCCAGCAGGATCTACTCCATTGAATGACACTTGAGGGCTGTGTCATGGTGGAATGGAAACACCAGGGCTTATGGCACTTGGAGCCATGTCTCTTGGATGCCTCTAGAACTCCAGCTCGGGGGTGAGCCTAAGGGGTTCAATGGTTGGGCGGTGAGCTATATGCTAGGTTCAATGTGTTCCTATGTCATGTCCTGAAGCTAACCACTGGTCACTGGTGGTTTACAGATTGTGATCCTTCTGATGGTATCAGAGCTGGACCTATTGCTCTTGAGCTTCACGCACAAGGCAAATACTGACTGGGAAGTTTTTTCGTTATGCTTTCTCCATCTCATCATAGGATTCCTTTTGACAAGAAGGGAGGAATTGTGATAAGAGATGGAGGAGATGCTTCTGTAAAAAAAAAAGGAAATTTTTGAGGTGCTTTTGGTAGGAGGACAGGCTCTGCAGGGCAGGTCGTACACAACTAGGGCTGTTCAGGCCACACAACAGAGCCAGAAGTCTATGGGAAACCTAGATTAGGTGATCGAGTAGGTGGCAGGTTTCCCATATTTGAAAACCTTGACCTAGTAAAACTCGTGACTTGGGCAGATTTTGAGTGCGTGTTTTGGGTTGGAGTTGTCCAAGGTGCATATGAGTTTGGGTGTGCAGCAAATTCTTTGACTTAAGAGATTCGGAATGTCTTTGGACACTTAAGTGCAGAAACTCCATTGACTTCATATATGTGGATTCTTTGATTGTAGCCTATCTCGTGTTAACCATATATTTATGAGGGATTGATAGCACGAGAGAGGATGCTGCTATCCATTTTGTATGATCTTCGTTTGAGACTATGGCCGGCATTATTGTGTCGAAAATTCCCTCTGATCACCACAATTCACTTATTTTTAATCTTGAAAAGGCCGTCCATTACCAATCCTCGACCCATTTGCGAAGATATTTCATCAAAGCTGATAACTATTTACAGTTATTATTCGTTTCCCGTTTAATCATTGATCTTGTCTATTTTGAAATTACTGATTATAACGGGGCCACGATCTTATCTGTTGGTGAGATGGACCATGGATAAGATTGTACACAGTCCTTTGTTGTATTGCACATGTTTTAGATCTCAAGGAGTACTGTTTTGAACATTTCTCACATATGAGAATCCAACCGAGTTTTCTAGCATTATGCTTAGGTTCAGTGTTGCTTCATGATTGCATGAATATTAGGGAGACACCGTTGAGTCAGAAACTTGGGAAGCATGTCTTGATCATTATCAAGACTGATTCATTGATGGGATTTTTTCTGTTGGGTGTCTACCAATTTTCACCTAGTGATTGCCATGTGATAGCTGGATAGTTATCATCATGACAACACCTATTCACTGATGATATTTTTTCTGTTGGATGTCTACCAATTTTCACTAAGTGATTGCTATGTGATAGCTGGGTAGTTAGGATGTTTATATCACAGTTGGATATATTCTTGGGGTGCACGCACTACGTTACTAGTAGTTTCGGAATGTGTTGTTAAGGTTATAGGGAATATATTTCCTTTCCTGAGAAGGGCTGACCGATTGATAAACTGCAAGCTGTGTTTATTTTATTAAGTTAGTTTGCGTACGGAGTTTACACCAGAGCCGTATCGCTGAAGATGATGTCTTGATGACTCAGCTGGTCATTATCTGATTACTTTTGGTTCACATGTATGCGAGCTCGTTTAGATGCAAATGTTGGTGGCTAATCCTCTTAAGGATTGTTCGGTACATTTGTGGTTTACCTTTTGAGGTGATATTTTTGGAATTTTACAAATCTCATTATAGGTTCTATTGGGGCACCTACAACTGGTTTAGACATTTTAGAGACGCGAGTCCTTAGGATCTTGAATTGGTGAGTCCTTAGAATATCTTTGAGAGAACTTGATATCAAGAGATTTTGGATCCTTGGGTTTGGGAGCAAGCATTGGTTTGCGGATTCAAAGGGTGGAAGATTTGGTCAGTTTCCTTTGATTGATTGAAACTTCGTGATGTTGGGATTTCCTGTTTCTTTTGAGAGTCAGGACGATACTATTCTTTGTAAAATTTTGTTTCCCAAGGATTTCTTCTCTATAGATTTGGACAGATGTTCAAGAGTCCTTGATCCAAAATGAGAAGCTAGATGACACTTCTCCTCTCTTGTATTCCTGTGAAAGACTCAGCTGTTGTAGCTTCATGTATCCTGGCTAACCATTTATGGTTGTTATCGGTGTGAATGATTTAGCTACCGAGGGTGGATTCACTGTGGGGTTGTCAACTTCTTTTTTTAAAAGTACAATCAAACTTTGGGAACCTCAGATTTGAGGGAGATGATGTTGGGAATGTAGAGGTAGATAGATTGATGTGTAGTTAACCTGAAGGTTCAACCATGACATTCAGATGGAAGTCTAGTTACATCAGGACAGGGAGTGAGAAGGAATTGATCACTCTGACCCAACCTTATGCATCCAAAAGCGCCTTATTTGGTGTATATCCTGATGGTATAGGATGCTAGGATCTATCACTTTTGGATAGATGTTTTTTTTTAAAAAAAAGAGTGAAATTTTAAATAATTGAGTGATAGTAGACGCTTAATGATCCTCTTCAAGAGTTCCTTTTATTGTGCTATGTTGTGTGATTTGCCGGTTCCGTTGATGCACTTTGTCTTTTTGTTTTATGAGCAATCCACAACAAATTTCACGTCGAAGAAGCATGGCTTGTGACATGAGGGTGGCTTCCTAGTGGGAGATCAAAGCCACCTGGTGCATGGTTTCTTGAGATGAGTCTCCTCAGGGCCTTAGTGTCCCTGAGAGTGAAGCAAAACAATTTGTACTGGAGGGGGGAAGATGGTTTGTAGGAATGGTGAGACTGGTAGCCTTCCGCTCATCATTAGCACCCACAGCCCTTGAGCAGGTGTCTTGCCTACCCTCCTGAGTGTTAAGAGTGCATGGGGGAGGCGGTTGCAAGGGATGATGCTGGCTGTGTGCATGCCATAGTTGCAATGAAACATTGCATACATAACGTATATGAAACATTTGAAATGTTTTTTGGGTTTTGGCCTTTTTAAACTAAAAAAATCATCTGGCCATATTAACGTATGGAATGTCAAATTGACCTGGTTCTTGAAACTTGTGCTGCCTGTACTTGCTCCCAATGATCTGTAAGCTGCCCGTACCCTTGCGATTGCTCCTGGCACTCTCCTGCTCGCTTCCAATGCCATACCTACACCCTGGGAGATGGATTAAGGAGCTGATAGCTCTTGATGATCAGGGAGAGCGACTCAGGAGTGATAAGCCTTGACTCTTGAGCAGTGAGCAAAGAGAATAGCTAGAGGCTAGCAAACAGACTTTGTTTTTCCGTTTCATTGATGGTTCATTGAACATTTATTATGATTCATTTCACGAGTCAAGACCATAAGCCATCTTTTATTTTTTAGTTTTAAGTTATCATTCAGGAGTAATGACATTTGGTGCTCACTAATGTAATTGGTCATTTCAGTTCTGATTCGTGAATCGTGAATAAATCCAGCTTTTATTGGGGTTTGCAATTCATAATGTACGTTTTTGGAATCATTTGGTACATGCTTAATTTCTGCAATTCTATCTCCACTTCGCTTGCCGTTCGATTGGTGGAGAGAACATGAAAATAGTACCTTGGTGGCAACCCTAGTTGTCTCTTTTTGTGAATTCAGAGCTCTGTATTTTGCTTTTCTTTCTGATAAGGGCTGCAGCCAGAAGCTAGTTAGGGCTATGCACCATGCCTTCTACCTGAAATGTGTGGTTGTGTACTGCAGACCTACAAACTCACAAAAATCACTTTCTGCCGGTGCTTCCATCAGCCCAAGAAATGGCAGTATGGGATGCTCTAGAGGTGCGTTACTTGTGGTCATTATCCATTTCAACTGAGCATTGGTTTCAAAAGCTTGAAAGATACTAAGATCCTTCTTGTTAATCAGGGCTCCAATCTAAGCTTTCAAGAAGCATTACATGCTCCCCAATACGGCGACAGTGAGAGGTACTGGAGTGATGGTGCCCCCAAATCTACTGTACAAGAACATATCCTTGAGGCTCCTCTAAAAGATGGGCTGACAGAGGACGTAGAAGATGAGGTATAGCTAATTTTATAGATGGTCCCATGGTTGCATTCCCTTTTTTGATCTAATATACTTGCTTTAGTTTACTACAATTTTAAATGGCCTGCCCTTTTAAAAGCTAAGTTTATAAACACACATAATATATATATATATATATATATATATATATATATATATATATATATATATATGTATGTATGTATGTATGTATGTATGTATGTATGTATGTATGTATGTATGTATATGTATGTATGTATGTATGTATGTATGTAAATTGCACACGCACACTCACATACACACATTTTTTTAAATAGTAATTCTTATATTACCAGTGAGAAACCTCATTGTGAGGTGAAAACCCACAAACAAAACATCATGATACAACCCTGGCCCCTTTGTCGGGGCCAGGGATGTGATTGCCTAGCAACCTTCAAAGAAGGCCGTGTATTGCTGGTCATCTATTTGTTGCAAGTTTTGGCAGTCATGTAGGGGCTGTCTCAACAAGGGTCGGAAGTAGGTCTGTTGATCAAGAGGAATGTGTCCATAATGAAACCGATCCCGTCAAGTGGGAAAGACTCCGTTGGACACCCACACGCTTAATAGCACAACTTTAAAACCACAAATATGAAATGGACAACTTTAAAACAACTTGAATTTAAATGAACAGAAATGGAAAGATGGACACCAGCACTGGGGCCGGAACGGGCCGACCCCCCCCTCAATATATAATATATTTATTGGGAGTATTTTAATGAATACAATGCTCCATGGGTTCTGAGAACCAGATAATGTCCATGTACATATGAAAACAGTACCAAACAAATAGCTCGAATTTCGATGTAGAAAACTCGAAGCAGATCGACCACTAGTGTGGTCCAATCGCTACGGTCCTGTGCTTTCACTGGACTCCGCGGAGAGCACCACACTGGTGTTCCGAGACCACGCACAAACAGGCGCTCTCGTACTAACGCCTGGCTCTCCCGATCTCAGCACCTTTGGACCGAGGTTCGCCCATATAGCTTGGACAACCCGGCACCGAACGGGTGTAGGCCGAGCGGGACGAATCTTTTACCAGATTTAAACATATAATACTTTACTCAAATCTGAAAATCACTTACTTGTAGATGGTTGATTAGAAAACCGATACTTGTGGTGTGATGAAGATGAAACCACCCTTGTTGAAGAAAGAGTAGCCTCGTGACGAATCACCAAGATAAGTTCCACCACAAAAGGGCACAGCCTCCTGCTGTGAGAGAGAAACTTCCACTTGCAAGAGAGGAGAGAGACCTGGCTGCTGATCGGTGATGGAGTGCACAACCTCTTGCTTGATTGGAGATGGAGTGCACAGTCACTTGCAGAAATTCATGTGCAGCCAAGAGTTTGCATGAACAGTAGAGAAGCATGAATGGTAGCCAGTCGCCTGCAAGGGAGCATGAGGAGGTGCAACCAGTAGAAGATGGCCAGCTTGCAGGTACTGTCGCCTGGCTGTAGCCTGAAGAGTGGATACGCCTGGAGGAGCAGCTGGCTGTAGTAGAGTCTTCAAGTGGTAGCAGCCGCCTTTGAGTAGGCAAAACAGCCTATGGGAAAACAGGCGCAGCAGTACAGGGGAAGATGGCAGCCGCCTGCAGCTGCAGCCAGCCACCTGGGGAGAGTGAGCAGCGTGGAGTAAACAGTCAGCCGCCAGGGGGAGAGAGCAGCGTGGAGTAAACAGCCGCCTGTAGTAGCACATGCGCAGCCTGAGATGGTCGATGTTTGGAGGAGTAGCGCAGCCGTCAGCAACAAGCGATGAAAAAGCACACAAAAATCATGCGTGCCCAAGTGGTCGTGGGGTTTCTTCATTTAATAAATTAATGTGGAGTTAACTAGATGATATCCATGTTTGCATGTGGGTGGGGAGTTTGGGTAGGTGCCCATGCCCACCCCCACATTCACTTAAGTGGGGCTCCCCACCTTGGCCCCAAAGTGGGTGCCCAAAGTGGTGCCCACATTTAAATGAATGTGAACACTTCACCTTATAAAACAAAGGGGTTAGAGATAAAATATTAAAACAACATGTACCATATACTTACCACCTGTTCACATGCACTGAAACTCGTCAGAATACAGAGCAGACTTCACGACTCACTGGCAGGCGTCCCCGCTCAGTAAGTAACACGTCAAGCAGGCAAACACACAAATACATGTCATACGAAAACAGTTTCAAACATGCAAATCATGTGTGCATGTGCAAATAGTAACATGGACATATCTCCCGTTCATGGAACATGTACAAAATATCTGTCGGCACAAAACTGGCACGACATAAAAAACATAAAATCCTGGTCTTCCTATGGAGTGACAGTCCCATAGGTAAGACACAGTTCGAGGCACGAGTTTCCCTAGGTGTGACAGTCCCATAGGTAAAACACGGCACGAATACTGGCTCTTCCATGGCGTGACAGTCCCATGGATCGAGCACAGTCCAGGTCATACACGGGTGGCACTGATCTGGCTCCCGTCCATACGACACCATCCTGCTAACACACGGGTGGCACCAGTCTGGCTCCTGTCCATGTCAGCAAAATACTGGCCTCTTCACATGAGACACCGGCCTGGCCTCAAGTGAACGAGACGCAAAAACTAGGAATGGACCAAATGGTCGGCCAATTGGTGACATCCCCCCGGGCTTCTAAAGAGTTGACCTCAACTTAAAAGCCTCAAGATATGCCTGCAACAATTGCGGATAATCTGCAAAATAATCCTCATTTACCCATTTGGCATCAATAGGCAAATAATTTTTAAACTTCACAAGGTATCTCCTGGAAAGCTTTCCTGCAGGTAGCTTTCTCTCCTTGTGAAAAACAATCTGTTCTGGCTGGAGGATCTCCTCAAGCTCTTCAATTTCTGGCGGATCTTCTGTGACAGGCTCATCAGGATCTGGCCCCACATATTTCCGAAATAGACTCACATGAAAAGCATTGTGAATCTTCCAATGACTAGGTAAAGCAAGCCTGTAGGACACTTCATTGATCTTCTGAATCACCTTGAAGGGTCCATAATAGCGAGGAGAAAGCTTAGGATACGATCCTTCTCGTCCTGGCCTCTTCCGAAGCCTAGCCTTCTCAAATTTCAGCAATACCCAATCACCTTCTTTGACTTCCATGTCCCTTCTATGCTTGTCAGCAGCCATTTTATGCTTATCCTGAGATCTTGCAATGGCTGTCCGCACTTGACCAAAGGCAACATCCAAGTCACGAACATATTCATCAGCTGCAAAAATCTCATCCTTTGTACGAAGGATGGGTGGCAATACCACTCTGCCATAAATAATCTCAAACGGAGCCTTTCCTGTGGAAGCATGGATTGTATTGTTGTAGGCAAACTCAACAAGTGGAAGATACTTCTCCCATGCACTCTTTTGATCTGCCACATAACACTTCAATAAATCCAACACAGCTGAATTTGCAGCTTCACTTTGGCCATCCGTTTGGGGATGATAAGCTGATGAAAACTCAAGCTTAGTACCCATATTATCAAACAAAGCCCTCCAAAATAGGCTAGTAGTCTTGGGATCTCTATCCCCAACAATGGATTTAGGCATACCATGATGCTTGAAAATGTTAGCAAGAAAAAGCTTTACCATATGATCAGCTTTAATGGTTTTCTTGACGGGCAAGAAATGAGCTTGCTTGCTAAACCTGTCCACAATAGTCCAAATAGCATCATTCCCATGCTGGGATCTAGGCAAATCCATAATAAAATCCATCGTGATACTTTCCCAAGGTTGCGAGGGAATAGGCAATGGCTGAAGCAAACCTGGAGGCTTTTGCCTGTCAAATTTCACCTTTTGGCAAGTGATACATGCACGCACATAAGCCTCAATGTCTTTACGCATGCTTGGCCAAAAGAAATACCTCTGAATCATGCGAGTAGTAGGCATAATACCTCTATGACCAGCATAAGGTGGAGCGTGACATTCGTCCATAACCTTTGGACGCAAATCCTTCACCACACATAGGCAATTATCCTTCATGAGATAACCCTCATTGATTACATAAGAGGCATGTGAATGACCAGCCATCAAATCAGTCCATATATGGCAAAAATCAGCATCCAAATGATACAAATCTCTCATAGCAGATAGATCTCCATGAGAGGCCACTGAGACTGCAGCAATATAAGGCCTCCTAGATAGTGCATCGGCCACCACATTTTTCTTTCCTGGGGTATGCACAATCTGAAAATGAAACATGGAAAGAAAATTTGCCATTCTCATTTGCTTCTCTGAAAGCTTGGTTTGAGATAGAAAGTATCTCAAGCTTTGATGATCTGTCTTGACTACAAATTCAGCCCCAAGAAGGTAGTGTTTCCAAATCTTTAAGGCGTGAATTACAGCCAAGAGCTCTTTCTCATAGATATCCATATGAAGCTCAGCATCATGCAAACGACGGCTCTCGTATGCAACTGCATGCCCTTCTTGATTTAGGACAGCTCCTATGCAATCACCACAAGCATCACATTCAACCACGAATGACTTGTGCAAGTCAGGAACAATCAATACTGGACCATATATGATGCATGCTTGAGCTGCAAGAAAGCATCCTGTTCCTTTGAAGTCCATTTGAAAACAGTTTTCTTCTTCGTGAGATCATGTAGAGGAGTGGCAATCATAGCAAAATGCCTTATGAAACGCCTGTAATACGAACATAATCCCAGAAAACTATGTACTTGATGTACGTTTTGCAATTCGGGCCAATTCCGAATAGTCTCGATCTTTGCAGGATCCATTGTAACTCCATCCTTGGATACAATATGTCCCAGATAATGAATCTCTGAAAGGAAGAACTCACTTTTCTTGGCATTGACGAAAAGTTTGTGCTTCTGCAACTCTTCGAACACTGTGACCAAATGAGTTCTGTGTTCCTGCTCATTCTTGGAGAAAACCAAGATATCATCAAAGAAGACTCCTGTAAACTTGCGATGGGGTCGGAATATCCTATCCATCATACGATTAAAAGTAGCAGGAGCATTGGTGAGACCAAAAGGCATTACCAAGAATTCATATAATCCGAAGGCTGTCCTGAATGCAGTCTTATGGACATCTTGTGGCACCACGCGAATCTGGTGATAACCACTCTTCAAATCAAGTCTGCTAAAGCAAGCTGAACCATCAAGCTTATCCAAGATATCATCAATACGTGGAATAGGGAATCTGTTCTTGATGGTAAGCTTGTTCAAAGCTCTATAGTCTACACACATACGGAATGATCCGTCCTTCTTTTGAACAAGAAGCACAGGAGAGCAGTAAGGTGAGGAACTGGGCTGAACCAAACCTTTCTCTAAAAGCTCGTTTACCTGCTTCATAATTTCTTCTTGTTGTGCAGCACTCACTCGGTATGCGGGTTTGTTAGGTGGAGAACTACCTGGCACAAGATCTATGCGGTGATCTTCGGGCCTTTGGGGAGGTAATTCACCTGGCAACGAGTCAGCAAAACAGTCTTTGAATGCATTGAGAAAATTCAGCCTATCATTAGACATAGCATCCACATTTTGATGATTTGGCACAAGACTATCACGCACAAAAACCAAGTACGCTGAAAGACTCTTTTTCATTGCTTTATTAATTTGGATGTGTGATACAACTGGGATAGAATCCCCTTCTTTGCCAGCATCAATAAAGTGCATGCGGCCTTTATGCATAAAGGAAATCATATTGGACTTGTAGTCTTTGCGGGGCTCAAGCCTATGGTGCCACGGCTTGCCCAACAATACATCACATCCATTCAGAGGAGCAACTAGAAAATGCTCATTATCAAGATAGCCCTGTATATGGATACGCAACTTCCCAATCAAAGGGGTAACCTGCACCTCTTTACCAATAAATGCAGCTTCGGCTTCAATCTGAGGTCCCATGTTTTCAACCTCAATACCCAATGCAGCTGCCATTTGCATAGAGATGAAATTGTCAGTTGCACAGTCATCAAACATAAAGAGTGCGGGCTGATCCTTAATTTGCCCCCAAGCCTTGCAAACCATACGCTCTTTTGCATCATGACCTGTATTACCTTGCACATCAGGAACTGCATGAACATTTGCTTTGGTGTGCTTGTCCTCGTGCTTTGGTTTGCGATCTGGGCATTGCCGAAACATGTGGTCTTTGCTACCACAAGAAAAGCATTTTCCATCCTTAGCATATTGCTCTCTTTGCTCCGGGGTTAATCCAAATTTGTTCTTCCTTGGGCCCTGTTCTTTAGATGTGTAATTTTCAGCTTTACCACCTTTGTAGGGCTCCCGGAAGTTCTTTTTAGGTGGCTGTCCACCCTTTTGCTGATTTGGGACAGCCTTGTCCTTCCCCTTATAACCTCCTTGATCTTGCTTGATCTTGAGCACCAATTGCTCTGTAGCAAGAGCAGAAGCTGTGAGTTGTTGCAACGTATGTTTTGGGTGCAATTCAATACCCGATCTATAAGCAGGTTGCAATCCAGAACGAAACTTCCTCTTTCTTTCATCCTCTGAGATTAGCATGAAGGGAGTCACTTCCAGCAACACTTTCCAAAATTTGTTAACATACTGTTGCACACTCTCATTGTCTTTTTGTTCCAGCCTGTCCCACTTTTGAGTGAGAGTTTGCTCTGCATTGGGTGGCAAGAACTGAGCATAAAATCTGTCTTTGAATTCCTTCCAAGTAGAGATGGGATCCTTGGTGATCTTTTCGGTGATCCACCAATGGGCAGCAGTGCCTTTCAGAAACATGCTAGCATGGCGCACTTTTGATTTTTCTGTAAAGTCCTCATCGCTAAAAGCAATGTCGAACTGTGCGACAAACGCTAACACCTTAGAAGCATCATGTTCACCATGAAAGACATCAAATTTGACAGATTTATCACCTGCTTTGAACTCCTTGAGCTTCCTGGCATGAGGCTCATGGTCCTCTCTTTTTCTTTTCCCCTTATCCAACGGGGTAGCCCTGTCTGCATGGGCTCCATGGGCCGTCATAGAAGCTTCATGGGGCACGGTGGCATGTGCTCCACGAACTCGAAATTCAGATGCATGTGACTTACCTGCATTTGGCATGGTCTCTCCATGAGACAACTCAGAAGGCAAAATTTTTCTGGAAGCAGACCTGTCACCGCGAGATACATATCTTGCATGCATGTGACTTTCGTGCCCTCCATGAGCACTGGTATACATAAATCTGTCAGGCTTAGTGCCTTGGGGAGAAGATGCATGACGAGAGGTGACAGTCACCTCTTCCTTTTGCATAAAAGATTTCAGCCTCTGGGATGCGGGATCTCCATGCTTCAAACGAGGTGGATTTCTGAATTTTAGTTCTCCGTCATCCCCCTCTTTGATATCTCCTTTGCGAAGGAGATAGGCAAGTGCCAACTCCCTTGGTTTCTTGCCCACTTCACGAGCCATTGATTCAAAGGTTACATCAACCATAGCATCAGCCTTCCTGGCTTCAATAGCACTTTGTAGATGAGGATCTTCATGCAAAAACTTCAATTCTTGCTCTTGAGCCTGCAAAAGTTTTCTCATATGTTCCATTTCAGCTCTCATAGCATCAGGGTCTTGTTCAAGCATAACTGTCTTCCCTGGAGACAGTTGACCCTTGGATTCACTATCAAGAACCCTTTCAAGGGGCTTGTGCCTACCACGCAGGGCATCAGACCCACGAGAGGCACTAGATGGACCCCTCGAATTTGGTACTTCCAAAGGGTTGCCTTGGCTGTCCATTGTGTTCAAAGTTTGCTAAAAGCGGGATGTCCAGTACACAGGTTCGTTTCCCCACTAGGAAGAGGGAAACAACCGTGCTCTGATACCAATGAAACCGATCCCGTCAAGTGGGAAAGACTCCGTTGGACACCCACACGCTTAATAGCACAACTTTAAAACCACAAATATGAAATGGACAACTTTAAAACAACTTGAATTTAAATGAACAGAAATGGAAAGATGGACACCAGCACTGGGGCCGGAACGGGCCGACCCCCCCCTCAATATATAATATATTTATTGGGAGTATTTTAATGAATACAATGCTCCATGGGTTCTGAGAACCAGATAATGTCCATGTACATATGAAAACAGTACCAAACAAATAGCTCGAATTTCGATGTAGAAAACTCGAAGCAGATCGACCACTAGTGTGGTCCAATCGCTACGGTCCTGTGCTTTCACTGGACTCCGCGGAGAGCACCACACTGGTGTTCCGAGACCACGCACAAACAGGCGCTCTCGTACTAACGCCTGGCTCTCCCGATCTCAGCACCTTTGGACCGAGGTTCGCCCATATAGCTTGGACAACCCGGCACCGAACGGGTGTAGGCCGAGCGGGACGAATCTTTTACCAGATTTAAACATATAATACTTTACTCAAATCTGAAAATCACTTACTTGTAGATGGTGGATTAGAAAACCGATACTTGTGGTGTGATGAAGATGAAACCACCCTTGTTGAAGAAAGAGTAGCCTCGTGACGAATCACCAAGATAAGTTCCACCACAAAAGGGCACAGCCTCCTGCTGTGAGAGAGAAACTTCCACTTGCAAGAGAGGAGAGAGACCTGGCTGCTGATCGGTGATGGAGTGCACAACCTCTTGCTTGATTGGAGATGGAGTGCACAGTCACTTGCAGAAATTCATGTGCAGCCAAGAGTTTGCATGAACAGTAGAGAAGCATGAATGGTAGCCAGTCGCCTGCAAGGGAGCATGAGGAGGTGCAACCAGTAGAAGATGGCCAGCTTGCAGGTACTGTCGCCTGGCTGTAGCCTGAAGAGTGGATACGCCTGGAGGAGCAGCCGGCTGTAGTAGAGTCTTCAGGTGGTAGCAGCCGCCTTTGAGTAGGCAAAACAGCCTGTGGGAAAACAGGCGCAGCAGTACAGGGGAAGATGGCAGCCGCCTGCAGCTGCAGCCAGCCACCTGGGGAGAGTGAGCAGCGTGGAGTAAACAGTCAGCCGCCAGGGGGAGAGAGCAGCGTGGAGTAAACAGCCGCCTGTAGTAGCACATGCGCAGCCTGAGATGGTCGATGTTTGGAGGAGTAGCGCAGCCGTCAGCAACAAGCGATGAAAAAGCACACAAAAATCATGCGTGCCCAAGTGGTCGTGGGGTTTCTTCATTTAATAAATTAATGTGGAGTTAACTAGATGATATCCATGTTTGCATGTGGGTGGGGAGTTTGGGTAGGTGCCCATGCCCACCCCCACATTCACTTAAGTGGGGCTCCCCACCTTGGCCCCAAAGTGGGTGCCCACATTTAAATGAATGTGAACACTTCACCTTATAAAACAAAGGGGTTAGAGATAAAATATTAAAACAACATGTACCATATACTTACCACCTGTTCACATGCACTGAAACTCGTCAAAATACAGAGCAGACTTCACGACTCACTGGCAGGCGTCCCCGCTCAGTAAGTAACACGTCAAGCAGGCAAACACACAAATACATGTCATACGAAAACAGTTTCAAACATGCAAATCATGTGTGCATGTGCAAATAGTAACATGGACATATCTCCCGTTCATGGAACATGTACAAAATATCTGTCGGCACAAAACTGGCACGACATAAAAAACATAAAATCCTGGTCTTCCTATGGAGTGACAGTCCCATAGGTAAGACACAGTTCCAGGCACGAGTTTCCCTAGGTGTGACAGTCCCATAGGTAAAACACGGCACGAATACTGGCTCTTCCATGGCGTGACAGTCCCATAGATCGAGCACAGTCCAGGTCATACACGGGTGGCACTGATCTGGCTCCCGTCCATACGACACCATCCTGCTAACACACGGGTGGCACCAGTCTGGCTCCCGTCCATGTCAGCAAAATACTGGCCTCTTCACATGAGACACCGGCCTGGCCTCAAGTGAACGAGACGCAAAAACTAGGAATGGACCAAATGGTCGGCCAATTGGTGACACATAATGCATTTGATTTCTATTTTGCCATATTTTCCACAGTGCCCAAAAAGTAGTCCACGCGAAGAATACCTCGAAGACGATATATCGTTGTGGGATCCGAGCGAAAAGCCAAAATGTTTTCCTAAATTGAGCTCTTGAGAATTGCATGCAAAGATGCCTTGATAGTCTATCGAGGAGGGCACAAGAGAAATCACAATACCATAACAAATGGGGCATTGTCTCATCGCGCAACGGTGACATCTTGCCACAACGATGTACCTCTTTTCCAAGACTACATCGATAGGCAGAACTCCCACAATGCATCTCCAAAGGAACAATCTTTCTTTCAGTGGAAAACCATTTTTCCATATTCTCCTCAAACAATCACACTCCACCATCTATCTATTTTGTGCATTGTCCAAAGTGCATTAGCATGATCCGTGATCCAAGGAGGAGCAACTAGTTTGATGTAGACCCTTTTAGCTGTTAGTTCATGTAACCTTGTAGCTTGTGGTGGAGCGACTTGCTAGTCCTTCAAACGCTCCTCACGATTCAACGGAGGCACTTGCTGAAGAGGTTGTAAGAGGGTGCGTATGAGATGCCATAGAGGCTTGTAGTGCAATACCTCCTGTGTGCTGCTGGGAAGGAGATAACATAGCCTTCATCATTAACCATGTCTGCCAGGAAACCTACATCCTTTTGTGACACAAAGAAAGCTTTCTGTGGCTCAAGAAGGCCTAATGGAGCACGAAACAGTCTACTCCAATGTATGCTTTCCAACTGCATGGTGTTTCCAACCTCAAGTGGTCTTCCATGCCATTCTATCTTCTCTGTCTGTAATTTCCAGTCCATGAGTAGCCTAGAGCTGTAGGGGTAGCTTGGAATTTTCCCTCTAAAGTGCCCGAAAACAACCTCCTACTAATGTGTGGTCCATGCACCGAATGTGGCGGACTGCAAAGTGGTGCACATGGTTGTGAACATACGCACGCACGCACGCACGTGCTCGTGCGCGCGCGCACACACACACACTTTTTTAGTGAAACCATTGTCTCATTAAGAAAAAAGAAATATACATTCATAGGTGTCAGCTTGTTGTGGGAAAATACTTCTAATTGTTGGAAGGTTAGTCTCCCGATTTCATGGGAATCTCTTAGAGGGGCTGGAAAAGGGCTCTCTGGAAGTAAACAAAACACCGGATAGAATCTCCAGAGGAGCAGTTGATTCCAAGCATGATAGATAGTCCACAATGCCCAGAATCTGGTCCAATTAAGGAAGTCTGTATAATCTGGTAGGGGAGGAGAAAGGCAACCAAAAAGCCAGAACATTTGATCAAAACGCCTCCCCAGAAAACGAGCCCGAAGACGTGCAGACAAATCATCAAGAAAATCACGAGTGCGAACAATACCACAGAAGGTGAGGCACTGTCTCTGTAGGATGAGAGCACCGCCTACAAGAAGCAGTGGCAATGTTCCTTCGTATCAAAAGAGATCCAATTGGAAATACTCCATTCAGACATCTCCATAGAAATAATTGTTGCTTGAGGGGTAATCCACTCTTCCCAATTCTTTTCAATTCAACTTTCCACCAAAGGCGATTTGCATGATCCTCAATCCATGGAGGTGGTAAGAGCAATTTATAAGCCTTAGGCAAACAAATTGGCAAATGATACAGGAGTATATCTTGGAAGTTGCCTATCAAAACACCAATCTTGAATTCTCAGCGATTTTTCAAGCATTGGGACCAACTGAAAGGGATGTATCATTTCCGAAATGTGTCTCTAGATTGGCCTGTGGTGCATTCCCAAATTGCATTGTTTGACTGCACATGTGAAGGTAAGAACATAACCATTTTCATCCACGTCGCATATGCGATGAATTCCCAATGTTGAAAGATTGTAGGCATTTCTTGGTTGAGAGTCGAGACAAAGCAAGTGGTGGATCACGCCTGCTCCAATGAATACTTTGTAAGAGTAGTGAATTTCCTTGATTTGGAGGTCTACTTGACCATTGCAAGTGACATAATATAGCTTGCCAATCTCGAATGAGAGTAGTCAAATATGGAGAGCCTGGAATACAACCATGAAAATTCCCAAAGATCATATCATCATAATTGATTATCCAATGTCCATATGCATTTGTTTGCACGTCAGTGAACAAAGCTGCCAACATGCGTGCCCATGGCTTGACTTGCTCTATAAATGCAAGTAGAAGAGTGGCTATCCTTGCCAATATATGATAATGAATGTTAAGGACATTGAGCTCACTATGCATCTTGGGCGACCAGATAAGGTATTGCCTTAACAAACGTAATCCTTTTCTATCTGCCTTGGTTTTCCACATGTATTCCATTGCTTTAAACATGAATTAATCAATCTGTTTGCTCGACCAAGGTAAGAGTGGAAGATAGAACTGGACATATGCTATGATTATTGATTGTACTATACACAATCCCACATGTAGAGGCCATGTAGATAATTTCGAGTATTCTATTTTAGAGTGCAATTTTGTCATCACCCATTGAGTTTCATCTCTCAAAGACAATTCCCGACCAATGGGATAACCAAGATGCTTGACTTTCTTTTTAGGTGGGATGATTTGACCCGGCCACAAAGCTGATGCCAATCATAATCTTTCAAAGGTAGCAACTTTGATTTTTGAAAATTTACATGTAATCCTGCAGCCAAACCATGGAGGGACAGTCCTTTCATGAGAGTTCTTACATCAGTCTCCGTTTTCTTGGGAAAAAAGAAAGAGGCATCAGCATATGCTTGTGCCACAAATTGTGTACCATTAGCCATCGAGAGACCATTTAGCTGTCCATCTCGTGTCAATCTATCCATGTAAAGGAGCATTGGGTGAGTCCCAATGGCATACAAAAGTGCACTAAGTGGACAACCTTGCTGAACAGATTTCCCAAGATGCCATGAGGCTGAAAGTTCTCCATCCAAAATGCATTTAGTTGATCCCTCTTGATAAAGCCAAAAGATGCCATGAGGCTGAAAGTTCTCCGTCCAAAATGGAAAGAAGGTT
The DNA here is from genome assembly GCF_041138505.1 of Cibotium barometz. Lineage (NCBI taxonomy): Eukaryota > Viridiplantae > Streptophyta > Polypodiopsida > Cyatheales > Cibotiaceae > Cibotium > Cibotium barometz. The sequence continues at coordinate 4,155,675 of NC_141088.1, read as the reverse complement.
TGTTGAAATTTTTGTCCAAAAAACAGCTTTGTGAAGCCGTTTCAGATTGGTGTCCTATCTCTTTAATGCTAGTCGTATATAAATTGGTTACCAAGATGCTTGTTAATAGAATAAAAGGTGTCTTGCATGTAGGTAGGTTTGCATCCTGTGCAATATGGATTTGTCCCTCGAAGACAAATCACTGACAATATAGCAAATGTGTATATTGGCATTGAATATGCCAAGTATACAGATCACGATGTACTTATCATGTAGGTGGACATAGCTAAGGCTTTTGATACATTACAATGGGAGTTCATAGCTCAAGTGATGGACATAATGGGATTTGGGCCTAAAATGAAAAATGTCATCTTTTGGCTTTATCAAGAGGGATCAACTAAATGCATGAGGATGGCAAGCATCCAACATTCTAGCAGTGATTCACTATAAGCCGAATTGGTGATCTCAAAATATCCCATAACATTTGAAAGAACTCCATTGTCAAACCATCCTAGCCTAGCTTCCATTTACCTAGCTCATAAAGCATCATCTAGTTCTACATCCATGAGGGCTCATCCATGTTGGAAAATATATCATCTCCAGATGGTCTACATGAACCCTAGCATGCTTGTACTGGTCATTTCTATGAGGCCAAATGCATCCATATGTAAAGCCTATTTTTTTTGGGTATTTTTAGGCATTTATTATGCATTTATTTCCCATGATATGCTCTCGACTTGCTGCCTACTGGCTGACTAGGGCATCATGATGGTATATATAGCATCACACCCTTCTCATCATTTCCCATCTCACTTTTGCATATCTGCTGGAGGTCATTGGGTGTTGCAACAGTCTCTTATGCTTGTAAGCACCTACGGGCTTTCCTCCTGCTTATTTTCAGCAATAAACGTCTGTCTACAACCTTCTGGAGTTTGTACTTGGGCCTACAACCTGTGTTTTCTCTTTCTTTCTGGGTATCAGAGCCAAAGATGACCTGCAGGCAGGGACTTCTGCGTTTTTCTTCTTGGAGTAGCCGTGGGCGAGCCCACAGTCTTGGCTGTCCCTACTTTCAAAAGCAACCGGTCTACCATCTTGAAATAGAGCTGCCCCGATAGCATAGTTATTGGTATCAGTTTCAAGAACATAAGGCGGACTAGGATCGGGTAATGCTAAGATAGGTGCTTCCTTGACTTTATCTTTCAAAAGTCTGAAGGCCATATCCAAATCGTTATTCCAAGTGATAGGCTGATTTGACTTACGTCTATGACCTTTCAATAAGTCGGTCATCGGTAGTGTGAGCTGAGAGTACTCCCGCACAGATTTCCGAAGAAAAACTACAAAACCGAGAAAAGAACGAAGTTGTTTCATTGTTGCGGTATAGGCCAGTCCAGAACCTTCTGAACTCGGTCATAGTCAATGCTCAATCCATCTCGAGTGATCCTGTGTCCCAAGTAAATGATTTCTGTCATAAAGAACTCACATTTACTTAATTTAGCATATAGTCGATTCTGTCTTAAAATAGATAAGACAATCGTGAGGTGTCTAACATGATCCTCAAGAGTACGACTATATATCAAAATATCATCCAGGAACACCACCATAAATTTTCCCAAATGTTCACGAAAAAGATCGTTCATCAGTGGCTGGAGCATTGGTTAACCCAAAAGGTAATACGAGAAACTCGTAATGGCCATACCTAGTCCGAAAGGCGGTTCTTTCGACATGCCTTTCATGAATACGTATCTGGTGATAGCCAGTACGTAAATCGATCTTCGTGAAATATTTCGTTCCTGCTAATCGGTCAATCAGGTCATCTGATCTAGGAAGAGGATAACGGTTCTTAATGGTTAGCTTGTTCAATCTCTTGTAATCTATACAGGAATTGTCTGAATTGCTAGAAGTCTCGGTACTTGGCTGGTGTCATAGTTGCTGTCTCATGAGAGATAGATTGTCGATCTTGGTTCCCATCTTGAAGTCTTGGGTTGGCCTCATGATTGTCCCTTTCAATAGGCCCTTGGTATCCCTCTACTCCTGCCATGGTTCTATCAACCCAAGAAAGATTTCTTCAAGAGAAATCCTTGCTCTGATACCATTGTAAGCCCAGCCGGGCGTGCATCGACAGACTCAACCACGTGTCCAAGAAATAAAGGTATAGAGAGAGGGGAGAGAGAAGGGAATGGGGACCTTGCACAATACACCACACTCAGCGGGGAACAAGCCCTGCCTCCTTTCAAGAATTTATTCAGGAAAAATCCACAGGCTTTTCCAAGCCAGGATCAATACAACAAATGAATACAATATCAAACAAGTATGTCGATGAAGAGGCTTGGGTTGAAGTCGGTGTCGAGGCACAAGATCTCTGATGCCTGAGCACACCATGAGGATGACCCACAAGAGACTCTTCACCCGGCTAGTACCAAAGTATGAGTAAAATCCCAAATCTGAAAGAGAGGGCGACGCTCCAACAGCGGCGGCGTGTGGACGAGTTTGATGAAGATGATCTTTTTTGCTCTCCACAAGGTTTATCTATATCATCAAAAGCGATCCATGCTTCTTTTATACTTGAAGGGGGTCCTTGCTTTTGTGCCATGCTTTGCTTTTGCTTTTGTCTTTTATCTTTTTAATATTTTAATAATAATCAAATATTGCCCGAAGTTCCTGATTTATGCTTTTCTAACTTCAAGGCCTTGCCTTTTAGCCTTGGAGTTGCTTTTTGGAAAAGCGGCTTTTAGCTTTTTGATCCGGCTCAATCTCCTCTTTCCAATGGTGCCCTTGGCTCACGATCAACTCAGTTTGACTTTTTGCTTTTTCTTGCTTTTTGACAAAAGTGATGCTTTTACTTGTGCCTGCTTCATGAAGCTTGTTCTCATGCTTTCATAATTCTGTCCATGTGTCCGGGCATGAGTTCCATCATGTGAAAAGAGCTAGGAGGGCCAAATAGTTACATAGAGGCTACACCTCAACTTGCATGGCAGCTTGACTGGTGAAGTCACCATGCAGAGGACGTTTGGCAGTATGAAAATCAGCCATCTTGTAATATTGCTTGGAGTGTCTGGCACAGGGGTAGGCGAAGCAGATGTAGAAGCTGCTGCCGTCCGGTTGTGAGACCAGGGGTCTTTGTTTAGAAGATATTGTTTTTTGGGAGTCTGACATGTATCAGAGTCAGGTTTGTCTTTATCTTTCACATTCATCAAATGAGAGCCTGTCACACGGCGGAAACTTTTAATTTTCCTTTATCCAAACTTGCATTCTATGAACGATTTACATTCTTGCTCTTCTTAGTTTGCACAGATGACATAGGAGCATAGGAGCAGTTTGAGGAGAGGGCATGGTTGCAATAGGCAGTCGCTTTAAAAGCGAAGGACATTATGATTGCATATGTCCCAACTTTTTGCAAGTAAAGCAAGAACCAGCAAAATTTTCCCATTTAAGCTTAAAGAAAACTTCTTGCGTCGGAATCCCTTGTATTTCAATATCCATTGCAACCTTGTGAGGGGTTGTTTGTCTGTATCCCAAAGGATACAGAATTTGTTAACACTACCGGAAGATCTGGGAGGGCATACAACCTTACTCAGTGATCCAGCCAGAAAAGGTAATGCGGGGTGCATATAAACTAGCCACTTTAACCCATACAGGGCACCTGTGTTTGAGAAAATTTTGATAATCCTTGGTGGGTGACCAAGGGTACACATGCACCATTTGTTGTCCGAAGAACAAGGGCCACTTTTCCAACATCATTTGTTTATGCTTGGATTCAAGGAGAATGACCTCATAGAAGCCTCTTGTTGCAGAGTAACCCCCTTCCACAAAACATTGACCAAGCATGGCTTTTATCCATTGGCCAACATCTGTCTCGCAACAGGCATTTTACCAGGGAAAAAAAAGGATTACCACTTTTTGAGATAATCTCGTAACAGGGGCAAAGAATACATGACCAAGGTAAAATATAGAAACAAGAGCTAGAAACTGAAAACTAGAAGTGAAATAAAACAAGACTGAAAGACAAAGAGTTACCTTGAGATGAGTGTAGACAAGACACAAGCTAGATAGATTGCAATGATGTGACCCATGAATATATGGGCCAAAGTACAAGACATAGAGCAAGAGTGCTTATGGGATAATTGTAGAGGTGCCACATGGCACACACTCAAGACACAAAGAGTCAACTGAGACTAGACAAATGTAGACTAGGGAAATAGTACACCTAGTGTGTACTTATCTCCAACACCCTCCTTAAGTGGACACTAGGAGAAAGACAGAAAGACAAGACTAGAAGACAGACATAAAGACCGATAGACTGAGAGACAAGACAGAAGACATGACAGACAAAGATCCTGAGACACCCCTCCTCAAGTGATATCCTCATATGGGTCCACAAGGATAGGGACAAGATGGATCTAAAACAAGACACAGTCAGATTGATAGACAAATAGACAGACAGACAAGACTAGATAGACAGAAGACTGACTGTAGACAAACAGATGGACCTTGAAGACATCCCCTCCTCAAGGGCAATCTCTGCCTCTCGGGTAGGGACAAGAGAGAGGTCCTAAAGCAGAATGAGTAAGACATAGAACCCCTTGACCTACATCATCGGTGGTCAAAGTGGTAAACAAGAAAGATGAAGTAATCAGAAAGCCCACTCCTCATCATTTGAGGAATGTACAACAAGATTTGCTGATGGAGATGCTGCAGCAACATGGGCTAAGGTAGATGCAAGGGCTGATGTAGAGGTTTTAGAGTAGCAGTCCTTCTCCCGGTGATTATCACGGCCACAAATAGTGCATGGATGAGCCTTGAAGCAGTCCTTCTCCATATGATTAGTTTTTCCACAATGGGTGCAAGGCTTTCTTACCTTAGAACTTCCTTTCTTTGCTAAAAATGCAGTGTTAGTTACCTTTTGTTGTTGAGTTCTTTCCTCTTCTTGGAGAGCATTGATGATACCTTCAAGAGTAGGATTATTGTGATACTTGAAGGTAGTGACAAGAGTAGCATAGGTGTCAGGTAAGCTTTTGAGAAGCACAGCAATAGCAATATCTTCGGAGATGGGGGACTTCACTGATGCAAGCTGAACCATAAGACTGCGAAAATAATTGACATGAGAGGCTATAGTAGCTCCCTCCTGCATATGTAGATCAAAGAATGAGATCATAAGTGCAATCTTAGAGTTTTTAGAGCGGGGTCCAAAAAGGGTATCCAAAGTGATCCATGCTCGAGAAGCAGACTGTATGTCGGAGATGTGATGAATGTAATCATCTCCAAGACCGAGCAAGATGACAGCATAGGCTTTGTCATTCTTGGCAGTGGGAGCATAAGTGATAACTTGCTCAATGTCGGAATCTTCGGGAGCAGCATGGTGAACAACGTCCCAAAGCATGGTGATCAACATCCCAAAGACTTTCTTTCATAAGATGGCACTTGATTTTGATTTGCCAAGTATGAAAGTTGGACCCATTGAATTTGTCGATAGACATGAGAGAATGAGTAGAAGAGGCCATGTGGGAAGGTCTTACCTCTTGCTAAAATGCAAGGGCAGTGTCTATTCCCTTACAAGATTGCAGAAATGAATGAAAGAAGAGATCCAAACTGTTTTTAGAAGCCGGCTCTCTCACCACTTGTCAAGGCCATAGCATGTGACAGCCCATCGAAGCATGAGGAACTAGCAGTTTGCAGATATGAGGATAAGAAAAGGACTGACCAGCAAACTGAAGGAGACAATGCACAGTACCTTGTAGACTCTTCAAGAGGAAGCGATGGCAGAACTGAATGCAGCAAATAGCTCGTTAACAGGAGGAAAGTCGATCTGCAGCTGCCTCTAGATGATGCGCACCCTTGAGTCGATGAAGAAGGCAGCCAAAGGAGAGCTGCAACAGTACAGCGGGCTGTAGCAGTTCCAATATGACGGGCAGCAGCAGCTATTGGAAAACAGGCCGGAACAGGGTGGACAGCAAGAAAGTGGGCGGACAGAAAGTTCAGGCCGGTGGGCCTATTCAGAATGTGAATAGGCTGGTCCTAAAAGCTGAGCGCAGCTAGGGAGATGGTGGCCTGAAGCTATGGTGGGCAACACAGGGCAGGAGCAGCCTGCTCTGATACCATGTTAAAATATAGAAACAAGAGCTAGAAACTGAAAACTAGAAGTGAAATAAAACAAGACTGAAAGACAAAGAGTTACCTTGAGATGAGTGTAGACAAGACACAAGCTAGATAGATTGCAATGATGTGACCCATGAATATATGGGCCAAAGTACAAGACATAGAGCAAGAGTGCTTATGGGATAATTGTAGAGGTGCCACATGGCACACACTCAAGACACAAAGACTCAACTGAGACTAGACAAATGTAGACTAGGGAAATAATACACCTAATGTGTACTTATCTCCAACAGGATTTTCAAATGGAAATCCAGTACAGGCATATCCCATGCTCGTTGGATGTTTGCAAAGCCTCTTGAAGAGTGTCGCAAAACTGTTGCAATTCGGGATTATCACAACGGAAAGGTTGTGAATTAGAATGCAATTGTTTGCGTTTGGGATCAACAGACAATTCCCTTCTATGGTAAGTAGCTACAGATTGGGCCTTAAGGAAAAAGAGAGGAGAAACACAAGTGAAAGATACAAGAGGCACAAAAAAAACGAGAAGACACAGACACAAAGAAGAAGGAAAGGGGAGCAAAGCAAAAAACAAGACAAAGTCAGGCAAAATATTTAACACATAAGAAATAGGAGAGACAAGGAGAAAGGGTGCACACACACACACACACACACACACACACACACACACACACACACACAATTGCACCCAAAAAGATGACAAATGGAAGATTATGAGAGGGAGCAGGCGACAGATGGCAGGTACGTAGGGCTGCAGAAACAGCGATTGGCGGGTGCAGGCAAGGCAGTCGACGTTGTAGAAGCAGCAGACAAGAGGAGGGCAACTAGTGCTGCAATGATGACAGGTGCCCCACATTGCAGACACAACGAAGGACAACAGGCAGGGCTGCGTAGGCAGAAGGCGGGGCTGCATAGGCAGTTACACACACACACACACGCACGCACGCACGCGCGCGCGCACCACACACACATACACTATATACATACATATATATGTGTGTGTGTGTGTGTATGCACACACACACACACACACACACACACACACACACACACACACATTTTTTTTGTGAAACCACTATTTTATGTTATATTAAAGAACCCTCACAGTGAGAGGCTCTCATTAAAGAACATCTAAAAAACAATGGAAAACACTTTAGAGTTCTGTTGATCAATGTGCTACGTCTCAAAACTGTCATGCAATGGCTGATGTATGATCGCGGAGGTATACATACTTGTTGATCTAAGGTTGTGCAAACACCTCATAATTACGATCCAGCCATATTGTCCATATAACCCAATATCTCGCCCAGGCAAAGAAAAGAGCATATTCTTGCAATGTGGAAGGATATCTTCCAAACATCCAAAACATTTTCCCAAATGTCACCCTAGGGAATCTCGTTCGTATATCCGAAGATAGACGATTCAGAAAATCCCTTGTGTGAGTGCATGCCCATAGCAAATGATAAATACTCTCGATTCGATGATTGCACCGCAAACAATTTCGAGCCACAATTTTTCGCTTTGCCAAATACTCTCCTACCGGGAGCTTTCCTTGTGAGACATCTCCACAGAAAAACCTTTTGTTTTAAAGACAATTTGCTTTGCCATATCTTTCTCAAATTACCTTTCCACCAGTCTAAGGACTTGTTCATATGCCATACCCGATCGGCATGTCCCTTTATCCAAGGGTGTGGAAGCAATAATCTATATGCCCTTGCCGCTGTCAACCTACAAAGAGGAAACTCCGTAATATAACTTGGTTGGCTGTTCTTTAGCAGTCAATCATCCTGTTGTTGCCCAACCGATATATACGACATTCCCCATGTCTTGCTATTTGAGTAACAACAAGTCTCCATATAGGGTGGTAATCGGCTCCCAATTGCCATCGTCATTGTGCTTGTGGAAACGATGATGGTTTGCCTTCAATCGATATGACATCTCGCACTGTGCAAATTCCTTTTTGTGCTAAGAAAAAAGTTTTTCTTTGCTTAGCCATTGCCAATGGCATATCAAATGATCTGCGCCAATGCACATTTTCAGCTACCACTGTGTTTCCAAGATGCACTGGCCTATGTGCCCATTGCAAATGTACAAGCATAGACTTCAAGTCTTGCAACAGTCTGGAACAGTAGAGGTAGCGTGGGATTTTTCCTTGTACCTAACCTACCAACTTACCAAGATATCCTAGTAGGAGAGCTTCTAATGCCCAAAAGAATCAACCTTGTAATGCGCACATATTGCAGCTAGCATCCGTGTCCATGGCTGTCCTTGTTCCACAAAAGTTATCATCATGGTATTTTTCCGAGCCAATACATGCTAATGCACATTCAAGATATTCAGTCCACCATGAATTTTAGGATTGCATACATGCTCCATTTTCAATAGCCCTAAAGCGAGTGCTTGTTTTTCATAACAGTTCCATTGCTGATGACATGAATGCATTGAGCGATTTTTTGTCCCAAATGGGCAACGACAAGAACTGTATGTAAGCCATTATGATGGATTGTACTATTTGTAGCTTGACATGCAAAGGCCATGTAGACAAGTGCTAGTAATCAACCTTTTGTTTGACTTTTGTGAGCACCCAGGCAATTACTTCTTTGAAAGATATGTTCCAACCCAAAGGATATAAGCTCTGTAGATTCAGGTAATGAGTTAAGGATGATGTTATCATGTCCTTTTCAAGAATGACATTATCAATTTTATGAACTTGTTCTTTCAAGTCTTGTAATTTTGTTAAATATTCATTTATAGACTCCTCCTCTTTCAAATTTTCATTATCAAGTTGCCTTTGGAAAATGGCAATCCTTATATCATTTTTAGCTTGATACATAGTTTCTAGAGTATTCTAAGCATGCATGGATGTTTTACAAGAGCGAATGTGTAGAATGAGTGGCAATTGCATACAACATTGCACTTAGTGGGCAGTCCTGCCTAACCAATTTTCCCGAAGTCCAGGGTGATGATAATCCATTCCCAATGATACATCTAGGTGTGTTGCTTGCATACAACCAGTAGATGACTTCTGTCATTTTTGGACCAAACTCTAGGTGTTTCATTGTGGCAGCAATAAAGTCCCTCCTGATGAGTATGCTTGGCATACTCTATTCCCTCATAAGCAGTACATAGCAAAGACTTACTGGAAATGTGCCACGCATTCCCTTTCGAGATCATTTACATCATTGGTCCAATGATCATCAGACTTCTGCACATGATGTATGCTTTGCTTCATGCATTTACTCATTTAGCATACACTGCAGCACAATGTATCTACCGAGGGGATCATTATAGGCGATCATTGGTCTCAAAGCTGTTCGTATCATTATACATGTGCTTGAGTAATCGACAATTCCAACATAAAATATACTAAAATATCTTTAATAGCCTACTTTTCTAGCAAAAGCATGCTAATTATGTTCTTGTAAGCAAACCACATTCGGATTTGCTGAAGCAACATAATCCTAGAGCACCCTCCATTTATTTGGACTAGACAAACCGTGTACATTATATGTTACATAGTTACATGGTGTCATGTCCATCACGCAAATTGCATATAATCATTTGCTAATACCATATCTCTTTGTAGCTCTCCATGTATTTGTTGCAAGTATTCCATCCCTCCATTGCGTTCAACCAATTCATGGATATACATGTGGCTGATTCGCTTGAGGTGGAGGCCATAGATATGTTATCCTAGTGCCTCGCAATCAATGGCTTGTTTCTCAAGGCCATTGTTTTTCGAGCATTTGGTGTTGTCCAACCATTTGCATCTTTTCTTTGGTTGATTTGTTTGTTTTGCACATTGCTTTTATTTTGTGCTTCTTGTAGTGCTTTCCCTTTATTTTGTGCCATACTTTGTTTTGCATTTGCATTCATCGCATTTAGCATTTGTGTTTGTTCTGGTAGTGTTTGTTGCTCCTGCGCCAATATGGGAGGAATTGAGTTCTCAAGGGCTTGCAATTTTAGGGTCAGGCATTCCAATGCAAAATGCCCAAACTTGTGATATTTAAAACACGACCCAACAAAAACAGATCAGTTTAATTCATATGGCTTTTTGCCCATGGGAATATCAACTATCTGGATTTCAATGCTTTCGGGTGTTGGTGCATCCGTATCCCACATCACACAGAATTTGTTTCTATTGCCCATGATTCTGGGTGCACACGCTACTTTTCCCAATGTTTGAACTATCTGCGGGAGTGTATCCTGTAGATCAGTGGGGAAATCCACCACCTCAACCCATATCTGGCATTGATGTTTTAGTAGCCCTTGATCGTCAGTAGTAGGCACCCATGGCAACATTCCTCCAGGATAAATTTTTCTCTAATGTAGTCAGAAGCCTTAACTAACTGAATTGATTTGACCGAACCCGTAGTATCAAAGTTAGATCAAGGAAAAGATTGCACTTGGATCATAGAGACCAACACGTTTTTCCTGATTGAGAGGTACAACCGTTGATTCTTTTCCATAGAACAATTTTTATCCAGGATTTACTTCATCTATCGTACCATAATAGAATTGAGTCTCATTTTAGGGATCCATCAGTCCAGCCTAACCCCATCCAGTCCCGTGGGTTAGCCAACCGCCCAACCACTGTAGTGATGGGATTCAATTAAGAATTTGGTTAGGTTTTGTCCTGGGTACCAGGGAGTTCCCAAGCCCCCTAAGCCGGATATTCATGCAAACTTAAAACTAGTCACACCACTTACACACCCAATATGAAATTGCCTTTTTCACAGAATCAGCATCTTCTAAAAACAATCTTTTAATGAAACCATTGTGTCATTGATCATAATCCTCAAAATCTTTGGTTGAATCCTTATTTCCAATCATTCCTTCATCGGTGTACCTATGGCATCATTGGCAACCAGAACGCTCACCACTTGTCCACTCAGGGGCCTTTTCGATAGTTCCTAGCTCATAGTAACCGGCGATATATTCACATATCAAAAATGGAATCTCCGCTGAAGATCAGCAAGATCAACCAACGAATCCATATAAAAGAGCCATGGACTCATCCGTTGAGGTGCACCATTTGCCTGGCGTAAAAGAGAGGTGCAATCTCAAACAACTTTTGCTTTGCCTGCATTGAGTTAAGCAGGATTTCTGAGAATCCTCTCGCTGCATAGTAAATTCCATCCACACATTCTTCAGCCAAGAGATTGTAGACCCACTGACGAATATCCCTTGCTGTGAGGGCATATGTCTCGGAAAAAACAATACTGCAGCTTGCTGTGAAAATTTCCTCTTTTTAAGCATTATGGTTTCTCTCTGCACTACCACTATTATAGACGGTTTTGCCTTGCTCCACTTGTTCTATGCCAATTCATAATCTTTGTGCAGGACATCATAAAGAAATTGAATTTCTGAATTCTCTGCAAGTTTGGCTCGTTTCACTTCTGTTTCCTTGGGATTAGAGTGGCATGTGGTATATACATTATGAATCTGCTCGAAGAACCCATCTCTGTACACACATTGTGACTCACACACACACATACACACAACCCTTGAGGGGGAGCAGAAGCAAAGGCCCGGCTACTCATCAAGATAAATAGAAGGAAAATTTTACAGAAAGAAATTGTAATTAAATTAATTTAATAAATGTATGCCCATTTATTTATAATTTAATATTATGTATCACTAATTAATTCAAAAACATATATATCATATGAGATTCTTTAGTATCCCATATTTGATATAGAATATTCAAGATTTTATTAATTTTGTGTTAACATTCAATTACAAATCTTAATTTTATTTGGATCAACATATATTAAAACCAAAGGAATGCCTATTGAGAACCCTTATTTTGTTTGAAAAACAGTATATTTCATTCGACAGTGCCCAATTTGCAACAATATCAGGGGAAGTCCCAACTGATGTCAAAGTAAAGCCAAAGGACGCTTGGGATTGTGTAGCTCGAGAGTGTGTGGATTTTGATGATATTCATGATCATGATTTTGGTCTGTCTGCAACAAGGGCCAAAATTTATTGCTTTCCAAAGCAGCACAAAGGTGATGGGGTTCTCCTATTTCCTCAGCCAAGACTGCCAAGCTTCATGCGTGGAATGGCTAGGCTTTGTATAATACGACAATTCCACTATATGGACATTTGCGATTTATTGACCTCTTGAAAACACTTGCTCTCATCCAGGAACTTACAAGAAAAAACTGAACTTTAATTTCCGACCAATGAGCAACGTCCCTAGTGTGCATCATGGAGTTGAGCAGAGAGATGAACAATCAAAGCTATCTTTGGCACAACAGCTTCAAAGCCTTGCTGAAGCAGATGGCCCTCTTGCATCAAGAATGAACCTGCAAAATGGACCCAAGTATATGACTTTGCGCACAAACGTCCCCATAAGTGAGAGGCTGCTTGGCCTTGTTCGACAAGACTCACAGCTTAAGTCAGACAAGAAGGTTTACTGATCTTACTTGTGATTTAATATCTTTTTTTGCAGTTATAAAACTGAATGAGGAAAAGTGCTTCCATTGATCAGGTTTTGACGCAGGATGCTAATGGGTGAAGCAGGCAAGAAATTATTGTAATCAGAAGGTGAACTCTTTCAAGCCGTTCATCAATGTGGAGAAGATTACTGAGGGGGACGATACAACCGACCACCATGATGAGAGGGTATGATCATCTGAGATGGGAACCTTCAAAATTTTTTTTTTCCCCGTGATGGAATAGATGTGTGTCTTAGTAGGAAGTGACCATTAAGATCAGCTTTTGTAAGTATACCATCCTCTACTTTTTCTCCCAGGAAGCATTTCCACTGGTTCATCAGCTCGAGTTACCAGTGGAACTGATTGCAGCTGCAATAACCCTCTGCATTCTAGAGAAAAGGCCAGAGCAATCCACGGGAGCAATCTATTACTTTAAATTAAATGATGGTGTGTGGATGTAGATAACATCACCACCTATCATAAAGACCGCATCAATATCATGTAGTGAAGCTCCAGAATCCATATCTTATGAAAACAATTGGATATTGCACTGAAAGCTTGCTCCGGATGAAGGTGGATAACATCATAATCAGCAAGCTATCAATCTTTGCCCAGTCCTTTCTAGGAAGACCGAGGTTGTCTGTAAATAGCTGCTTAGTGAACCATGTAGCCAAGCTTGTGAGATTGGAGGAATTTTGATAGAGAAGCATTACCTCTTCATATGCCCTGTCTACTATGAGAGGCAGGGTAGAAATCACTCATCTTGTCAGGGGTTTCACTGTTAGCCAAGCTCAGTGAGTAGTGTGACGGAGGATGCATAGGCTTTTTTGTGCCGCACCTGCAGATTAGCAGACCCAGGCCAGGCAGCCTCCATATGGACGGGCTGCCCACCGGAGCCAGACATGGGCTGCCCTGGGCATTGGACAGGCGGACAGCAAGATGGTGGACTGCCAGTGGTTCGGTGCTGGCCATGTGTGGATACGTGTGGGAAGCACGGTTGGGACAGGTGGCGGCTGGCTAGGCAGTAGGTAGGTCAAGTTGGCAATCGAGTAGCCAACTTAACCAGCCGATCAGCAGATTGGGGGGTGTAATGGCCATATAAATAGGCCCTCCCCTCTCCTCTTCAGTCATCAATTTATCTGCCTCCTGATGAGTAGTCAAGCAGTTCAAGCAAGAGTTCACAAGCGTGCATGAGAAAGCAGGTAGCAGCATAGTTAGCCCCCAATGCTTGGGGGACCATCTGTGTTTCACCAACTTGGGGTGTTTTTCTGCAATTGGTCACCTTTTCTTAAGGTTTACAGTCTTAGCAATGAACAATTTTTTGTATTGTGGAGCATTTTCTCACAATAATAGTAATACAGGGATTACTAGTACGTTATGGATATGCTTACGTTTGTATGTTTTCAGTCTTGTTGTTAGTTCCTCTCTGTAAATGCTCATAGCTAGCCAATCCAATAGTCTTTCTTACATTTTTTTTCCCGGAAAAAAGATCCTTCTATTAGTTAATGAAAGACAGCTACAAAGGGCTAGATACAACCGCGAAGGGTGAGATACAAACTCGCCTCATATAAGGGCGGGAATCAAATGATCATAACGGGAAGAGACACTTCTCCTCTGGCTGGCCGCTCTGTGAGGAGAAGGCTATTTCATCCAAGGGGAAGGGGAGGAGAAACAACCACACAGGTGGTCAGTAATGCTAAGTGGGGTCACCACCTCTATCTGTGAGAAATGGGCCAGGCCTCTAGAGCCTCAAGAAAGCTTCCCGTTGCTTCCGCATGTGGGCAGAACCTCCCTATAACATCCCCCATTGACTGCGGAGGGTGTGAATGATGTCGAGCCAAATGCTCTTGATAGACTGGGCCTGCATCTCTGTGAAAATCCATCTGATACTTTGCAGCCAAGGGCCCCTAGACTTGGGGTGCGGGTTGAAATCTGGGCCAAGAGGAAATCCTTCCAGGGCTCACCATCAAGAAGGAATACTCTAACGATCAGCTTGCCCAACAGGGCATGGCTTTGAATAGCGGGGTCAATGAGGCCTAGTCTCCCTCTACGATGTGGCTGAATGATCATTCTCCATGCGACCTTGTCTCTAGTTGGCCTCCCGTCATTGTCGGCCCATAGAAGGTTCCTGATCAACCGTTGTACCTGGCCAATACATGCCCGAGAGATGGCCCAGCATGAAGTGATGTACCACATGGTGGCAAGAAGAACCTGGTTCGCCACCACCACTCTACCTGCAAGGGAGAGCCTCACAGAACTCCAGTATAAAAGTTTCTTCTGAATACTCAGAAGAGGGGCAAGCTGCTCCTTAGGAGAGATGTCAATGCCAACCTGGCAACCAAGATAGCGAAGTGGAGTGCCCCTCGAGATCCACTGGAAAGCCTCAATTGGGCACCAAGTTGGGGCGGATGTAGAGCCCACCCAAAAACCACACGACTTGTGCCAGTTGATCTGTGCTCCTGATGCGCGGCAAAAAATCTCGATCGCCTCTGCGAATCTTTGGAGATTCCCCACATCTCCGGAAAGGAAAGCTGCTGTGTCATCTACGAACTTTGAGTCAAGCAGCTCCTCCTGCTTGCGAAGGGGGAGACGCAATTCTTGAAGTCTTGTCTCTTGGGCTGATAGAAACCTACTCATGGCCTTGGCGACGAATAAGAAGAGGTAAGGTGCCAAAGGACAGCCTTGCCGAACCGAGCAGGAAAGGGGAAATCTGTCGCCATAGGCTCCCTGAATGAGAACCTGGCTGTGGGAGGCTGAGTAAAGTCATGACACTCCATGAATCCCCTCCATGGGGAATCCCATCCAGCTCATCGTGCCCTCGAGAAAGCTCCAATCCACCCTATCATAAGCTTTCTCAAAGTTTAGGAGTAGCACTATGAGGTCCTACTGCCACATCTTGGCCGAAGTTGTCACCTCCTAGAATGTGAAAGTGTTGTCCAGAATGCTCCGATCTTGAACAAAGCTGGTCTGAGTGTCATGAATCTTGTCCGGGAGAAAGGGTTGAAGTCTCTTGCTGATGGCCTTGGCCAGGATCTTATAGCCAGTCCCTAGAAGAGTGATGGGTCTCCACTATTGGATCTCCAATCTGTCACCACCCTCCTTAGGAATCAAGTGTATCAAACCCTCTGAGAGCCTCTCTGGCATGGCACCTATGATCATAATCTCGTTGAAGGCAGCTCGAAGGCCGCCTTCCAAGAGGTCCCAGTGACGAAGAAAGAAAGAGACTGGAAGCCTGTCCGCCCCCGGGCATTTGCCCTTGGGTAGTGCCATCACCGCCTCCGCCAACTCCTCTGCAGTGAATGGAGTCAATAAGAAGGACCGAAGAGAGGGGGGAACCACCTCTCTCGTGTGCCGCTAGACCCTCTCGGGCACGTCCATCACCTGTGGGGATAATGGGGCACCTGTGAGTGAGGAGATTTGAAGAAATCAGTTGCGATGGCTCTCACATGGGGGGGATCAGAAACAATAGCTCCGTCCTAGCCATGCAGCCTGCGATACCATCTCTCCTCTTGTGGGGCCCCGCTATCTCAAAGAAATCCCCTTTCACTTTGTCACTGGCCTGAGTCTAGAATGAAGCTTTGGTGTGGTATCTATACTCCACCCTCCTCTGCTCAATGGATCCAATCTCCGTGCGGGTGGCAACAAGCTGACTCTCAATCCATGGGCTATCTGGGGAGCACTCCTGAAGCCGCTCTTAAAAGGCCAAACCCCTCCTAAGACTCCGCTCTTGCTCCCAAAATTGCTCCAAATCTGCTCTGGGCTGCCTCCTGCAAGAAACCGCCGATCTCCCCTAGGCCAGCATCCAATGTGCATGCAGTAGAGCCTGTGGTGGTAAAGTCCAGTCTTGTCCAAATTTGCTCTATCCTGTTGCAGATCTTGGGGTCCTGAATGAGGTTGTCAGGAATCCTAGAGCTCGAATGCCTATCATGCCTCCAGGGGTCCTCTAGGGACATAATAATCGTGGCGTGATCTGAAAAAGTAGTGCCTGCCAAGATACCAATCATGCCCCCACGGCTGCAAGCCCACTCATCAACGTAAAACCTGTTAGGTCTAGAGAGGTTGGGGCCGGTGTTCCTCCTATCCGATCGCGAGAAGCTAAGGCTCCCAGGGCCTGGGCCCTGTCCCCTAAATACCCGTATCATCTCCTCCTAGGTTTTAGTCACAAGGGACGGAAGGGACGGTAGCTTGGGACGTCGGGATGCGTCTCGGGACGCGTCAAAAATGGGGACGGAAGGGGACGGTCGGACGTCCCCCTGGAGGCGTCCCTCACAAGGGACGGGGACGATTGCTGGCCGGGGGACGGCAGGGAGCCGTTGTGCCCTGCAAACGGTTGTTTTTTTGCCCCTTTTTTGGCCGTTTCTAGCCGTTTCTGGCTGTTTGGGTGGCCGTTTGGGGACGCCTTGGCCTTTGAGGCTTGGGCCTTGGCCCTTGCCTGTGACCGCTCCCAACAGGAGGCCTACACCAGATCGGAAGACTATATACATATTTAGAACACTTAATTTAACTGTTATTAGACCATGGAAACAACATTTGCAACACTAATACTGGAAATATTGAAAATACAAATGACACCAGCACTGGGGCCGGAAAGGGCCGGCCCCCCCCCCCAATACTTTTTGTATTTCTTGGAGTATTTATATTTGTACAAGTGTCATGGGCCTGACAGGTCAGATTTCTCCACAAGGGAGTGAAAACAAAAAAAAAAAAAACGGGTTCAAGTCGATGAAGAGGTGTTGGGCAGAGTAGCCCCAGATCACAGGCTCATTCCCACCTTCACTGGGTGGACACCTGCCTTTCAGTGGTCTTCCGAGACCATGCACCAACAGGCACGCCTGTACGGACATAGGCCAAAGAGTACACCGCGGAGGGAACGTGGCCTGGTTCTTAAGTGGTGCAACCAAGAAATGCTCATGATCAAGGTAACCCTGGATATGTATGCGCAACTTCCCTATAAGTGGAGTAACCTGCATCTCTTTACTAACAAAGGCAGCTTCTGCTTCAATTTGAGGCCCCATGTCCTCGACCTCAATACCCAAGGCGGCTGCCATTTGAATAGAGATGAAGTTATCTGTTGCACAATCATCACATAAATAGGGCGGCTGATCCTTGATTTGACCCCAAGCTTTGCATACCATCCTCTCTTTTCCGTCATGCTTTGTGTTTCCCTGCACATTGGGAACTGCATGCACATTTGCCTTGGTTTGGTTGTTCTCATGCTTTGGTTTGCGGTTAGGGCATTGTCTAAACATATGCTTTTTGCTGCCAAAAGAAAAACATTTCCCCTCCTTGCTGGCATATTGCTCCCTTTGCTCGAGGGTCAAGCCAAATTTGTTTTTCTTTGGCCCATGATCCTTAGATGAGGTATTTTCAGCTTTACCTCCCTTCTGGACCTCGCGGAAGCTCTTTTTAGGTGGCTGTCCAGCTTTTTGCAATCCTCGGAGATTTGCATAAAGGGAGTTACCTCAAGCAACACTTTCCAAAACTTATTGACATATTGCTGCACACTTTCATTATCTTTTTGCTCAAGTCTATCCCACTTTATTTCACGGACTTGTCCCCTGCCTTGAACTCCTTGAGCTTTTTGGGATGTGGTACATGTTCTTCTCTTTTTCTCTTCCCCTTATCCAACGGGGCAGCTCTCTCTGAGCTTCATGGGCAATGATAGGTGTTCCACTAGCCAAAGTGACATGGGTCTTTGATTCTTGTGGCCCCACTGCATGCGACCTCGCTGAGAAATGCCTTGTCTCGCTGCCGGGACCGTGCACCAATAGGCACGCCCGTACTGACGCAGGCCAAGGAGTACACCGCGGAGGGAAAGTGGCTTGGTTCTCCCCAATGAGCTTTGCTCCCAAATTCCCTAGTGAGTTTAACCTTCACTGGCTCTCAGAAGCTCTGAGAGCGCGGTTAACAACACCACACAGGGAAATATACTAGCCACACCAGGAAGAATTTTCCTGAATATGGCCAGCATATACATGCCATGCTCCTGCACTGGTACGGTGAGTACAATTCAGATACAACCGGTAATATTTGTAGCCGGTACAATCAAGCACTTTAGGTTCTTCACAAGTGTGCAAGTACAACCAACCAGGTACTATGCAAGTACCTGTACTTGCAGCAGGAACAGTAGGTACACCAAGGCAGCCAACAGGTACAGTAGGTACACCAGGGGCAGCCAGCAGGTACCGTAGGTACTCCAGGGGCAGCTAGCAGGTGTGGACAGCAAGTACACAGGGGCTGGTATAGCCGTGGACAGCAGGTACAATCAGAACTGGTACAGCCGTGGACAGCAGGTACAGGCGGACAGCAGGTACAGGCGTATGCAGCAGGTACAGGTGATGGAGAGTAGGTGGGTACAGCCAGCCATCTTCGGCCGTGGGCAGCCGTGAGGAGGCAAAGGAGAAAGAGGAACCACCAATCCACCACGTGGGGAATTTTTAAGAAATGTTCCATGCAAAAAGGCTTATCCAAGGTTATAATACCTTAATACAAAATTTATACTTATGGGCACCCACACTAGGAAGTAAATGTCCAGCCCAACTTTAAATGTGTGTGAACACATTAGCTTATAACAAATTAAGGTTTACTCTAGTTCATGGATTTCACCTTCTAAAAAGGGGAAAATGAATATACTTACCACCTGTTCACACGCCACACCACCAAGTCAGCAAACAGCATTGGGGGCATCCCCGTCCAGTGTATTGGCACGGCATAAGAGGCAGACACATGCAAACAAGTCATGCAAAAACAAATTTATGCATGCAGGCATAAATGCATGTGCACAAATAGTGGATGAAATCTCCCTTTCATCAAACTTGGACAAGAGGTTCTTGTCGGGCACAAAACTAGCGCGACAAATATGAATAAATATGTCCTGGTGTTCCTATGGAGTGACCCATATGTAAGACACCATCCTGGCTATACACGGGTGGCACCAGCAGGCTCCCGTCCATACAGCACGAAGCAAATCACACTGGGTGACACGAAACTGGTTCCCATCCATGTGACGCAGCACTGGTCGCACACGGGTGGCACTGATCTGGCTCCCGTCCATGTGACCATAAAACTGGCCCTTTCACATGGGACACTGGCCTGTCCCCATGTGAACATGGCACAAATTTGGCCGCTCTATGGAGTGACAGTCCCATAGAAGTGGCTCCAAAAATGGAGATGGACCAAATGGTGACATTGCCTCTCTCTTGCCTTGGCCTTTGAGGCTTGGCCCTTGCCTCTCTCTCTTGCCTATCTATTATCTATATAAGAGCAAGGCTACAAGGCTACAAGCACACACCCACCTTCAAGCAACTCTCTCTCTCTAGCCTCTTGAGTCTTGAGTCTTTGGCACTTTGCACGTTTGCTCATTGCTCAAGCCTCAAGCTGCAAGTGGTAAACCACACTCTATGGGTGTATCTACTCTCTCTAGTCTCTCTCCCTCAAGCTTCTTCTAACGTCCAAGTTCCAAGCCTCTCACTCAAGGCTCTACTCTCCACTATCTAGACTCTCTCTCACAGACATTGTATCAGATCTACCAATCGTTGTAACCATTTTGGTCTCATAGGTCATTTTGGCCTTTTGAAGACGTTAATATACCATTTCATTTCATTTCATTTCTCTCTCTCAGGAGCAGCTAGCTCACTTACACTCACACTCGGAGATCATGCTCCGAGGTATTTTTTCTCGCCATCGCCTATGTATCACATATTACACCCCCATTATGGTACTGTTTGGAGCTAGACAGATCTGCATTGCATTCTTGTATACCCTACGCATATAGGTTGCATACTGAGCCTCTAGCAGTAGTGCTCCATCCATCACACCCCCCCACTAGCTTAGCACTTTCATAGTTAATTTCATGTTCATTTTGTCCCTTTTTTTTTTTTGGACATCCAGAGGACATTGACAGTCGTACATTGATTTCTCTCATAGGTCGAGTTCGGCCTCTAGTAGACGTTAATACAGCTTTATTTCTTTCTTTCCTTGTCACCTCTCCCTCAAGCCTCTTGAGTTCCAAGTATCTAGGCTTTCACACAAGCACTCTACAGTCTAGTCTCTAGTTTCTCTCCCTCAAGGCTCAAGCCCCTCTCTCTCTCTCTCTCTCTCTCTCTCTCTCTCTCGGCTCAAGCCATCTTCAACCATGGCATCCTCCTCATGTGCCGGGGCTTCTCGTAGAAGGACGACGGGATGGACATGGTGGGAGGAGGTCAACTACACCCCATCCGCTCATGGGGGCGGTTCTCGGCCATGGGCATGCAAGCTTTGCCCGTACCGGCGAACGGGTAGCGTCGACAAAGTGCGAGCCCACCTGTTGCATGAGAGTGGGCACGAGGTGCGGTTTTGCACGAATGTCACGCCGAAAAGAGACGGGAACTTCTTGACAAGCTTGCCGTCTACGAGGCAGTCGAAGCGGCAAGAAGGACACCACGAGTGGCCGTGGATCCCGCGACGATGAGGAGGAACTCAAGCCTCTACGATGGAGTCATGTGGTGGATCGGGATCATGCACGCCATCACCTTCACCATTGAGTCGGAATGTTGCTCCATCCATGATGCCGGCACCCTCCATCTCCACGGCCTCTCAACCCTTGCGTGGCCCACGGCAACAATCTACACTCGGGGAGAATTGTAACCCCAAGTTGAAGGAGGAGGTGGATATGGCGGTGGCCCGCTTCTTCTTCCACGACCACATAGCCTTTCAAGCGGCTAGGTAAGTGCAATCGATCATTGCCAATTCATCATTCATGTTTTCATCATCCTAGTCCCCTTCTCATTAGTAAATTGCTTTCTTGAATAGGTCGAAATACTTCAAGGTCATGGTTAAGAAGATTGGGGAGTATGGCTCAACCTATATGCCCTCCTCATCCGAGAGCTTGCGCACTACATTGCTCGAGAAGGAGAAGCGCATTGTAGAGCAAGCGGCCGACAACACAAAGCGGCAATGGGAGAGGAACGGAGTCTCCCTCATTGTGGATGGATGGAGCGACACCCGCAAGAGGAGTATTCATGGCGTGGTTGCATATTCCCGCCGAGAGATGTACTTCATCTCATCTCATGATGCATCCGGCCCTGAGAAGAGCGCGGATGTGCTTGCGGCGGAGTGGGCTACCACCATGGAGATCATTTGCTCCGAGCCTGTAGTGGGCTTTGTTGCGGATGGGGAGCCTTCCAATAGGGTGGCGGGAGCTATCCTCCAAGGTATGTTTGGACATGTCACGGTGTGGTTTTGTATGGCTCATTGCCTAAACAACCTCCTCAAGGACATAGGGGCATTGCCATGGATCAGCTCGCTCATTGAGGAGGCCAACACCATGGTCTCCTTTGTCCTCAACCACCAAAGACTTTGGCATGAGTTCAACAAGAGGTCCTCTCTCTCTCTCTCTCTCTCTCCTCAAATATTCCGACACCCGGTTTGCCTACAACTTCCTCGTGTTGGGCCGGTTGAAGGATTGTAGCGGTGCTTTGAGGGGGTTTTTTCTTAGCGACGACGAGTTTGTCGACATGCAAGAGTCTCATACAAACACTGGCCAAGAGTGTAGGTTACGGGCGGATGACGCCTCTTGGTGGGAGCTGTGAAGACCATGGATGCTATGGTGAGGCCCATAGTCCACCTATTGAGGATTGTAGACGCTATGCAACCATGCATAGGCAAGGTCTATGAGGCCATGGATCGCATGATAGAGAAGTTGAAAGACTTCGTGCCTGACGAAGACAAATATAAGGAGATCCATGCCTTGTGTCTAGGAAGGTGGAATTCCTACTACTCTCCATTGCATGCGGCAACTTATGTGGTGGACCCAGAATTTCAAGGCAACAAGTAGGAGAGCGACTGGGAGGTGAGCACTTTATGGAGGATCATCTTGGACTTGTGCCCGATGCATCGGTTAGGCGCAAGATCAGGGACCGGCTTTCCATGTACAAGTCATTTCATGGCTCCCATGGTTGTCATGATGCATAGATCGACCGCTCCAAAGCTGGTGCTCCTCTATGGTGGGAGGACTTTGGTTCGGATTGACCAAAGCTCCAGCAGCTGGCCATCCGCATACTTAGCCAGGCCGTCAGCTCCTCTTGCTTGGAGCAACTTTGGAGCACCTACAGCCACATTGCCTCTAGGAAGAGGAACCGACTCGGGGTAGAGCGTGCCAATGACCTTGTCTTCGTCAGCGCGAACTTATGAATGCTTTGCAAGAGCGTGACCAAGAAGGCAGATCACTTCATCAACGAGTGGGAGATGAGTCAACAAGAAGAGCAACAAGAGGATGAGGTGCAGTAGCAGCATGCCAGTGAGGATGAGAGTAAGGATGAGCTTGATGCTCCTTTGGCACAAGCTACCCATGACCATGAGGCGAGCACTTCACGTGGGTGATCATTCATGGATCATGATTCATGGGCCTTACTACTTATCACTAGCCTCTAGCCTCTAGGCTTTAGCACTTTTTGTCATTGACTCATTTGAGTCCTTCCATGTATTCTGCCTCCTTAAGGCTTAGTCTTGACTCTTGAGTCATGACTCATTTTGTATCTACTTAATTATTAATACAATAAACCGTCAACACTTCACTCTTTGATCGGCCTATGTTAATATGACTCAAAAGCTTACCATTTTAGTGTAAATTTGTGCTGATTTTGATGTACTTCCAAGGTAGAATAAATGTAGAGTAGAAAAACTTAAAAAAAAAGTATTTTTTGAGTGCCGTTCCCTCCCCTGTCCCCGTTCCCTACTTATGGCCGTCCCCCGTCCCCGTCCCCCGTTACCGTCCCCCATGAGTCTTGGTGGGATTTGAGGTATTTGAGGGATTCGAGGTGTCAACGAACGCTGGGGTGTTGAGATCTGACTCAGAACTGAGTCAGCTAAGGTAGATAAGTAAGATCTCAGTCTCAGCAGGGAGTCAACATGGGTGTGTTGGCAGTTTCTGTGAAGTTCTGAGGCAAGTATTAGAAGTTTGTTGATACTGAAGGACAATTTGGGAGCTTGGCGGGCATAATTCTGATAGGGGTCAGCAGTAGCTGTCTGATTCAGTTTTCAGTTAGCAACTGATTAGTTTGTGTCAGTTGGGAGTGTTTTTGGTGAGTTGGTGGTCAACTAAGGTCAGCTTAGGGGTTTTAAGTGAAGATCAGAGCTATTGGAGGTCAAGACTGACTTGGGAGGACAGTTGGATGAGTTGGTTGAATCGGTTTGAGGCGTTTTGAGAGCTTTTTTGTATTAGCGGAAGGACTAAGGATATCACCTGAGTGGATTGGTGCCCTGGATTTGTGTTGTGCTGGTGTTGTGGTGCTAGTTCATAGAGCCTTCCCTACGGTGGTGTGTTCGGATCAGCTATAGAGGCAGGTCTCCCCTGACACATCAGCTTCTTATTTTAACCGTTGCTGCTCCATGAGAAGGAATAATTTTTCTAATTCTCAGAGTGTTTCTGCTTCTTCTTTGGCTTTTTCAGTTGTTGCTGCTTTGACTTTTTCAGCCTCTTCCTTAGTTTTTTTTTTCTTTGGTCGCTTCTTCTTCTTGGGCCTCGATTTGTTGCCTTAGCAACCTGTTTGCCTCCAAGAGCAATTTGATGAAGTCTTCATTGCTTTGCGGAAGCGTTTCTATAGTGGTTGTGTCTTCCCTATAGATCTGTTCTTCTATATCTTCTTTGTAGCTTGTTGATGATGTCTTTCCTGACATTGCTTGGGTGGTTTTTCCTGATTGCAGTTTTACCATCCATGGAATGCTCTCACTTTAGGGTAGCCAAGTTGGGTTACAACTTGCAGCTTTGATACCAATGTGGCATGCAATAGGTTGATCGTTGTAACACGCAACAAAGCCTTCTTTATGCCCGTGAGTTTATGCAATTCCACTTTGAGAGAGAAGAGAAGATAATAGTCAACATAGTATTGGGTCCCAATTACCCACTGAAGGGCCCCCCCTTGCAAGCAGGAGTATTTGCTTATATTTCTTTGGAGAACTTTTACAATGAAATTGAATGATGACTGAGGACTGCCAAATGCAAGGACGAAGAAGACCGAATGCATGCTGATCCTCCTTGTGTGGCTCTGCGCCCTCCCTCCTCCCCCCATGAAGACTCCCTCTTAGAGCGTCCAGCCGGAGAGGGAGTCCCCCCTCTTATTTTTCTGTTACACCTCATTGGAGGGTTGTACATATCACTCGACTTGAGAGTTGTTTTGTAGTCCACTTCTGGGATGTTCTTTCTGTCATGACTAAAATAGGATCTTTTCTTGGGAAAAAAGCGATGCAATTGCCCAACCAGCCACTGTGGGGGGGTTTGTTTTCCCTTTGGCCTTCCTCATGGCTGAGTCTACCCTTCACCTCCAGAGAAGTGATAGAAGTTCAGCTTGATGGTTTATCTTGAGGATTTGTCTACTATGATGTCTTATCTTTATGCATGAACTTGCACCTACTCTTGAGCGCTGCTGACATGAGTGAGGATGCTATTGCATGTAGTCTATGCTATGTATCGTGGAGTTGGTTTAAACCTTTGTGCTTTGAGTCTCAAGAGTCAAGATCACACTTTGGATTTTGTTGAAGTTGGGAAATAACCTGAGCTTTTCTATGGTGAATGGTTCAGAAACATCATGCTACTATACAAGACTGTATTGAGCTTGTGTAAGTGCAAACCAACTGCTAATGTCTTGTTGTATGAGGTTGCTATTGACTTAATAGTTTTGTGTTTGTGGCAGGATAGTGATCCTACAGGGGCAAGTATCTTAGATGCTAAAGTGCCCAGCAAAAGCATAAATGACCAGTTTCGAAATGCTTTGCTAGCAGCTCCTCCTGCAAGCATGGAATATCTCAGCAGACAGGGCAAAATGCAGGGATCAGTGTAACGTCAGAAGGCTTTGGAATACCCCTCTAATCTTGTCTGGTTTCTTTACTTTTCAGTTAAAGTTCGTAAGGAGGTTTAGACTTAGAGCACAAGGTGACTGTTGAATTTTTTGGACCAGATTTGGGTTTGCAGCACGGCTACAGAAGGTGCTAGAACGTGTCAAGAATGATCGAGCTGCTTTTTTAAAGATTCTGCAGACAAAACATGACCTTCAAGGTTCTTGGACATCTTTTTTTTCTCTCTCTCTCTCTCTCTCTCTCTCTCTCTCACACACACACACACACACACACACCCACACACTTTTTTGGGGTGTAAAAACCACTATTTCTATTAGGTCAAATGTACAGAAAGAGACATCCTTCAAAGCAACAGAGGTCTCACAGATGTTGAAAACTAAAAACAGTCGAAAAACAAATCCAAATGAGGCTATTGTAGCTGATAGTGATCATGTAGAGATTGTTGCCAATGATCGATGGAAATACTGATACTTGTCCAGGTCGGCTGGAAAACCAGTCAATTACGAGCAATCCAAACTGTCCGAAAAGCCCAAAATCGTGTCCATTGGAAAAATGGAGCCATATGTGCAAATCTGTGCTCATATCTGACAAATGCTAACAGAAACATGCACCTGGAAATCTATGCGAGGACTTCTATTAGTGATTTATAAGACATGATTAAAAGACATAACACTGAAAGTAAGATGCTTAGAGTGGAAAGCTGTGCGTTGCATTGAGACACAAGGCCTTGTTAAATAGAGCTTGAAGAGGTATAACTGAAGAGACATCCTTGATGAAAGGGTGTGACACTTGAATGAATAGTTATGTCCTTTGGACGTAGAGATGCGTCCATTGATGAATAGACGTGTCCTTTGGTAATGATCCATGTGACAGGGTGTGACCCTTCACTGGTGTCCTTTCAATGATTAAGAGTAATTAAGGGTAATTAAGAGAGATTAAGTCACAATCGTGACATTCTCTCCCACTTAAAATAAGACACTTTTGATCTTCGTCATTAGGCCATTTATGCTTGTGGTGAAGCTCACACTGAGCAATATTGAACAAGTTTTCTCTATTGTCCTGTTGTCGTGCTTTAAATGCTAAATCCCAAGTCGTAGCCTCATTTTTTAATGCCTTCTTATTTGTCTGATTCTAAATGTTGGGCTTGAAGTTGACTTGGCTATGTTGTGGTGTAGAAGAATCTGAAGGTTCAACCATGAGTTCTCTCAATGATACGTGAATAGTATCTATTGAAGTGTTCTGCGTTCTAGTAGTGAAGTACTCATCCAATTTGTTACAAGAATGCGTGAAATTTTCTGTAATGTTGAAAACATTATCCTCTTGCTTGATAACATCTTTGCCATCCCATGTAGGTAAGGTTGAAACAAGTGTTATATCCACTTGTGTCTTTAAAGAAGTCCATCATTGGTGACTCATCAATTTGAGATAAAGAATCCAAGGACTTTTCAATAGCATCTTGCTGTTCTTTTGAAGTCACGTTGGAAGAATTCTCGAGGACATCATCAAATGACTCATGAGTCACTTCACTCTGGTATAGCTTCGACCACCTTGAATAGTGTAGCATAGGTAGATCATCATCAACTCCATTTCACCATTAGATACACGTGATAGATGATCCACCATGACATGTTTTTTGCCAAGCCTCATAACTACAGTGAAATCGAATTCAACAAGAATCAATAACCACCTCGTGATTCTCCTTATGGATTTGTTAACAAGGTACAAGAAGGCTTGATGATCAATTTAAAAAACAAATTTATTAGCAAGAAGGCTACCAAGATTAAAGGAGATCTATAATACACTAATCTCAATGCTAACTCACACAAATCAAGATAGCATCAATCTTGAAAAGCTACATAAAATTTAATCCAAAAATGATTAAGGTTTAATCACCACCCAAATCAAAACCAAACTATCAAGAACAAAGTGAAGCTACCAAGATAAAAGGAGAGCTCTGATACTAATGAAAAGAGGCGATCGAGAGGAGACTTGTTTACATATATATATATATATATGAATATGTATGTATATATACATACATATATGAATATGTATGTACATATACATATACATATATATATGTAAGTAGATACATGTAGAAGTATATACATATTCATATATGTATATATAAATATGTACATATACATATATAACTTTAGTTTCACAAATCTGTTCCATGTTAATATGTAAACCCTCTGAAGAAATGATTGAAGCAAGGCTAGCACTAACATGAAGTGTATGAGCTACTGCATGTTTTCCTTTTGAATTATCAGACTAGTCTTTTTGAAGTTAAAGATTCCGCATTATGGTTTTGAGTATCATTAGGTTGTTTAGGGCATTCAAACCATCTATGGTTGCCATTACAAATTGTGCACAATCTTGTCTTTTGTTGGTCACGAGAAGATGAAGCTATTGCAAGACGAGGAGTGCGAGATTACTCACGTCCAGAGTCTCGTCCACGATCAGATGCACGTGGTTGACAGAACTCTTGATACTTAGAATGATTAAAAGATGACGTATCTTGTTGGTGACATTGTTGCAAATGTTGCGAGTGCGAGTTGGGTTGGAATTGAAAGTTGCTTGATGAGGATTGTTCATAACCTTCACGAGTCATACGTAAACCATTGCCATACCAACCTTGAAAGGCCGATGTTTGAGAATTTGGATTCAGATCTACGACACACTCAACGTAATGAATGGTGGTAGCAAGGTCAACAAGGTTATACTTTTGTTCGTCCACACCAAGATTGGAATTAAGATCCTCGACAAAGGCATGCAGCTCGTCTTCAAGGGTTATTGAAGAGATCTCCAGTGTCAAACTAGTGAACTGTGAGATGTAAGAGGCTAATGATCCGGTTTGGGTCAAATGGTGTAAACGAGATCGTGCTTGGAAATCCGCATTGGCAGGTATAAATTGCGTATGGGTGACACGCTCGAACTTATCCCAAGTCGTGATGGACTTGCCATCAGTCAACCATCGTTGCCACCATATAAAGGCAATATCTTTGAGAGTAAGGAGGCGGCAAAAGTTAGTTTCTTTTGTTCGGAGAGGTTGAAATACAAGTGAAGCTGGTATAGTCACTGTTTAAAAATGCGTTTGTTGTGTTGGCCTTTGAATGCTTCAGGGAGTTTAATCTTCAATTTCTTAGAATGATTTGCTTGAAGTAAACAATAAAGGACTTTAAATTTAGCATCATCTATCTCTGCTGTTATGTTTTCGAGAATTGGAGCTGGTGTGTCGACTAAAGCACGCAAGTTGGTTGGTTGGTTGGGAGAATCCGCGTTGAAGCTATTGCATCTGCGTTGTAAGCGTTGCCAATTTTGATTGAAGTTGAGCTTGCATAGCCTCCATTTGGGTTTGCATGTTCTGTTGCCATGGGGAGAGAACTGGTGCATCTTTCAGAATTTGTTCTTCCATGGTGATTATGTTGGTAGTGTTGGAGCTCCCGAAGGCACTATTGTGTCCTAGTAAGAACCATCTCTGGGAGGGTGAGGTTGGGCCATGCTGGAATATGGTCGTGCTGTGGTGAGGCTGTTAGTGGAGGAGCCGCTAATGACCACCCAGTGTATCGAGGATGATCAGGAAGGGTGGTTAAGGTGTTGGGGCTGGCAGCTAGTGGTGATGGAGTATTTGTCCGAGGAGTATAGGTTGGTGATGAGGGTTGGGCACTGAATGCGAGGGGAGCCTGCTCTGGGTATATACTGATCTCGTGGAATACCAGAGATGCCTCTGGGATGGCAAGGCCAAGATAAAGATGACGTTGATGTGTCGGGGGAGTCTTGCCTCTATAGCTCGTCCGAACACACCACCGTAGGGAGGGCTCTATAAACTAGCACCACAACACCAGCACAACACAAATCCAGAGTACCAATCCACTTAGCTGATATTCTCAGTCCTTCAGTTGACACAGTCAGACACCTTAAAACCCCTCAAATTGATTCAGCTGACTCCACCAGCTATCCTCCCATGTCAGATTTGACCTCCAATAGCTCTGATCTTCACTCCTTACCCCTCAGATGACCTTAGCTGACACCCAGCTGACCAAAAAAACTCCCAGTTGACTCTCAATTGACAAATGCTGACTGTAACCTGAATCGGATAAGTGCTGCCGAATCTAGTCAAAAATATGTCCTCCAAGCTCCAAAAAAGTCCTCCAGTATTAGCAAATTTCAAATTTCTTGCTTTCGAACTTCACTGATCCTATCAGCTCTCCCTTGTTGACTTCTTGCTGACTACCAACCTGAAATAGCTGACCCAACAGATTCAGATCTGACTCACAACTCACCAACCCCAGTGTCCTTTGACACCACTACACTCTCAAAAACCTCATAAAACACCAAGAACCAACACAACGAACGCAACATTGACAACAATTGATTGCCTGTTGACCCTGAGACACCTTTAGCCCACAACTAAATTTGACCAACTGTTGCTGCTGACTGACCTCTGACAGTCAGACCAAGCTCTGAGCCATTTCCCTTCAAACCAAAAAGATTATATCTATCCTTGTATACTCTCCGATGACTGCTTCTGATATTCAGCTGATCCTATCTGACCCTCTTCTGACGTGAATTAGCCCTCAGTTGATACCTAGACCACCATCCAGTCCACAACTTATCCGTTTGACTTCCAATAGATCTCTGATTGTTAGACCATACTTCAGAGGCTTCCAACAAGACAAGATCTACTCTTCTATAGCATCAGTTGACTAATCCAAATTCCAAGCTAAATCCTGTTAGATCCTGTTGACTCAAAGTTTAACTGTGTGACACAGTTCTGATTCAACAGACTTCAGCTCTTCACTCACAATTGATTCTTTTCAACAACTTCCATCAAAAAATAACACAGATAACACCAAAGCATAAAAATTCATCAATCGTCAAGCCTTTTGCATATAAGAAATTGAGCCAATCTCAACAACCCTGAGATGTGGGGTTCCAACAAAGAGAGAATGCACCAAGAAACAGAGGGAATCTCCACAACTATCCCAGCAACAATGGTTCAACATCACAAAACCAAGAAACAACGACCTCTTAGAGCAGGTCTCAATCTTTAATACAGAGGGGAATTATTGAGCAAAACTATGGAGTGTTCCAAGTTCTTACAGAGCTGCATCCCAAAGATCCTAGGGCATCAACCTCCTACAAGATCCTCGGCTTCCCCTTGCGCCCTCTGCTCTGGACATATGCAAGATTCCTCACCCAATTCCCACCTCTTCTTCACAAAACAATCTTGTTGTCTCAATGTCCTTCAACCCAAACAGACAAAAACAACAAAATAACTATCCAACAAGCTTCCACACAGCTTCTACACAATCCCGGCAATCCTCTCTCTCTTGGCTAATTCGCCCTCTTCTCTCCTCTTCTGGCTCCCAATGCTCCTCTGCGCCTCCTTGGCCGTCCTCGTTGACTACTTTCTTTCTCCCATGCATGCTAGAGCTCCTTCTTCACTTAACTGGAACTGACAAGAGCTAGTTCTATTTAGAAGGTGGCCATGCAAGAACCAGTTATTTCCTAAGGTTCTACTCATACGCGATGGGCTTATTCTCCTTTCCGGGGTTTTGGGAGGTACATGTTTTGGCATGAGCATTCAAACACAAATAAACCTATCATTATTTGCTCAACCCCCCTTGGTTAGAGTATTCATGCTCAACCACATTCTTGCAAAACTTAGTCAAACACTTCGGCTAGCTTAAGCTCCTACTAGCTGATTCGTATGACCACCACATCAGTGTGATCCTCCACGTGGATCAAACGCAAAACAAGGGTGCAATCTATGCATATGTACCACATACTCCACCCCTCTTGGATCAAATGGCATGTCTGTGGCCATTTCATGCATCACATCTACATCAATATAGCTTTCATCACTTTCTTGACTGCCCTGTAAGTTCAAGACACCACCCATAAACATCGATCTCACATCAAGCACTAGGGGGCTCTTATAAAATTCCATGGAATCACCTTGCCTCAAAACATTCTAATTGAGCATATCAGGGGAGTCCATAGAAGCATCTAACATCATCAATAAACATCATCATCAACCAAAGGTAGGCTATTACACTTGCTCCTTAACATAGCAGTCCTGGTATGTGCATGCTGCACGTTCACCTGCGCTTCTAGATCAAGCTCCACTTTTGGCTCATTCTCACTGAAATCATCAATATCCCAGTCATCATGCTTACTTAACACCATATCATCTACAAGATTGTATTTTTCCTCCAAGTAGTCACAAGCAAAGTCCTCATTTGCATCTTTGTCACCTGGAACACCTATATCAACATCCTCATAACCATAGTTTTTTCATACGGCAACCATACGGCAAACGCATATGAGTATGGAAGTACGAAAAAAGTACGGTTCACACCCCCAAGAAATTCCGTACATTGGATACCATACATCACCCTAAATTTAAGGAAAAACATGCTATAGATGACACAAAAAACCAAAGAAACTTGAAACTGCAAAGATTTTGGGTTTAGAAAAAATGTAATTGATGTAGAGCCAGAATCCAAACTCCGGACTTTATATTACTGTAACTTGTTTACATCATACATGTATGATCGATGATG
Organism: Cibotium barometz; assembly: GCF_041138505.1. NCBI lineage: Eukaryota > Viridiplantae > Streptophyta > Polypodiopsida > Cyatheales > Cibotiaceae > Cibotium > Cibotium barometz. The sequence goes on along the minus strand of NC_141088.1, from coordinate 4,123,736 downwards.
TATCATGTAACATGTTACATAAGTAGGGACTAGGAAGTGTGGAGTGGGCAAATGCCAAAACCTGTCACCTGTAGGCATAGTTTTTTCATACGGCAACCATACGACATACGTGTATGAGTCTGGAACTATGAAATAAGTATGGTTCAAACCTTGGAGAAATTCCATAAGTGGGATTTCATACTTGATTCTTAAATTAAAGGAGGGTAAACATGCCATTTTCAAAGAAGTGAACCATGAGAGACTTAAAATATGTGAAAGCCATGATAGATGGTCTATCATGGTTTTCACAAATTGACCATGTTTCATCTGTCATGACTTTCACACATTGACAATTAATCTCTTTGTCTAGAAAAGATGAAAACCATTTTTTTTGGCTCGAGTATGAAAAGTTTTTCCATACGTGACCATACGCATACGGGTATGGAAGTATGGAATATTTTCCATACGAGTATGACAAAAACTATGCTCATAACATGTGTACAAATCCATATACATACTGTCAAGATGCATCTCCTGACTATCTTTCTCACTGATCTCATGGTTACCACTCCCTGATAAGCAATCTGACATCACTTCTTGGCTTTCCATCTCCATGGGTATCTCTTCATGTGGACAAACACAAGGCTCCTCCGGTCCGCGACCTCTGCACATAGTTGCGTAGACAAGCCTTAAAGGTCTAAATCTGGTTCTAACAATTGGACCTCTTCCCCATTATCTTCTGAGCTAACCTCTTCAGTTTTCGAGTCTTCTGTAGAGCTTGTTTCCTCATCCTCTTCTTCTGAGGTACTGTTGTCCTGAATCAGCTCCGTTCCCTTGGCCATATCATACCTAATCTGTGTCCTTACAGGCTGGTCCAGCCCCAAAATCACATGTCCTCTCCACCAGTCCTGTCCTGCCCTCATGGCAATCAGCCATGGCCTCCCAAGGATAAGTACGTAAGCGTCGGACTTGGTTGGCGTCACATGTACATCCAATTCAGCTTCTTGTCCCAGTACATTCACCTATAGCGTCTTCACAATCCCTCGGCATCTGACCTTTGCATTGTTAGCCATTCTGACTCTGAATTCAGAGGGTGCATCTACCTTCAATCTTAAAGCTTCCATTGTTTGCTGTGTCATCACACATACTTGTGCACCACCATCTATATACACTTTTGGGACTTTGTGTTTATTCACCCAAGCATACATAATGGGCAAATAGTCTTTATACCCTCTTACTTTCACCACATTAATTTGGCCTCCTGCCTTCTTCTCTTTCCTGGAGCTTCTGGTACTGACCAATTTACTCCACATTCTCTTAAGTCTGAGGCATACTTACAAGAGCTGGGGCCATGTCAAAGTAGGTCCTTTTTGTTGAAGATCTCTCATCAGATCATACTTCTCCTCATGAGCACCTAAGAGAAAATCCTGCATGCCAATATGTCTCCTAGATCTGGTCTTCTTCTTACCCTCTTTGGGATGATTTTCCACCTGTTTCGCTTGCTTCCTTCTAGAAGATCCTGGTTCATCCTCAATCTTTGTCCCTCTAGTCCTCTTATTGGCTAAGATATCCACCACTTCATCCACTCCAATCAGGTTCACCTCTCCCTACCTAGGACCATTTCCTAGCTATTGTTGAGCTTGTGGCACCTGCTAGTTTGGCATCACCTCCCCTCTCATGACATCGTGTCTGTCTTTTTTTTTTTTTTTTTTGGAGAAACGATCCTTCTATTAGTTAATGAGAAAACGCCATATGGCTACAAAGCTCACCTCGCAAGGAGGGATAGAAAACACAATGAACACCTGAGCTCCCCCCCGTGGCTGGCCGCTCTCTGGGGGGGGCTACCTAGTAGTACATGAGGGAGGTGAGAAAAGCCAAACTGGCGGCCTATAGTGCCAAGTGACATCCTCGTCCCTCACGGTGAGGAAAGGGCCAAGCTGCCAAGTGCGGAGGAAAGCCTTGCGGCGCCCTCTCATGCGATCCGAGTCGCCCTGGAGTTTCCCCCAGTGTCCTCTCAAGGTGTGAATGATGTCCACCCAGAGGGCCTGTATGACCTCCGCCGGTGGAGTCGCCTGGTGGTCAATGGCCTCCCTGCATCGGGCTCTCCATATGTGCCAAGCCGTCATGCTGCTGATCATCTCCCATCTCTGCCCGACCCCCTCCTGAGAGGCTGCCGAAGAGAAGTCTGGCGTCGGAACCACCGCCATCGCCCTGTCAGAGACCTGGATGGTCACACTGCCAGGGACGTCCTCATATCCAAGTGCAGGGCCGCTGTCCGTGGCCCAAGCCACCGCACCCCACGTCACCAACATCTCACCTGGTGAGCCTTCAAAAACCATCCTGAGAGCGCGCTGCCAGACCTGCTGTGCCTGTGGGCAATCCCATAAGCAGTGCCGCTGTGTCTCCTGTGCATGGCCGCACCGAGGGGAGGACGCTGGGTGTCTGCCAAAAGCTAGCCAAGCCCCCACAGCCAATCCTCTATGCGCTGTGAGCCAGAGAAATAGCGTCACCTTCCGGGGCCGGAAACTGGCCCAAAGGCGCTGCCAGAAGTCCCTAAGAAAGGCAGGGGAGAGCCCCTGTCGCCGCCAATGCTCGGCCGCTGCCGGGGTGCTCGCTATCCTGTGTCTCTGAATCCGCCGCCCCAGCCTCGCTGTGTACTGAAAAAAGGGGATGGCAGGGCTGGTAGGGGCCGAGTAGGGATCTCGCCAAAACCACTCACCTGGGTCCCACTGAAGGCGAATAAGAGGCCTGCTGTCCCAAGCCCATAATCTCCAAGAACAGTCCTCCCCTATCGAGGCCGGTGAGGGGTCTACATGCCACTGCCTCTGATGGAAGCCGACCACCCGTACCCTCTGAAGAATGCAACCCTGGAGCCCATCCAAATCTAGTCGTGTCCTCTGAAGCTGGCCACCCTCTCCCACCTCGAAAGTGAGTGGGGTGACTCTCTCCGCTGTGCCGCAGACCGCTAGAAGGATCTCATGCCGAGTAAAGACACCCATCCACTGTGGAGGTGGAGGGTCCTGTACTGGGGTCCGCCACTCCCGGGGGATGGCCGCCTCAATGTCCTGTCTCATCAACTCTCTGCCCCTCATCCCACTGAGCCTCCTCTCCTGAGCCTCTGGAGGCAGCTCCTGAAAGCATATCCAGTCATCTAGGGACTGGGCCGGGCCGGAGCTCAACGGGCCCCACGACACGTGAGACCGCGAGCCAACCATATGGCCACTGGGAAGTCGAATCAAGGGGTTCCAGATCAATGGCTGCCTCAGGCGCTCCTCATCGGTGCCCGGGGGAGTCTGGAAGAGGGACGGCCTCAGATGCGCCCAGGCCCTCAGAAGGCTGGCTGCAAAACGCTCCTCGAAGCCGAGGCCCACTCCTCTGGATCGCTGCTCCGTAAAGATCCACCTGATGCTGGGGGTCCAGGGGCCGCTAAGAGAAGGAGTGCGGCTGAGCATCCTGGAAACAAGAAACTCCTTCCACGGCTCATCGCCTGGTTGGAGACCACGAACTACCAACTTGCCAAGCAAAGCTCGGCTTTGGCAAATAGGATCTACAATGCCCAGGCCGCCTCTCTCCCTCGGCTGAGTGATCACAACCCATGCCACCTTGGCCCTGGCGGGTCGCCCGTCGCCTCCGGACCAAAGAAAGTTCCTGATGAGCCTCTGCACCTGGCCGATGCACGCCCGAGAGAAGGCCCAGCAAGAAGTGATGTACCACATGGTAGCGAGCAGAACCTGGTTGGCCACAACTACTCGGCCAGCCAGAGATAAACGAGCGGTACTCCAATACAGAAGCTTCTTCCGAATGCTCAGAAGAAGGGGGGCTATCTGCTGCTCCGGAGATATATCAATGCCCACATAGCATCCCAAATAACGCACTGTAGTGCCGGGGGGCAGCCACTGAAAACCATCAACTGGCCTCCAAGTCGGGGGGGGCATAGAGCTGACCCACAGCCCACACGACTTGTGCCAGTTGATCAAAGCGCCCGAAGCTCTGCAAAACCTGTCCATGGCTGAGGCGAAACGGCGGAGGTTCTCCTCACCTCCCTGAAGATAGACAGCAGTGTCATCCGCAAACTCCGAGTCTAGGAGCTCCTCCGAGGTGCGGATGGGAAGCTGGAGGCCCAAACCTGTATCCTGTGCCGTCAAGAAGGTGCTCATGGCCTCCGCCACAAAAAGAAAAAGAAAGGGCGCCAAGGGACACCCCTGCCGCACCGAGCGCGAGAGCTGGAATCTCTCTCCGCACACGCCCTGTATCAGCACCTGGCTATGAGCCGAAGTGTAGAGTGCAGAGACCCCACGGATCCACTGAGGGGGGAAGCCCATCCTCTCCATAGTGCCTTCCAGGAAGGCCCAGTCCACCCGATCATATGCCTTCTCGAAGTCGAGAAGGAGCACCGCCAGATCCTCCTGCCGAAATCTAGCCAAAGCCGTAGCCTCCCAGAAAGAGAAAATGTTATCCAGGATGCTCCTATCCTGGATGAAGCGGAAGTCGCCGAAAAGGAAAAAAGGGGACGGGGGGCTGAGGCAGGGAGAAAGGGAGAAGCTTGGACGGAGGGCTGAGAGGCCGACGATGCGAGGGGGGGGGGAAGAAAGGAAGGAGGCGGAAAAAAAGGGGGGGGGGGAGGCGGAGGAAGGAGGGCAAGGGGGGGCTGCGCAGAGAAGGCGAAGGGGGGAAGAGGAGGGCGGCGCGGAAAAGGGGAGGGAGGGCAAGCGGCGCAGGCGGGGGGGCTGAGGGGGGCAGGCGGGATGAAAGCGGGAGAGGGGAGGGGCTGCGGGGACAGGCGGGTGAAGGAGAGGGGGGAGGAGGCGGCGGCGACAGCGATGGGGGAGGCGCAGGGAGCAGCGGGCTCACGCACGTTCCTGACGCGTTTTCATGGTACGCATTGTATCGTGTCTGTCTTCTCTCCTGAGTGGCAAAGGGTAAATGTCACCTCCCATCCTCCTGGGATAAGGGAAGTGGGGAGAAATATGACCTCTCTCCATGCAATTGAAGCATTGTACATTCATATTGGGTCCTTCCCTTCCCTTGCCTCTTAGACCATCCTTGTCTCCTACCCTAGGAGCATTCTTGCCCCCTTGCAAAAGTTTCAAATTAAAATTCTCCATCTGCTGAGTCCGATGGGTGTCTCCCTGCATAAGCTGGTTTGTAACTACTAGACCTACTGGAGCAACTTCTTCTGCTCTTCTCTCCCCGGGCACAATTGGTCTTCTTTCAGCTTGAATCTCCCTTTGCTTCTGAGCCATCCTCTGCAACTTCCATTCTTTCTCCCCAACAATCCTCAAAGCTTCTTCAAAAGTCACTGATCTCTTCAGCTCCACCTTCTCCCTTAAATCTACATGGAGAGACCGAATAAACATGTCCTTCTTTAGAAGAACTAGTGGATGCTCTGCTCCCAAAGAATTGTCCCATCTTTCCCACAAATCTTCAAAATGGTCTGCAAACACCAAAGCCACTTTGATATCCTCGTATGTGCCCTTGGGTTGGCTGAGCTCTCCATATCTGCAACCATCTTTTAGCATCCCTCCTCAACAACATAGACAACAATGTCAACTTATCTTCATCCGTCTCCTTACCAAAGGTGAAGGCTGCAAGTTCCATCCATGCCAAGAACTCTTCTGGATCTTCACCAACATGGCCATGAAACACCGGATATGTCATCATAGCAACCATCTCAACTACTGAGACTTTCTCCAAGCCTGCAAGTAATCTGAAGGGTGCTTTCAGAGCCCTCCTTAGTGGGGGAACCAAAACAATGATGTGTCGGGGGAGTCTTGCCTCTATAGCTCGTCCAAACACACCACCATAGGGAGGGCTCTATAAACTAGCACCACAACACCAGCACAACACAAATCCAAAGTACCAATCCACTCAGCTGATATCCTCAGTTCCTCAGTTGACATAGTCGGACACCTTAAAACCCCTCAAACTGATTTAGCTAACTCCACTAGCTGTCCTCCCATGTCAGATCTGACCGCCAATAGCTCTGATCTTCACTCCTAACCCCTCAGGTGACCGCAGCTAACCAAAAAAACTCCGAGTTGACTCTGAGCTGACAGTTGTTGACTGTAACCTGAATCAGATAGCTGCTGCTGACTCCAGTTAGAAATATGTCCTCCAAGCTCCAAAAGAGTCCTCCAGTATCAGCAAACTTCAAATTCCTTGCTTCAGAACTTCACTGATCCTATCAGCTCTCCCCTGGTGACTTCTTGTTGACCCAGTTGATTCAGATCTAACTCACAACTCACCAACCCTTGTGTCCTTTGACACCACTACACTCTGAAAAACCTCAGAAAACGCCAAGAACCAACACAACGAACCCAAGACTGACAGCAGCTGATTGCTTGCTGACCGTAAGACACCTTCAGCCCACAACTAAATTAGACTGATTGTTGCTGCTTGCTGATTGACCTATGAAGGTCTGAGCCACTTCCCTTCAAACCGAAAAGATTATATCTATCCTTCTACACTTTCAGATCACTGCTTCTGATATTCAGCTGACCCTATCTGACACTCTTCTGACCTGAATCGGCCCTCAACTGACCATCCAGTCCACAACTTATCCGTTTGACTTCTGACAGTCCTCTGATTGTTAGACCAAACTTCAGAGGCTTCCAACAAGACAAGATCTACTCTTCTATAGCACTAGTTGACTAATTCAAATTCCCAGCTGACTCCAACTGACTCCTGTCAGATCCTGCTGACTCAAAGTTTTAATTGTTTGACACAGTTCTGATTTAATAGACTTCAGCTCTTCACTCACAATTGATTCTTTTCAACAAGTTCTATCAAAAAATAACAAAGATAACACCAAAGCATAAAAATTCATCAATTCAACACACAATCAAGCCTTTTGCATATAAGAAAGTGAGCCAATCTCAACAACCCTGAGATGTGGGGTTCCAACAAAGAGAGAATGCACCAAGAAACAGAGGGATTCTCCACAAATATCCCAGCAACAATGGTTCAACACCACAAAACCAAGAAACAATGGCCACTTAGAGCAGGTCTTAATCTTCAATATGGAGGGGAATGATTGAGCAAAACTATGAAGTGTTCCAAGTTCTTATAGAGCTGCATCCCAGAGATCCTAGGGCATCAACCTCCTACAAGATCCTCTGCTTCCTCTTGCACTCTCTGCTCTGGACAAATCCAAGCTTCTTCACACAATTCCCACCTCATCTTCACAAAACAATCTCGTTGTCTCAACGTCCTTCAACCCAAACAGACAAAAACAACAAAACAACTACCCAACAAGCTTCCACACAGCTTCTACACAATCCCGACAATCCTCTCTCTCCTGGCTAATTCACCCTCCTTTCTCCACTTCTGGCTCCCAATGCTCCTCTGCCCCTCTCTCCTTCCCCCACGCATGCAAGAGCTCGTTCTTCACTTAACTGGAACTGACAATAACTAGTTCTATTTGGAAGGTGGCCATGCAAGAACCAGTTATTTCCTAAGGTTCTACTAATACCCGATGGGCTTATTCTCTTTTCCGGGGTTTTGGGAGGTACATGTTTTGGCATCAGCATTTAGACACAAAAAAACCTATGAATGTTGCAAGAGAAATGTATAATGAGGTAAATCCTGTTCCGAGGTCTGAACCCAAAATATCCACACGTGGTATTCTCGGTCATGAGAAGTGGTTGTGGCTATCTGAATGTTGAAACGTGTCAAGAAAGCAGAGTTGGTACAGGTTGTGCGAGGAGGAGTGTCCTGAAGATAGCTTAGGTCATAAGTCTCCTCGGCCATAGGCCACCTCAGATGTAAATTTTATTGCCGGATGGTGAGATGCAGGTGAATGCAGGTAGGTGTCTTCAGCCCATAAAAAGTAATTTTGCTATCGGAGGTGTGATCTACCCGTAAGATTATGGAGTGACGGGTTTTTGTGAAGCAAGACCACATTGTTGTGTGTGTTGTGCTATTATATTGCTGTGTTGGAATTTTTCAGCCACAAAATGCTTGAAACAAACACACCTGAAATATATCGGCTTCATGCGATAAGATTTGAATCTTTACAAGGATTTGTAGAGAAGAGGCAGGTTGCTGCATAGGCATCTCTTTAGCTAGCTTCCGCCCGCACCGAGATTAGATCCGTTGAGGAGAGAAGGGTGGAGTACAGATACCATGCCAGAGCTTCATTTTGGACCAGAGGCCGGGGACAGAGTCACAGGAGATTTCTTCGAGATAGCCGGCACTCATAGGAGGAGAGATGGTATTCGCAGACTATGTGGCCAGGATGGAGCTATTGTTTCTGACTCCCCTATGTGAGAGCCATCGCCCCATTGATTTCCTCTGTTCTCTTGTCACAGGTGTCCCATTATCCCCACAGGTGATGGATGCACACGAGAGGGTCTGGCGAATTACGAGAGAGGTGGTTCCCCCCTCTTAGGTCCTTACTGACTCCATTCACAGTGGAAGAGTTGGTGAAGGCGGTGACGGCACTACTTAGGGAAAAATGCCCGGGGGCGGACAAGCTTCCAGTCTCTTTCTTTCTTCATCACTGGGACCTCTTGGAAGGCGGCCTTCAAGCTGCCTTCAATGAGATTATGATCATAGGTGCCATGCCAGAGAGGCCCTCAAAGTGTTTGATACACTTGATTCGTAAAGAGGGTGGTGACAGATTGGAGATCTGGAGACCCATCACTCTTCTTGGGACGACCTATAAGATCTTGGCCAAGGCCATCAGCGGGAGACTCTAGCCCTTTCTCTCAGACTTGAGTCATGACACTCAGACCGGCTTTGTTCAAGATCAGAGCATTTTGGACAACATTTTTATCTTCTGGGAGGTGACAACTTCGGCCATGATGCGGTAGGAGGACCTCATAGTGCTACTCGTAGACTTTGAGAAAGCTTATGATAGGGTGGATTGGAGCTTTCTAGAGGGCACACAATGAGCTGGATGGGATTCCCCATGGAGTGGATTTGTGGAGTCTCAAGACTTTACTTAGCCTCACACAGCTAGGTTCTCATACAAAGAGACCATGGAGACAGATTCCTTCTTTCCCACTTGGTTCGGGAGGGCTGTCCTTTGGCACCTTACCTCTTCCTATTCGTCGTCGAGGCCATGAGTAGTTTTCTCTCAGCCCAGGAGACCGGGCTTCAAGCATTGCGTCTTCGCTCCACACGCAGGAGGAGTTGCTTGACTCAGAGTTTGCAGACGACACAACAGCTTTGCTTTCTGGAGATGTGGGGAATCTCCAAAGATTCGCGGAGGCGATTGAGATTTTCTGCCACACATTAGGAGCGTAGATCAACTGGCACACGTCATGTGGTTTTGGGTATGCTTTGCACCCGCCTCGGCTTGGCGCCCAGTTGCCCAGTTGAGCCTTTTCAATGGATCCAGAGGGGCACTCCAGTTCGCTCTCTTGGTTGCCAGGTGGGCATTGATATCCCTCCCGAGCAGTAGCTCGCCTTGCTTCTTCTAAGTATTCGGAAGAAGCTTTTATACTGGAGTTCTGCGAGGCTCTCCCTAGCAAGTAGAGTGGTGGTGGTGAACGAGGTACTTCTTACCACCATGTGGTAGATCACTTCGTGTTGGGCCTTCTCTTAGGCATGTATTGGCCAAGTACAACGATTGATCCGGAACTTCTTATGGGCCGGCAGTGATGACAGGAGGCCAGCTAGGGCCAAGGTGGCATGGAGAGTGATCATTCAGGCACGTCGTAGAGGGGGGGCTATGCGTCATTGACCCTGCTATTCAGAATTGTGCCCTGGAGGCCCAATCGCATGTATCATGTGCCTTGAGCATAGGACCACCCAGGTCTCTTGGAGATTGGATTGCACACAGGCAATTATCCCCGGAAGTGTAGAAGAGAGGTCTAACAAGGGTCCGGGGTAGAGATAGGCTCAGCATCGTCATCGACTCAGCTATCCCTTAGGAGTGGCTGACTCCTATCCTAGACCTGACTCCCCCCAATGTGGTTGGGTGTGTTTACCAGACATGATATCCAGGAAGTAGATGAGGGCAATGGTCTACTCACTTTTTCTATTGGATCCCATGGCAGACTAGAGAGATTCGAGCTTCCCTTGGAGGATTTTAGTGGTTGCACCTTGCAAAGGGTGAGGATGATTGGTTTTCGGGCACGGGAGTGGCACATAGACCCAGCACCGGCCAAGGTGGCCAAGGAGAGGTTTTGGCAGCTATGGATATGGGAGTGCCGACCTCTCACGCGCCTACAGTGGGATCCGGGAGAGTGGACTTGGCATGACCCCGCGGATCGGGAGGAGACTCTGGCCCCCTCTTTGCATATACAGCACGGCTAGGCCGCAGGATCCAGATGCCAGAGATTGATGGCACCCCGGCAGCAACTGCACATTGGCAGTCAGAGGTCCTCCTCCTTTAAGATTTCTGGAAGAGGCTTTGGGACAGTTTTCGGCCTAGAAAGATTAGCCTCTTTCTTTGGTTGATGGCACACAGAAGCTTGGTGGTTGGTACTTGGCTGGCAATTGGAGGTCGGCTATCAGCTTGCTCGCTGTGTGGCCACCCTCAGGAGTCTCAGCGACATTGTCTTTGGGATTGCCCGAAGGCTCAACAGATTTGGCAGCGGATTCTCCGAATCTTCACTATGGATAGGGCCTCTATCCGGATCATTACATGGGGCACTGTCGCTTGGGCCACAGATGTTGGAGTGGTCATGGCTTATGAGGAGGATGGGGAGAGATAGCCCTTCAAGTCTCTCACCATTGTATTTTGGCAGTACTAGTCACATCCCCACCTATTGACCAATGGCAACCAGGCTCATGCCAGAGATGTGAGATTTTGTGCAAGATGTGATATCCCCTAAGGGAAGGGTTTTATTTTTCTCGCAAGCTCAACGAAAATGGGGTTTGTGTGTGCATTACAAGCCTACATGGCAAAAAATCCAAACACAATGAAAGTCCATCTAGAATGCCGTACTAGACCCTGGCCAGGATAGACTGGAAGATTGGATATTCCATAGAGATGAGACTTTTGTTTCTGTGAAATTTCCTTTTCCACATATCACAACAACAAGGATCTATCGATTGATTATTTCACCACCTTGTGGTGCTGCCTTGATACACAGGATTTCTAGCATCATTTACCTAGATACTTGAATGCTAGATTGTCACGATTGTGACTTAATATCTCTTAATTATCCTTAATCACTCTTAATCATTAAAAGGACACAGTGAAGAATCACACCTGTCACATGGGTCATCACCAAAGGACACATCTATTCCAAGAGACACATCTATTCATCAAAGGACACATCTCTACGTCCAAAGGACATAACTATTCATTCAAGAGTCACACCCTTTCATCAAGGATGTGTCTCTTTATTTGTACCTCTTCAAGTCCTATTTAACAAGGTCTTGTGTCTCAATGCAATAACACATAGCTTTCCGCTCTTAGCATCTTACTTTCAGTATTATGTCTTTTAATCATGTCTTATAAATCAGTAATAGGCTTAGAAGTCCTCACAGTGGTATCAGAGCAAACAAACTCCAAGCTGTAGGACTCCCACCGAAAATCCTAACCCTAAAAATAAAAAAATCCTAACCCTAAAAATCAACCAACCTTAATCCTGAAATTGGCCTTAGCAAGGTTTGTATGGAAGAGCAGGAGAGAATGCCATGTTCAATTTTGGCCCCTTTGCCTAATTTTACTTGATTTATGATTTCCCCCAAAATTCTTTAAAAACCTCTTTTACAAAAAAAATGATGATGGAATGCTGGATTGTTACCAAGGGCCTTGTGGTCTCGTTAGGACTCTTCGTGGCACCCTCTCCGCCCTTTGTAAGCATCTCTATGTGTTGACGGCTTCTTTGTGGGTTGAATTGTCAGATCTTGGAGTCTTGAATGAGGCTTTCGAGAATCCTAGAGCTCACATGCCTACGTGCCTCCAGGGGTCCTCTAGGGACAGAATATTCGGGGTGTGATATGAAAAGGAAGTGCTTGCCAAGATACCAATCATGCCCTCACGGCTGCAAGCCCACTCATCAACGTAACACCTGTCAAGTCTAGAGAGGTTGGGACCGATGCTCCTTCTATCTGATCTCAAGAAGCTGAGGCTCCTAGGGTTGCGCCCAAACTCTGGAAGATGCCAAGGGTCCTGTGCCTTAAGTACTAGTATTAGCTCTTCCTTGCAGGCAGAGTACTCTACTTCTGAGATTGTGGCCGTACCTCCTCCAAGTCTGTCCTCTTCTGTCTCTATCATGTTGAAGTCACCACCCATGCACCAAAAGTCAGCTGGGGAAGGGCCTACCAAACTTTGCTGCAAAAGAGGGCTCTACATGTAGTGGTGTTTGGGGCATAAACATTGAGGAAGCCAACGACTCCTCCCTGCGTCCTTAAAGGGCCAAAGGATTGGGACTAAAAAGTATGACTCCTGCCTGGTAAAATCTTCCCGCATCGGCGAGTACATCCCTTTGAGAGGTGATGCTCTTGAAGGAAAAGAATGTCAATAGGTCCCTCCACGAGGGATCTCTGAAGCTCTCCTTTGAGGACACCTCGTCTATGAAAGCACTGAGGTCCCCCTAAACCCTGTATGTTCCACAAGACTATCCACATATCAATCTCTGTGTGAGGTGGAACTAGCGGAACTGCCCTCCACTTGAAGAGTCCTGGGCGAGGGTTTAGACGGGGAATAATCACAATCCGTCCTCGGGTGAAGGCACGCCAAGTGGGCACGGATCCTGTCCTCCATGTGACGCCACTCTTTCCGAGAGCGAGAATATGCATACTCCGGACTTCATCGATCATAGTGAAGGTACCTGTAAGAGGGGGGGAGAGGTGCTGCGACAAAAGTATGCGTGAACACAAATAGCAGCATCTCCAGGCTGGAGGCCACCATCTCCCTGTCCTGGTCTCTGTTGGCTGAGCCTCCAAGTTTCATCCTAGCCAATGATCATAGATGGGTGAGTACGTCGGTGATGCGAAGATCGTGAAGATGATGAGATAGCTCAACTGCCTTACCCTGGATGGCAGCAGTCTCACCGACTCTGAGCCCCAGTCCGTCCCTGGGGCTGCACTCAAAGGAAAAGAGAAGATCATCACGCCATTCTCTGGCGTAGAGGGTATGGAGTGGTGGAAAACCACACATATCGGAAGAGGTGCTATTGTCATCTCAAATATATCTGTCCCTTTTGTCTGAAGACAATAGAAGAAACTATTATCCACCGGTTGCCGTAACATCCTGGGGGGCCGCCTGGGGACTCTGGCGGAAGAGCCCTTACCGGGGAGGCAGGGATGGTCATCTCAACCGGCTCAGAGAAATAGTGAATCAATCGGCGAATGGAACTCGCCGGCTGCCTCCGCTCTGGGTTGGGGGGCGATGGGAGTTCTCTAGAGAGGTGGAGGGAGGGGAGAGGACTAACTTTGCGGCCTTGAGCTTCTTTTTAAAAAGCAGCTTTTAGCTTTTTGGTCCGGGTCAGTCTCCTCTTGCCAGTGGTATCCGTGGCTCGCGGTCAAGTCAATTTGACTTTTTGCTTTTTCTTGCTTTTTGAGTAAGATTGGTGTTTTTTCTTGAGCAAACCTTATGGTCCCTGTCCCCATCTCTTTCTTCCACCTGTTTGGTGTCCGGGCATGGGTTCCATCATGTGAAATAGAGCTAGGAGAGCCAAATAGTTACAAAAACAAGATATTTCAAGCTTTATGTCAAAGACCATGGAGGTTTTATGGCGAACAAAACATCATTAGAAAGCAGTGTGCCTTCTCAGATTTGAAAGAATGTGCTCAACCAAGTTGTATGATGGTCTCAATGTTTTTGATATTCATTATCATATGTTAGCATGCAAAGCAATCCTGCTACAACTTGCTTTGGCTCAACAATAGCCATGGACTCTCATGATTGTTGCCTCAATATTCACAAGCTATCAAACTTGCTCCTTTGGTAAATGGAAAGCAGTATTGCATTTTGTTCATTGGTCTTGAAGACCTTTTCATACCAGAAATTCATTCAAGTAGGAAAACATACATTGGAGTCGTGCTTTTGCTGCCCGATTATAGCTCCTAGATTAGCTTACTTTCTGTCTATCAAAGTCATATGCATTGTGCAAGATGTCATATCACCTGAGGGACGTGTTCTATCTTTCCCGCTGGCTCAACGAAGATGGGATTTGGGTACACATTACAGGCATACATGGCAGAAAATCCAAACACAACTTCAGCCCTTCCAAAATGTCGTATTGGACCTTGGCCATGATAGACTAGAAGATTGGATATTCCATAGAGGAGACTTTTGTTTCTGTGAAATTTCCTTTTTCACATATCACAGCAGCAAGGAACTACCGATTAATTATACCACCACCATGGTTTTTGGAGCATGGAAATATGCTATGGAATATGAATAAGTATGCGATATGGTGGGAAAAAACTTTGTAGAGGCTATGGAAAAGCAAGTTACCTCTCAAACAGAGAGTCTTGTTCTGGCGATGCATTGCAGGAGTACTTCTTGTTGGTAGCATTTTGGCAAAAAGAAAGATTGCTTCTGCTCATTGTCCAATATGTTCTTGCTTGAATGAGACCATTCATCACTTGTTGTGGTGCTTCCTTAAAACACAGAGGATTTCTTGCTTCATCTATCTAGATGCTTGAATGCTAGAATTCGAGGTGCACGTTTCTCTTAGCATTTTTGGATATTTGACAAATATGAGCAGATATTTGCACATATGTCTGCTTTTTTAGAATGGACACAATTTTGGGCTCTCTGGACAGTTTGGATTGCTCGTAAAATCGATTGGTTTTCTAGTCGACCTTGATTGACAAGTATTAGTATTTCCGTCAATCGTTTTGTGACAACCTCTATATGATTGCTACCAGTTGCAATAGTTAGACCAGTCTCATCTGGATTTGTTTTCCACTGTTTTCTTTCCTCGTTTGTGAGACCTTTGTTACTTTGACGGGGTCTCTCTCTATGCATTTCACATAATAGAAACAATGGTTTTTACAAAAAAGAAAAAGTGTGTGTGTGTACACACATATATACAAGGGGGACAAGTAGGTGTTCATGCTTTTTCCCTGGGAGGGTGGTATAATAGCCACTTTGGCAAGGGCTCACTGAAATGTTCTTCAAACACTTACTTGCTGTATGAAATTTTGCAGATCAGATGAGTTGCATGGAGGTCAAAATTATATCTAAAAGCTTGGAGGCCCGGCTTGCGGCATGTGTATGCAAAGTTCTTAAACAACCTGAGGTTAGTTTGTCCAAAAGTGTACTACAATTTATTTAGCGTACCAGTCCTAAAAATGGACCATCTTTGAGTCAAATTGAGTGCAGAGGATGAACATGGTCCTTAATAAACTAGATTTCTACACTAAAGATCAGATGGCCTTTGTGCAAAGTGAGTGCAGAGGATGAACATGGTGCCTAATAAACTAGATTTCTACACTGAAGATTGGCATGGCCTTTGGGCAAAGTGAGTGCTGAGGATGAACATGTGCCTAATAAACTAGATTTCTACACTTAAGATCGGCATGGCCTTTGTGCCAAGACTACATTCCCAAACGCTTTTTGCTTCGTCACTGAATATCTAGAGAGGGAGAGTTGGGTTTCCATCTTTGTATGATTTGAGTAGATTTTGGACACAAAACTGGCTAGATCAGATAAGTTTTGGTTCCATCCATGCACTTGTAGAAGTCTTTGCCCCTCAAGTATCAGTTTTAGTTAAATTTTATTTACACTTTTTTCCTAACTGCATAGTATGTTAGTTTTTTTCTCAGACTTGTGTTGTTGAGGCTCATGGAGCTGAAGAAACCAGTGATACTGACGTGATGGTCATTTTCAACATGCAAACACATGCCCAATTGGAAGTCGAAGTTGGGAGTGTTGTTCGTTTATATCCTCCCTGGTAAGCACGTATGAAGTCATGGAGTTTTTCTTTATAAGCTTTTACTTTGTGTGATGATCACTCATGGATATTTTGTTGGAATCCTGATATGCAAAGGCGGCTAGTCTTGCTCGTGATTTTGGACCAACATAGTCTTTGATATATACCTCTTGATTCGGCAGATTTTGTTGCTATTTTGAGTGGTGAAAAGTTCCAGGAGAAGCTCATAAAAGGTTATACATCTCATGACTCAGGCATACCAGTAGTCATCTACCCTCTGTGAGACCAGTTCCTTAGGGAGTTTAAGGCTGTGCATGGCAATTTCTGTTCACTTTCTGATTTATCCTCAAAATGATGTACCCTTCATTTATGTGACCTGCTAAATGATGCCTTTGTGTAGAGGGGCCGGGCTTCAAACTCTGGTGGTTTGAGGGATGGAGGGTTTGCTCTATTTTAGATGTAAAGCATGTTGACATTTAGTCTCTCCGCTTGGCGCTTTGCCAAATATGGGAGATCATTTAATCAGACCTAGCATGTGCCTCCTTAATGACTGCCGTTAAAGTGAAAATGTGACTGAAAGTGGAGTAATTACGTCTAAAACCAGCATTCCTTGATTCTCACCTTGTGGCTTTGTGCAAAAGAGCTCACCATGGACTTGAGTGCTAAGGCATAGATCGTTGTCATAGTAAGGATCGCCTTGATGGGTTATGTAGTTGCTTGATTTGATGGGATATGACTTATGGTGTTGAGAGGCCAAATCCAAGGAAAACCCTTAGCTCAGCTTCTCTGAAAGCTGAGCTAATCCACAATTTTTTTTGGTCGGGTTTGTATGGCACCATAGACACACGTGCCATGGTAGCTTGGCTTACAATTATTCAGCCTAGACGAGCGGGGGGGCTGAATATTATTGATCCGGATGTTTACTCCAGGGTGTCGCTTTGCAGACTTGTGGGTAGAGGTTTCCTACAAGGCACCGAGCCTTGGAAGGATTTTTTCTTATCTTAGATTTCTAGATGTACACCTTGTGTTGGGAGAGATTGCCTACCCATCGGACGGTTTTTGTTCACAGAGGTAGATATCAAAGCACCATC
Source organism: Cibotium barometz (assembly GCF_041138505.1). NCBI lineage: Eukaryota > Viridiplantae > Streptophyta > Polypodiopsida > Cyatheales > Cibotiaceae > Cibotium > Cibotium barometz. Next base: position 4,106,878 of record NC_141088.1, on the reverse strand, counting down.
TTGTTCTCTTATTGTAGCCATTGTCAGAGCATGGAGAAGTATGAGACCTTTCTTGCGAGAGAGGCTTCCTAGGTCCTTGGATGAGGTGACCTACAACCTATTATGTGGAATGAGTTCATTACGGATGAGGCCGGTCGGCCACTTGGTGTGTCTCATTACATGAAGTGGTCAGGATGGGAGAGATGTGCATACATAGTTCTTGCTTGGAAGACTTCAAGAGTCTTCCGGTGGATCGGAGAGCTGCATCCATTCAGCATCTTAGGGGCTCTTGCTTAATGTATTGATCAGATTGATACAACTATACCGCATGAGTGGCTCTCTGGGATCTTTCATGGAGATTATCATCCGAGATGGTTGGGAGTTTTTTCTAAGATAGGCATACCTTTGCAGGCCATTGCTCTCTCGGTCCAGGAGGCTACAGATTGCATCATCTATTCTATCATGCATGGATGGAGATTGAGGAGGTGTAGCGTGGAGGGGATCTAGTCCAATGAGGATTGTTGGTCGTTCGGGGAAGCACTGGTTGATTGATCCTTCTCCTCAGATAGTGACTCATGGCTCTTGGTGTTTGTGGTTGTATGGTGGCAGTCCTATTGGATATCTTCAGTGGGATCTAGGTGAGTGGGAGTGGATTGATTCCTCTAATCCATTGAAAAGCCTTCCCCTTTTTGAGTTTCATGGTCCAAAATGCAAGGCTTCTCATCACTCGATAGATGCATCGGATCCCTACTCTCAGGCCTCATTGGGAGAGTTATGACATCACTCCAATGATACAACGTAGATATTGGCATAGGCTTTGGCATTCATACAAAAGGAGCCAGATCTCTCGTTTCTTTTGGTTATTTTTACATGGTGGTATCCCCCACCAATCACAGTGGAGATCGGTTTTTGGTGTAGCACCTACCTGCCCAAGATGTGCGACAAACTTTGAGATTGTACAACATTGTTTACGGGGATGCAGCATTGGATAGCATATTTGGGGTTCTATAGCACAACTTATGGACAAATTGAGTGGTTGCACCATGTATGTTACTGGGGAAGGGGGGGGTAGTTGCTTGGCTTTCCTAGTTTGGTCCGCAGCTTTTCTACGAGGGCAGTGATACATACACTGCTATTTTCATTCGTAGAGGTATTGCCCAGCATGGTTTGTTGTAGGATGTCCCTCACTCACATTATACACCCCCCTAGACAGAGGATTAACACCAGTTGGGAGATTGTTGCCAATATGACAGCATGGCAGATTTGGAGAGCTAGATGCATGGAGGCAATTGAGGGTGTCCATATTTTTTAAGTTTGAGTGTATTAGCACTTTATGGGGTGATATCATCCATACTCTCATGGCTACTTAGGCTCGTATTTAGGGTTCCTCTCGTTCTGCGCAGGCAAAGCGTGTTGTATTTATGTGGGAGTTGGACCATGGCATTTTCTTTTCCTCTAGTCCCATAGGTCTTTCATGGCACCATGATGCTCCTCAGTGGTTGAGATCACCTTACATATTGGGGTGATTCTATTCTATTCCGGCTTATAGCCGGGATTGTTGTATGCCTTTTTCATACTTAATAGAAGTCTCTTCCTTGAAAAAGAAAATACAAGGGAAATCATCTTCCATCCATAAGCAAAGAACTATGTCTGTACCCCCATCATGATTTGTACCTCTCCCATTATGGAGATCATGATTTGTACCTCTCGCATTATGGAGTTTCTAATGGAATTTTCCACATTGAATAATTGTGGAAGGTCTAGGATGTCTGAGAGATCTAGTGATGGTTGGTTTGGGACCTCAAGAGTTCCTACATATAGGGGCTCCATATGCAGGGTAGTGAAAGGTGTAAGGGAGATACCTTTCAACAAGATTGCATCTTCCGAGCTTGAGTGTTTGTACTGTACATCTTTACCAAGGTGCCTCAAGCCTCCTCAGGCATTTGTGCATCCTATATATGTAGAATCAAAGAGTTTGTCACACTGAGAGAGACAACTAGTACCTCACCTTTCTAGATCCTCTAACGTTTCACTAAGAACATGCTTCCTCAAGTGATCCCTCTTCTTTCAATGAAGGAACCTTTTTGTTCTCTTAGCATCGTTGGATTAGATAGGACCCCACTCTCTCATAAACATAGCACGCTTTACTTGCGCAGATCTAAATGGTCCTTGTACTCGAGTCTGTGTCGTCGTAAGAGTGTGAACAATATCACTCCATATGGTGTAGATGCATCGAGCATCTATATCTGAATACCCTCTAAGGCGTTTATGCTCTCCCAAGTGGTGTGAATGCTTTGTAGAGGCGGTGCCTGAGGAATATCTTAAAGTGTACACCTTTGAGCCACACCTCTACTACATAGCAAGATGATAGGGCCTAGACACACGAAGCCAAGGAATAGTGTCCCAGGTAACATGAGCTAGGCTATAGAAACCATCCTCTGTGTTGCTTTCCACCCCCATAAGCAATGATGTACTGTCTCTGAACTTGTTGTGCATGTGGGATAGGCTCGATTAGCACCGAAGAAATCTCTGCACTGATGAATAGGAAGCCAACCATGTAAGAATAACCAAAAGAAACAAAAGATTTGGCTCCTCGTCTTTGAATGTCAAAGTCTGTGCCAGAATCTCTTCTGAATGAGTGGGGTAATATTATACCCTTGCCAATGTGGTCTACAAGTGGAAACCCTCTGTCACCAGCCTGGACATTTTCCAATATGAAAGGGGTTTGGTGGACTCCAAGGCGTCTAAATATTTGGAAAGTACAAGCTTTGGGAATGGGGGATTATCTTGGAATACAATTTAGGAGAGTTGCTATTTTTGGCCTGACTCTGATGGAAATTCTGTTCTCGTCATTTCATTTGGAATTGAGCAAATACCAAGAGTTGCCAAAGTACCTATGACAAATGGGCTACCAGTTGGGATATTTTTAGAGATAAAGTTTATGGAAGGACCCATCTCTTAGATTGGGACATGTGGCAAGAAAGTGGATCAAAGTGAGACAAGAGGCCTCACACATGTCACTTCAGCTATTGTGTGGCTCTCCACTTGTCATTATAGCCTTCTCTTGCCATTTTAGCTCATGGGAGGCCTAAATCTATAAATTGCAGCCCTCTCTCTTCTTTTGGAGGAGGCACTCTTGCTGCACAATAGCCTCTACCACCGTTATAGGCTACCCTAACAAAGTGGGTAGTTGGATTAAGGAACCCACCATCATCACCAAACATCATCAATGACACACTTGAAGAGGAGAAAAGAAGGAAGATTAGGGCATTGAATGTGAGAGTGATGGGATGGAAGGAAGGAGCCACGCTGAAAGAGGACGCCATAGCACTATGCAGAAAGATGGAAATCTCTCATACCCCCTTCATCGAGGCATGGAGGGTGGGCAAAGACACCACCAAGAAACGTGCACTCATCCTCAAGTTTGCGGGGTTGGAGGCAAGGCAAGCATTCCTTGCCAAAAGGCGGGCACTAGAAGGAGAAAAGAGTTACCTTGAAGATGATCTCACACTAGCACAGATGGCATACAGGAGGGAGTGCATGCCACGCATCCTTGATGCACGAAAGGCAGGGAAATGGGCAGTGTGCAGAGATGGGAGGGTGATCATCACTGAGCGATGTGTCCAATGACGGTGCGAGACCTATGAGACCAAGCTAGAGATTGTGGTTTGGAACTGCAATGGCGCCTTGAGGACAGGTGCAGGTCTGTTCGAGGAGGCATTTGAAGGGAGAGATTGGTATTATACACAGAGACACATCAGTGCCAGGGGAGTAGGCTTCCAGAGGTGAGAGGATATAGATGGGAGTCTGTTCACCACCCACAACCAGGCACAACAGGGGTACTCGGGGGTCGGGAGAGGTGGCTTTACTATATAGGGAGGAGCTTCAGCATCTGATACAGGTGGTTGGGTGGGATGAGGCTGCCTCCACTTCTAAATATGCCACCTATGGAGAGTCTCCGTACCTGCCCCTTTATGATGACATTATGAAGTTTTCCAGTCTAGGGGAAATCCTCCTGGCTGGAGACTTCAATGCCCGCACCGCATGTGCACAGGTACCCTTCTTTGAGACAGATGATCCCATGTACCAGGAGATTGACACGGTGGGTACTGATCTGGAGCGAACATCACAGGATACAGCAGCCCGCATAGACTATGGAGAGTATCTCTTAGCCCTCGGCGGGGCACATAGGCTAGCCATTTATAATGGCCTATCCAGATGGCCTAGATCCAACTCCTTCACCTCCTACCCCTTCGGACATGGAGCCAGTACAATGGACTATCTAATGGGATCCCTCTCTTTGATCCCACTCATTCCGGAGTTTACCATCTCACCTCGCCCCATCGGTGTTGCAGTTGACCATGCATACCTAGCCTTCTCCCTCACATGCCGATACACCACCCAACCACCGGCTTTGCCCCATCATTGCCCGAGATACCACTTCACTAGAGAGACCTCTTCCATCTATTTTGATCACGTCCTACCGCATCCTTTCCAACCTCGACCCCCACATCCCACTTGATGAGCTTACCACACAACTCGTAGCCACCCTCCATACGTCCGCCTGCAACCGCCTTCTTGCACTCCAAACCCACCCCTACATCACTAGAAGGGGCTGTCCCATAGAATAGCTGGTACAATGAGGAATATCGTGATAACCAAGCCCGTATACAGCGGGAGGTGGCGCTAGGATCCACCACTCACGAGCAGGCGCGAGTGATCTTCTGCCATCTCAGACGGAGGAAGAAGCAAGCCTACCTAGCCAAGCTTGAGCAGGAGCTATACCAACTATTTCTTGGGAGGGATTGTAAGGAGGCCTGGAGGATCTTCCAGGATCATCGTCTGTCGACTCCGATTACTTCACTCGCCACCTGGTACACCTATGCGACCTCTCTCTACTGTGCCCCCGAGAAACCACCTCTCCCCCATCCACCCAAACCTTGTCCCCACACTCTTCCTTCTTTTATCTGAGCATGGTGAGAGATGCTATTGACAGGATGCAGACTGGGAGAGCATAGGACAATGATGGACTCCTCACAGAGCATTTCTCTTATGCTAGGGACTCACTAGCCCCTTAACTAGCTCACATGTTTAACAGGGCTCTACATGAGGGCTTCCTCGCCACCAGTTGGTCATCGGATACTATTGTACCTATCTTGAAAGAAGGTGACCCCATGGACCCCAGCAAGTACAGGACTATCATGATTGGTCACACCTTGGCCAAGATTTATGGTTCGATTTTGGAGCATGAGCTTAGTAGATGGTGCGAGGAGTAGAGACTTAGAGCACTGGGGCAAGCAGGCTTCAGGAGAGGGCACTCCACACTAGATCATATCTTTACACTATGGGGGATCATTGAGGAGGGGAGAGCTCATGGGCATCGGATATACTGCTGCTTTGTGGATTTCCCTACAGAGGAGGTATATGATGGGTGGAAGCCGATGGAGAGGCCCCTAGTGGCGATGATCTCGCGCATGATTAGGAGTAAGCCATCAATGCCACATGAGATTGTGCGGGCATATATGGGGCCTGCACCGATAGTGACAGAGGCTCTATTCCAGATAGTGACATACTGCCACAGGCTATGGGAGCTTCCACTAGATAGATACCCCCGGCGAGCGCTGGAGTCCTTGAGACAGCTGACACTTGAGGGAGATACAGAGTGTTGGTATGCACAGGTAGGCACTTGGTTGGCATGCACGACATGCAGACGGAGACACTCCCCCCGTTCTAGTACAACATAGAAGCCCCGTCATTTTCTCTCACCTGTACAGAGCAGAACATGGTCATTAGGAAGGACATTGTTAGACTGGATGCTTAGAGGACATGGTGTTCACCTAGTCGTCCATTGGGGACGAAGATGGCCTTCTATAGAGATCACCTCCTATGCTTGACAAAGGATGGTTTCATCATCCGCCCACGCTACATGGACACACACCTATCTTTTTGGGTGAGATGTCCGATCGGCCAGATCTGCACCTCGTCCTACCAGTCGAGAGTGGAGACTACCAGATATGGGCCCAGGGTGGCCGCACCAGAGGACAGGATATGCGAGCTCTGTCACACAGAGCCCGAGACAGAGGATCATTACATATGTCGATGCCTTGTATACTATGAGATTCGGGGGAGGTTCTACTGCCTCTTCCCAGTTGGGTTCGGACCACTTTCTAGGATCATGGACTTCCGGATCAGAGATGCTTGGGACTTTTCCCTCTAGAGCTCCGCAGATGCTGGGAGTCCTTAGTGAGATTCAGATAAGTTGTACTTGCTTGAGGACCAGCACAGAGAGCTCTCACCATAGTCAGAGGGGACGGAGGGGACGGACCCTTGGAACGGGGGGACGCCGTCCCGGGAACACTGTGGGACGGGGATGGACGGACGTCCCCAGCTGGGCTGCGAGACGGCTGCATGGGAACGCCTGCAGGTTACTGTTTGGGCAATGGTCACATTTTTGACCTTTTTTTTGGGCCGTTTGGGAGGGGATTTTCATGGGCCTTTAGCCTTGGCCCATAGGCCTTGAGCCTTTGAGGCTTTGCGCCTTGGCCTCTCTCTTGCCTCCCTTCCTATAAGAAGACACACACACACACTCCCTCTCACACTTCAAGCTTTAGCTTCACACACACACAAACTCTCTCTCCCTCAAGCGGCAAGCCTCAAGGGCCAAGGTCTCAAGTTTCAAGCTCTCACACAAGCAAGCTGTAGCCTCTCAAGACACTCTCCCTCACACACTCTCTCTCAAGCTTCACACACACACACACACACACACCCCCACCCATCCTCACACTCCAGTTCTCCCTCAACTTTCAAGGCTCAAGCCTCACTCACTCTCTTTCTCTCTCAAGCTATCAAGTGACAAGGAGGCATCCATCATCCATGGCATCCTCCTCGTGGCAGTGGCTCTTCAAGTTCCAACTACCCGTAGAAGGACGACGGGATGGACATGGTGGGATGAGGTCAATCACACCCCATCCCCTCATGGAGGTGGTGCACAGCCATGGACATGCAAGCTTTGCCCGTATAGGCGAGTGGGTGGAATGACAAAGTAATTTTTAAGTGCTGTTCCTACCCCCGTCCCCGTTTCCTACATATGGCCGTCCGCCGTCCCGTCCCCGTCCCCGTCCCCCGTTACCGTCCCCCGTCCCTTTGTGACTATGGCTCTCACCGACTTCTGCCATACTCGCACTCTGAGGGCCGATCCACCCACCATACCGGGACCATAGGCTAGTGCAGGAGCTCTCGGCCGAGAGGTGTGACACTCGACAGAGCCACTGAGTTATTCAGAGGTTGACACCCTAGACCCCATGGCCCTCGCCCACGACCACTTCACCACAGGAGGATCCGGGCCATCATCTCCCATCATCGTAGGACCTTGTTTTGCCGGCTCAGTTTTACCACCTTGAGCACCATGTCACAACGGCCCATGAGGGATGTATTAGGGTGATATGAGAGCTCTCTGCTCATGTACCTAGGTCAGATTTTATAGTTCAAGATTTTTGTTATCTTTCTTTATTACTATTTTGTATCCAGGATGATGTACCTTATGGATATGATGTCACCTTTTGGTCCGATAGGTCATTTTGGCCTCTTGAAGACGTTAATACAACTTTCTTTCTTTCGTTCTCTCTCTTGAAGGCTGCCCATGAAATCATAGTCACATGGAGCGTCATTCTCGAATGCTTGGAACGTGGGAACACCACTTAGCACATGTGGGGAGCGTGGGAACGTCATGGAACATGTGAGGTAGTTGGTCACACAACTCGTGTTCCAGGAATGGATGTATGTGGGGAGCGTGGAATGGAATGGAACCTCTCATTCCTATAGCTATGAAGTTACAGAGTGTCCACATTTTCTATCTTGCAATCTCTCTCTCTACTAACTCACTCTGCTCTTTAGAGTTTAGACTCTCTCTCTCTCTCTCTCTCTCTCTCTCCACATTTTCCTCTTGATGACTGGAGGAACATCATTGTACTACTTGTTTGTCTCATAGGCCAATTTTGGCCTTTTGCAGACGTTAATATATCTTTCTTTCCTTTCTTTCTTTCTCTCTCATGATGACGTGTCGTTCCCGTTCATGTTCCAAGTCCAAACGTCCCTGTTCCCCATTTCGAAATCGGGCCTCGTTCCCGTTCCACGTTCCATGTGACTATGCATGAAATATACCGGTTGTTGGCAATTGTTTTGAAGGCTTCCACTGTGAAGAAATACTGAAGACAAGGTATTTAATCATTTAATTATGATTTCCAGCTATTGTACTTGTTGTACTGGCTGTACCGGCCCTTGTACCTATTGTACCAATGACTGTATCAGCTGTACCAGATCTTGTGCTTGCTGTACCAGCCATTGTACTTGCTGTATCAGCCACTGCACCTACTGTACTAGCCATTGAACCTATTGTACCAGCGCATGCTATTGTTGTACATGCTGAATGGAGAGTTGTATCCGCAGTACCAGCTCTATTGGATGAAGACCCATGGTTTTTGGGGAAGAAACAGTACCCACACGGAGGTATATGGATTATATTGTTGGCTTGGTAGTCTTACAGCTGGTGCACCGGCATAATTTTATGGTTGTCTCGTGTTGGGCTCTGTTATGGCATTTGTATATGGATAATTCGGCATCTCCCGTGGGGAGAGTAAGGCCCTCAAAGCATGTTATATTTGTCCTTGGTTAATCAAATACTCCAAGAAGGGGGTCGGCCCATTCTGGCCTCTATGCATTGACATCTATCTCTGCACATCTTTTTTTTTTTTTCTTTTCCCCCAGTTTTGTGGACTAAGTGGCATATGTTTAAGATTGTGGCCAATTTCAGTGTTTAATTGCATTAATGGTCAAGTGCCTCGGAAGTTACACACTCTCTTCAAGCAAGAGCAGCCGAGCATTACGTACACAATGTAGCTGAAGCATAGTTGTTTCTCGTACCGGTACGAGAACATTCGTACCGCACGGTTCGTACGGTACAAGTTCTTTTTTTTTCTCCCCAATTTTTTTTTTTCTCAACAAAATTCCAAATGCTTAAAAAAAGTATAGAAACCTTGCTTAACAAAGATCCCAAATGCTCGCAATTCTTCGTAACTTTCGTGTCCACTCAGTATTCCATATGGGATTGTTGAGAGACCTAAAAAATCTGGCAAGGTAGACTGGTAGTGTACACTTGATTGGTAACATCACTTGGAGATCCCTGGTATAGGTAGGCTAGACAGTTAGATTCTCAAGTTATGTACGAGGGAGAAGATTTGGACATGGCCATTTTGATCTAGAGAGGAGTCCCTAAACCTATCACCCTAGATGCACTGCTTGTATTTGTGCAAGGACGGTCCCTTAATCATAAACACTACACCGGGAGACCTTTGGTATTGCATTACCCATCCAGGTTCTTTTTTGGAGACAATCGGGAGATCCAACTGGGAGAGACACATATCCATGTTCTGGTTCCTCAAGCACTGTAGACTCCTCCCCTCCCAACCTTCCCTCACATTCAAGCTTGAAGCTCCATAGGTTGTAAGTGTTAAAAAGAAAACCCGTATTTTATCGTACGGTTTCCGAAAATTTCATATCGTAGCAAAAATTCCTGTACGGTATCGTATTTTCATACCGTGATAACTATGAGCTGAAGAAAGGTTGGCTCTTCATGGAATTAATAGCATCAATTCACTCCCATTCACCAGGGTCCCAATGAAGATATCTAATGGGATAGCCACCATACAACCATAAACACCGAGAAGCCTAAGTCATCATCGCAGGGGAGGGTCAATATACCATGGCTTAACCGAGTGACCCACTACTCTCACTAGATGAAGCCCTGAGCCATGCATAATCTCCTGCATGTCACATCTAGCCAATCTCCATAGTAGCTGAAGAGAGTAGAAGACACGGTTCCCTTCCTCCACTTGTTTCCCCCCCCCTCCCCCCCCCTCCCCCCCCCCCCCCCGGCAAAGAGATTTCGATTAAGCAAGAAAAAATTTTACAAGAAGGGAGATTTTAGACCAAGCAAGGGGGAAATCTCAACCAATCTGGACCGTTATGTTGCCAGCAAGGTCCCATATGAGAGAGAAAAAAAGATTCCATGATCCCATTCTCTCATGAATTGGCCACATTTTCTCTCTGCAATCCTTGAAGATCCCTGAATCCTAGCCGAAGTGGCCATGAACGTGTGGATAATATCACACTAGATCCTGCAAATGCATTGTGTATCATAAACCAAAGTGCCCTCCATGGTCCCGGTGCATCTAGCCTCCTAGATGTACCAGGCTATGATGGTAGCAACGATCTCCCATGTAGTAGTGTCCAATCTGCTACTATAAGGTAAAGTAGTGGAGCTAAGGGGCATCCTTGCCTCACGGAATGGGAGATTTGAAAGCGCTCACCACGCCCCCCGGAGGTCAAAATTGTGATGTGGGCCTCCCTATACATGCAAGAGACCTCTCTGATCCACTGTTGGGAGAAACCTATCCATGCGCATCGTCCCTTGCAAGAAGTCCCAATCCACTTTGTCATAAGCTTTTTCAAAGCCTAGCAAGAGAATGGCTAGATTTAGTCCACTCCATAGCTTCCTAGAATGAAAAGATGTTATAAAAAATACTCCTTCCTTGGAGGAAGCCATTTTCTGTATCATGAATGACTCTTTGAAGAACAGGCTGAAGCCTCATACTCACTACCTTAGCTAAGATTTTGTAAGCAGACCCAAGCAGTTTTATGGGCCTCCACTGTCTAATATTGGTCTCGTCCCAACCTTTTGGGACAAGGTGGATAAGACCCTCCGTGAGAAAAGGGGGCATCATACCAGTACATGACATCTCATGCAGAGCAATAGTAACATCACCAATGTAATCCCAAAATTGCGAAAAGAAGGTTGGGGTGAGGTCATCATTCCTTGGGCATTTGCCTTTCAAGAGGGCGTGCATGTTCAAAAAGGTGCAAAAAATAAAGTATGCCGTTTACATAAAGCACTGTATGGTCTTAAACAGGCCCCTCGTGCTTGGTACCAGAAAATTCATACATACTTGACTGCCAAAGGGTTTCAGAATAGTTCTTCTGAGAGTACACTTTATGTACGCCACATTGGGAACAATGTTCTCATCCTTATTCTTTATGTGGATGACATGCTCGTCATTGGCCCTGAAGTGGGTGATATTTCAGCTTTTAAAGATTTGCAGCATGCATTTGATGTCACAGACATGGGGCATTTACATTACTATTTGGGCATACAGTTTATACCTTTCGAGGGTGGTATCATGTTAACTCAGTGCAGATATGTTGAGCAGCTTCTTGAGCGTTTTCACATGACAGATTGTAAACCTGTTTCTACTCCTATGGAACCAGGTCTAAAACATAGTTGCAAGCATTCTTTGCATTCGTGCATTCGCATTCGAGAATGCCGAGTTTGCAAAAGAATGCATTGAGGGTGGATGCATTCGCATTCGTGGCAGGTTAAAAAAATAAATTTTTTGGGCATAAATAGAATGTTCAAAGTCAATGCTTGAAAACACAATGAAAAACTTGAAAGCTTGAAACTTAAAAGATGTTAGAATTTAGAACTTAAGACTCAAGACTCAAGAGTGCTGGAAATGTACTCAATACTCATATTATCGCATAAAGAGTGAAGTACATAAGTCAGAGTACTAGACTGTAGTCCCAAGGCAAAGAGCCCAACACACTAAAAGTGAAGTGTGCTCACACGGGAAAAAACCCTTGTCCAGCCAAGGTAAAAAGTGCCCGTGTGTGAGAGGTCATGTACATGGTGAATCGTGATCATTCATCATCTTCCTCTTCAGAGGAAGAAGATGAAGTAGCATCCTCATCTGTCTCAACAATATCAGCTTCAGCCTGCTCAGTACCAACTGCATGCATGTCCTCTTCTTCCTCATCCTCCATAGACTCACGAGCCTCTTGTGAAGAAAGAAGTCTCTCATCATCTTTCTCCTTGTTGATCATTTCCAAAGTTACCTCCACTTTCTCATACCCTCTTGCCTTGATTTTGGAAACAAGTCGAAGGTTGGTATGTATGTATACCAATTTCTCAGTGTTTGAAGGTTTCAACTTGTTCCTCTTTTTGGTATGAATGAGTGAGAAAGTGCTCCAATTTCTCTCACATGGGGAAGATGTAGTTCCTTGAGAAAGCACTCGAATGGCAAGTTGTTGCAATTTAGGGGTGCTTGCACCAAAAGACTCCCACCACTTTACCCCTTCATGCATTCTGCTTTCATCTAGAGCAAGTGGGCGAGAAAAAGTACCTTTCAATGACCTGTAATTATCCAACTCATCCATCAATGCACCTTGCTCAACAACATCTCCATGCGTATAACGCTCAATAAATGTCATCCATCCATTTTGCACCTCTTCATCTGCTTCTTGTCCCTTGCCTCTCCAAATTGGATGCAATACATAGCCTGTGGCGTGAAGAGGAGAGTGCATCATGTCCCAACGGTCAACACATAAAGCCTTTACTTGGTTCAATTTGCATTCATCAACACCTGTCATTTTTTGTATGCTTTCCACCATCCTATCTGTGAGCTCATAAACTAATCCCATGGTGGCTCCCTCCCTATCAGCCATGCGAAGAATCTTCAAAATAGGTGCCATTATTTTCACAATCTGTCTTGCATCCTGCCAAAATCTTGTCTCTAACACAAGCCAATAACTTTGTTCTTCACCTGTCTTGCATTTGTCCATTCATCGCTTACAACCATCTTCCTCAAGCCAGTGTAGACTCTCTCATCTAGCAAGTTTGACAATACAATAAATGTGTAAGCAAAACGTGTCTCTGCTGGCTTTAAAAGCTCCTTCTTGCTGTACCTTCGAAACATGTCCAAAAGAGTTGGCTTCCTTGTTATAAACTTCACAATCTTCTTTGCCCACTCAAGAACGGGGGAAACCCATGTCAAGCTGCCAATGTCTTCAAATAGCAAATCCAAACAATGGCATGTGCAACGCGTAAAAAAGATATGAGGCCATTGAGCCTCGACAAGCTCTCCCGCAACCACACAATTTGATGCATTGTCCATGCATACCTGCACAACATTGGTAGGACCAACATGAAGAATAGCATCTTTAAGGATACCAAAGATGAACTCTCCCGATTTCAATTGACCGCTTGTGTCAATAGCTTTTAAGAACACACTGCCATAAATACATGATGCCAGCACATTAATGATTGGCCTTTTCTTGGTGTCGGACCAGCCATCACATACAATTGTACATCCATATTTCTTCCATTTATCTCTTATGCCAAGCAAATCTCTATCTATGCATTTGACTTCATCTCTCAACTCCTTAACACGCAATGCCTCATATGAAGGTGGCTTGTATGAGGCTCCGGCTTCGCCAATGGCTTTGACCATATCCAAAAAATACGGACTTTTCACTTTGCAATGAGCAATGTCCTCTGCATAGAAGAAACGCCGCACTGCAATTGTTGCATTTTTTCTTGCTTGCAATTGCCATGCTGCTCCCAATTTTCCTTGAGAATGGCTACCCTTAGAGACTCTTTGTCTTTTGTTTGCAGAAACTGCCTCGTTACATGTACTAGAAGAACCACATACATTTGACATTGAAGCTGCCACATTTGATACATCCTGAGCAGCATCCCCCAAATCCCCCACCGCATCATCAATTGCCTTTTTATCATACATAGGGTCAGCTTTGACATGCAATCGCCTGCATATATCTTTCACATCCTCTAGGGCATGCTCACATTTGTCCACACCGTGCCCTGAAATGGCTAGGATGTGAGCACGAATTCGCCAAGGCCCACCTATCCACTCATGAGGACAAAATTTACACCTGCACTGATACATCCCTCTTCCTTTCTTTTCCAAGCGGGTTACATATCCCCACTCCGGTCCCGAGGATTTTCCCATTCTCAAATCTCCAAGGCTTGAAGGCAGGAAGTCCTTCACTCGGTAGTAGAGACTCGAGAGAAGCTCAGGAGTCGGAAGCTCGCGGGTCGGAAGCCCCTTGGGCGGCTGGGCCTCGCTGTGGCCTGTAGGCTATGGCCCGTGGGTGAGTAGAGACACGCAAGGGAGCCCGGAGCAGAGAGCGTAGGGCCTAGGCGTGCAGCTGCTCGCTTCTGCTGGAGCCTGGAGCCTGGTCGACAGTGGACACTGGATAGCGCGGAGAGGGAAGAGCGTAGGGGTGTGCGCCCGCCGCCGTGTACTCCTGGTCGACAGCGCGCAGGGGGCGGAAGCGCTTCCGCGTAGGCGTGTACTGCTGGTCGACAACGCGCAAGGGGCGGAAGGTGTCCGCGTAATGTTAGAAATGCCCAAAAAGTGGCCCAATTCGTAAGTGTAAAAAAAATTGCAGGTAAAGTTTGCAAAGGGGTGCAAACTGCAAACGTTTGCAAACGTTTGCAACGCCTTGCATTCGCGAATGTTTGCAACTATGGTCTAAAACTGTCACTTGAGCATGCTGGTGAGCCTTTTGATGTTGCCACCTATCAGCAAGCTGTGGGATGCCTTATCTACTTATGCCCTGCTCGTTTGGACATACAGTATGCTGTTTCCCAGTTGAGCAGATTCATGCATTGTCCGAGCACTATGCATTGGCAAGCGTGTAAGCGTGTCTTTCGCTATCTCAAAGGCACTGCAAACTTTGCCTTGTTTTATGGCAGTTCTTCTACACTATGCTTGCTTGCATTTACAGACAGTGATTGGGCAGGTTGCTATGACACGCGAGTGTCAACCAGTGGTAACTGTTTTCTTCTTTGTGACTCATGCATCTCATGGCTCAGTAAGAAGCAGCCTACAGTGGCCAGTTCTAGTTGTGAAGCTGAATACAGGGCAGCCTTTACAGCTATTGTGGAATGTGTTTGGCTACGACGCCTTCTAGCCGATCTTGGTGTTGGACAGCAGTCCCCTACCACCATTTACACTGACAGTCAGAGTGCTTTGGCAGTTGCATGAAACCCAGTATTTCATGCCCGCACAAAGCATATTGAGGTTCACTATCATTATGTCAGGGGGAAAGACTCCATGCAGGAGAGATTGACTTGGCTTATGTGTCTACACATGCCAATATAGCAGATGGGTTTACAAAGCCTCTTTCGAGGGAAAAGTTTGAAGCTTTCCGCGAAGCTTTAAGCTTACAGCCTCTTCCAGGGTAGTCTGCTACACCCTGTCCTCCCTGTTCACACCATTCACTTGAGGGGGGTTTGTTGGTCATGACCACTCCCGGCTAGTTCAGGTGTGAACACAGCTTACTCACGGGCACTTTTTCCCTGTGATTGGACACAGGTTTTTTCCCTGTGTGAACACACTTATGTGTGTTGGGCACCTTGCCCTAGGCTACTTTATGTACTCACATTGTACTTTCATATCATTATTGAGTACATCTTTTCCAGCACTCTCACGTTTCTCCGTGCTTGAGGTTGTGTGTGTGTGTGTGTGTGTGTGTGTGTGTGTGTGTGCAGGCTAGCTTCCCTCCTACCCAACAGAAGCATCAAGCAGCTTACAGCCTGATAATTGTAAAGATGCCTCTGTATGCAGTAGTGTGTGTGATAGAATTCTGAGATGGACAGTGTGGATGGAGAGCAAAGAAAGACTAAAATTCTCTTGCAGCTGATTGACTGTATAAAATATTTTGAAGAAGGTTAAGAAAGGATATTGTGGAGCTGAAAGGTCTAAGGCTAAAATGTGCATGCCTCAAAAAGGAGAGAGCAAACTTTGTAAGAAAGCACCATGAAGAAGTCGTTGGAGATGGAGCGTTCATTGCGCAAATCCGTGAGTCAAGTGGACTGGACAAACATGACAGCGCAAAGGTTGAAAGCCGAGAATGCAGAGGCTAGAGCAGAGATGGAAGCAGCCAGACTAACAGCTGCTGAGTATGTTTCTGTTTGCCAAGAGGCGGCCAAAAGGGAGAACAAGTCTAAAGAAAGCTCATCTTGGGAGAAGCAGAAGACGAGCTGGATGAGGAGCAGCGGTACATAGCTGGCTAGTCTTCTGCAGAAATTGTCGCAGGCCCAAGAACACGGCACCAACAAGCAGAGATTAGTGCCAAGAACTCTTCCTGGATGGATACAAAACCTTCCCCACCCATGCCACGGCAGGCAGGCAGGTTGGACAGGCAAGATCCTACAGGTGGCCTGGATGACCCCCCTAATGGTGGGTAGGGGTTGGTAACTTGGTTGTGTCTCCAGCCTTGTTTCCTCTCTCGCTTTTTTTGGTTGGATAGCAGCCTGTCTCGCTTACCTCACAAAGGTGGATCGAGCATTAATGACTATTTGATGCAGTTTCCTGCTTTTATCTGGCAGATCTGAGTGGAAGAGGATGCAACGTGCAGCATATGCAAGAGAACACTCACAAGAAGTAGAATCTTTGACCACAAAACTTTAAAATTCAAATTTCACAATAACAAAGATAGAAGGAAGAATAATGTATTACTGATGTGATACAGTAGATGGCAGAGCCCCACACTTGTGTGCTCGTGTGAAGGGAGCTTCGATGGCTGATCAGGAATTGCTGAGATGAAGCTAGAGGAGGGCCAAGGGGGCAACCAGTTATATAGTGCCAACTCATGCATAGCTCCCATCTTCAACAGGTATGTGCCTAGTGATGTGTCCTGAATTGTCTGAAACCCGCTGTATGGCTAGCTCAATCTTTGAGAGCATCATGAGGTCTACATGAAAATCATAGATGTGCATGTGTCTGTTGGCTGTCCGGATATTGAAGTCACCTACCAGGAGAATGTCTCTTTGCTGGGTGAAGTCCACAATATCTTAAAAGAATGGGGCACATGGTGACTCTCCATTGTGTTCTAGGTTCGGTGCAAAGACATAAGTCTCTGGTGGAAAATAACATGCTGCAGTATGCATGATCCATGAACTAAGTAAAGCAAGGTGTATCCACATGAATCATCCTCATCCTCATCTTTTTGACCACTATGAAATGCCACACCTCCCAAACCCTGTACTCTCCCAGAAGTGCCGTGCGATGAGACTCAAGTCTGCCTGATCAGAATCGACAGGGCATGTGTCGCAGGTACTGTAGCTTCTGAATGAAGCCTTGTTTTTTTCTAACTGGCCTTTTTTTCCACTGCCCGTAGGTGCTTTTTTATCCGCCTGTAGCCAATGCTGCCAAGGAAGCACCTTGTGGGTTTTGAACCCAGGACCTCCTGGTCCTAGACAAGCAGTGCTATCACCCCATTGGCTTCTGAATGAAGCCTTCCTCTGACATGTGTAGGAAATGACCCTGATAAAACTGCATCGGGGTGAGCTCCACGGGCACAATCCATGTAGTATGAGTGTGTAGGTGGAAGCGATGTGCGGATGGGCCTTTTAATATTGTGATCTTGGAGAGAGAGAAGGGGTGCATCAAAACTGTAATGGAAACATCCATATGGAGCCCATGGAGGAGGAACCACTGGGTAACCATGTAGTACGAAACACCGTCCTGTCCCTGCTCTGCTAGTTGCATGGACCACTCCAGTGTCACCTTAGGAAGTCCATTCCTGCCCAACATGTAGATAGTAAAGATATGTATAATGTTATTATTTGGAAGAGTGCATTTACTACCAGGGGTGCTGTGCTAAACTCTGCTAATATGATGGAAGTTGTGGAGGCTTTGTTCTGAATCATGCGGTGGAACAAGATAACTTGTAGCCTCTCTATCCTGCTCCAGTTTCCTGCCCCTAAAAGGGTACCCCATATTACATCATTTTTGTCTTCTAAGGCTGAATACGGCGATTGAGGTCCAACCATACAAGAAAATGAAAAAGCTAAATGAAAAGGAAAGAGTTGGATGTGTGTGGACGTCCTGCCTGTGAGAACTTCAGTGATGTAGCACACAAGGTCTTCCCCTTATGAGAGAGAGAGAGAGAGAGAGAGAGAGAGTCTAACTTCAGTAGTATGCTTCCTATACAGGCAAGAATTGTTAAATGCAAGAGAGCTTGGAAGAACCCTACTTTGTACATATTTTTGTGAACTTCTATCCAAATCATGAAGTTGTTTTCGGGAGTTTGATTTTAAAAAAAATATAAAAAATATTTTATGGAAGTGAACTCGATCAAAAACCATGTTGGTGTCTTCTTTGTAAAGTCAGGAAAAAAATTAGCATATAATCTTGCTTGCCATTCCAAGACACCTTCAGCTACCTCTCATCATACATGCAGTTAGTGTAGAAATCAGCAGAGAGCCTCCCTCTCAAATGGAAATCAGCAGAGATCAAAAACCATGTTGGTGTCTTCTTTGTAAAGTCAGGAAAAAAGTAGCATATAATCTTGCCTGCCATTCGAAGACACTTCAGATCATACATGCAGTTACTGTGGAAATCAGCAGAGAGCCCCTCAAATGACGAGATTGTCACGCATTTGTGTAACCCATTGCCTTGACAAAACGAGCTCCCAAGCCTCCAAGAGCAGAAACATATAATCAGCGAGGTGTGGCACTAACGTGATATGCACATGCTCACACCTCACCTCATCTTTCCATCTTATTTTATCTTTGCTACAAAAGCTCTAGGGGATGCGTTAGGCATCCTCCCTTTTTACTGATGTTTACATTTATTATTACTTGGGTCTCATACACTATTGTGGACTTCTGTAAATGATATCACAGATTTCTTTCTTTCTTTCTTTCTCTCAGAGTAAGCTGCATCTAGACGCTCACAAATTCGTCTCAAGACATTTCAGAGACCCACAACCTTCCACAGACCCATTATTGGTGCAAATACAGACATTACTGAATGAAGACCACAAAGTCCAAAGGGCAGGAGCCTAGTGGTAGAGCGTCTGCTTCTTCATGGAGAGGTACCAGGTTTGAATCTACCCCTCTCCAACTGTGGATTGTGATGGCATTGTAATTTCTGTACCCTCTCTCACAATACAAAACAAAAAAGCCCAAAGGGGATTTTTTGCAGACACATGGATGATATGTACCAGGGACATACATGTAGTGTCCACCATCTTGCACCTTGAAAGGTTAAGATCTGAGCCTTCTTGGTAACTGACTGTTGTGATAGAGTCCCTAGGAGAGGCACGCACGGCTGTAGCTCGCTTTCGCTTCTTAGTCAGTGCTAGGTTAGCATGTGTTTTGTTACAAAGAATTGCACATTTCATCTTCTATTTTGTTATGCTCTATGCATATCCTATTAGGGATTGTATACACATTGTACCTCCTTGGCATCGTAGGCCATTGTATCTATACACATCACCCCTATAGGTGGATGTGTTGCTCTAGAGAAGACCTTCAAGCAGTGGCTTGAGAAAGGTCCAATTGTAGTAAGGTCCCGAGAGAGCGAGAGAGAGAAATGAAATGAAATGATATATTAACGTCTTCAGAAGGCCAAAGTGACCTATGAGACCAAAAAGGTTACAACAATTGGTGGATCTGATACAATGTCTGTGTAAGAAAAGCTAAAAACAACTAAACAACTAACTGAAACTGAAACAACTATGAGGAAAAGTACGGTACTAGGAGCTCCTAATGGATAACATCTGGGAGGAAAACTCCAGCAACAAAGGTAAGCATCATACAGATCACTATCCAAAGATGTCTCTCATCGGTCGATGGCGGATATCCTCAATGTCCTCCATGGTGAGTACTCTGACTGGACGTTTCCCATGCCATGCTAGTATGGTCTTGATCCTCTGTTGTAGTCTCCGCCGGTGTCGAGATGGGCCTCTCATCTTGGGGCGCCTGGACCGCCCTAGCTCTATAGCCCGATCAATCAGTGTACCTCTGGTGCGGCTATACTCTGGGGCTAGCTGCAATGCCTACTGGCCTGATTGCTCAATCTCTGGTCGAAAGAAGTCTGTAATCTGCCTCTGTAGGTGTCTCTCCCTCTCTGATCCCCTCCCTCTCAAGAGACCCTCTCTATGTCTACGAAGCTCCAGCAAGTATAATCCGAGGCATCTATGATCCTGGTATCTCATGACTCTAGAAAGTGGTCCGAAACCCTCTCTAAAGAGGCAGTGAAAACGGCCTCGTATCTCATAATATACTGGACAGTGATATATGTAATGTAACTCTGTCTCTGGCTCCATCTGGCACAGCTGACAAATCCTGGCCTCAGCTGGTACTCCTCTGAATCTGCCAGTCTCAATCTCTAGCTGGTGTGAGGATGTGCGCATCTGACCAATAGCACACCGTACCCCATGAGAAAGATGAGTATCCATGTAGCTGGGTCTAATCACAAACCCATCTTGCGTGAGCTGGAGAAGATGATCTCTATAGAAAGCCATCTTCGTACCAATCTCGTGTGTCGGCTGTATCCATGTCCTCCTAGTGTCCAGCTGAATCAAGTCCTGCCTGATAAGTCTGGTAATCTCTGCCCGTGTGAGACAGAGGGAGGGTGCATCTAGGGAGTACTGAAATGGAGGTAGCCTGTCCATACTAAAGCCATGCAGCTGGAACCAAGCTGTCATCTGTGCATACCAACATGATCTGTCTCCCTGTGATGCCAACTGTCATGAAGACTCTAGGGCTAAGCGAGCATATCTGTCTCTAGGGAGAGCCCAAGTGCTATGTATAAAGGAGACTGATCGAGTGAGTGCCTCAGCCATCTTTGCACGGATAATATCATGTGGTACGGAGGCCTTGGCCCTAATCATCCGGGAAATCATAGAAACCAAGGGCCTCTCCATATGTCTCCATCCATCAGTGCTACCAGCTCGGCTGTGGTGATTCACTGAGGGTCCCCATATCTCCACTCCATACTGCATGGCTGAAGTGACCAAAGTGTCAAAGAGCCAGAGCTTTGTTCGAGGTTCTTGAAACTGCACCTGCGAACACATCCTCTCTAGTCTCCCCAATGCTGCATAAGCTCTGGTCAATCTGGTCTCCGTTGCTCTTCTCAAGGAAAATAATGGGCCACTAAAAACCACACCAAGATAAGTATATGCATTTGTATAGTCCACTGTCTCCTGACCATATGTAAAGGTGGGTACTGACCTCCTAACCCACTGTGCTGTGGTGTTAAACACCATCACCTTGGTTTTACCAAGGTTAACAGACAATCCACTGTCTTGTGCAAACGTGTGCAATGCATCCAAATGACGCTGCATCCCCTCTGGAGAATCCGAGATCAGCACAATATCATCAGCATACAATAACAGCGGAATCCATGTCCTTGCTAGCTGTGCTCCTCTGTCACCCTCCCGCTCTACATAGTCTGAAACCTCATCCACGTACATCCCAAATAAGGTGGGAGAAAGGAGGCAGCCCTGTTTCACCCCAATAGTGGAGTGAACCATCTCAGATATACCTTGAGTAGTTCGTACTTGCCCCACAACTGTCCTGTATAAAGCCATGATTCCCCAAATCAGCTCTGTGGGCACTCCCATCTCCTGTAGTCTGCGCATCAGTCTGGCTCTCAGTACTGTGTCAAAAGCTTTGCGGAAATCCACAAAGCAACAATAAATCCTCCTGCCATATAATCTGCCCTCCTCAATAATAGCTCTGAGTGTCAAGATATGGTCAAGAGTGGAGAAACCTGTCCTGAACCCTGCCTGCCCTGATGCACGTATGCTCTCTCTCTCTGCCCATCTACTCAACTCCTGCTCAAGAATAGATGCATATAATCTAGCCAATGTGTGACCAATGATGATGGTACGATAATTCCCAGGAAGCATGGGATCTCCTGACTTGAAGATAGGCACAATCGTGGACATATTCCAAGTCTCAGGAAAACCCTCACACATGGCTCGGTTAAACATCATAGCAATAAGCTCTGCAAGCATATCTCTAGCATGAATAAAGTGTTCTGCTACCAAACCATCATGATCATATGCTCTTCCAGTCCTCATCCTGTCAATAGCTTTCCTTACCATCTCAGCAGTAAAGAAAGCACATGTCTCTGGGCATGGCTCCGATGGGTCTGGCAGGGGCGGCTGTCCTGCTGCTGTGTACAGGGATGCTGCATACTCACCCCAAATCTCTGTGGAGGTAATGGCTGGCGATGGTGAATGCTCATGGAATAGTCTCCATGCCTCGCCTGAGTCCTGACTCATAAATAACTGATACAAATCCCTCTCTAACTGAGCAAGATAGCCCTCTTCTTCCGTCGCACTAGGTGCCGGAAGGTAATCCGTGACTGTCTGTGAGTGGTAACACCCATCAACACCTCTCTCTGTAATCTGATCCTCATCTCTTTGCACTCCTCATCATACCAACTGTTATGGGGCATGTTCCCAGATCGTCTCCATGTAGGTTGTCTATGGGGATATGCCTCTGATGCTGCAGCATGAAGCGTCTCTATCAATATCTGAGTGAGCTCATCTAATGGCCGTCCCGGCTCCTCGGCACATAAGCGTTTGTATATCTCATCCATGTACACGGTGTAAGTCTCCCTCGTAAAGGTATAACGAGTGTGTGTGGAGACCTGTCCCAATGGAGTTGTGCTGAACTGAAAGTGAGAGTGAAGGACAAGATAGCATGATCCACTGCTATTCCAACCGGCCTAGTGCCTACCATAAAATCCTGAAAAGAGGGAATGAGACTGGGCTGAGCCATAACATAGTCCACTGTACTAGCACCTTGCCTATGTGGAAAGCTAGTGAAACCGCCCGATGTCGGAAATCTCTGTAGGCCATTCAGGACGGCCAATCCATGTGCAGTCCCCATGTCTATCAAATACGGCCCATACACTGTATGTTTCTCATCCTGTGAGAGTCTAGATAGGCCCATATCCCTAACATCAAGCTCCCTCAACATCTCCTTTGAGGTATCATAAAATACTGTCTGGTTATGGGCGGTCCTGGCATCGAAGTCCCCCAGGAGAATGATGTCACCATCCTTGGAGAACTCCCAAATGTCATCATCCAAAATAGAAAAGGGAGACTGCCCGCTAGGTGATGCATACACTGATGTACTAGGAGCAAAATAGCATATAGCAATGTAGAGATATCTGCCCGTCTCTGCCCTCAGTCTACCCACATATACCTAGCCTCCTCATCTCTGCGGACTATATGTATCAATGGCTGTAGCTCCTCTCTAAACAATACTGCCCCTCCTCCTGAGCCCCGTCCTCTATGCTTTGAACGAGTCTCCTATCTACAAGCTGTCTCCCATCGGTATCCACTAACATGTGGCATGGACTGTCCAGGAGCCTGATGCGTCTCACAGTAGAAGATGATGTCCCTCCTAGTGAAACTATCCTCAAAAGCCCCTACATCAAGGCGTAGAGATCCATTACAATTCCAAGTAGCAACTTTGAGTGTAGTCCCATAGGTCTCGCGCCGTCATGAAGAGCGCCTCTCCATAAACACCACTCTACCATCTCTATAGAAGGCCACTTTCCCTTTCTCTCGGGCTGCCCTTATCTCTGGCATAACTTCTTTCATGTGGGCAAGTTGCGAGTGTGAGGTCATCTCCAAGAAATATTCCCGTCTTCTTGAGTGTAGGACGTCTCTTCAAGAAGTCCTTCTTTGCTTCCATGGAGGGGAAACGAATGATAAGTGCTCTCTCCTCAGAAGATTCGCCACTACCTTCTCTCTTCTTTCCCACTCTCCATGCCTTTGTGTGCGTGGCTTCAAAGCCCATCATACAGAAGAGCTCCATGGTTTCCCCTTCCGCATCATCACGGTCTTTTAGACCGGACACTCGTACATGTAAGGTCCGGGTCTTCCTCCTTTGCTCCTCTTCAAGGGTCATGTTGATGATGGTGGGAGTGGGGATGGGTGGCGATTCTTTACCTTTCCCTTTCTTGGCGACCTCGATCCATTTCTCCGCCTCGTCCATCTTCTTTTGTGTCTTTGTGATCACCTCCACCCATGAAGATGTCTTCTCTTTATGTTGCTCCTCCTCCTCTCGAATGATCCTCATTTGTAATTTGATGGTAGTCAGCTCTTCAATAAAGGAGGGCTGAAATTTTCTATCCTCAAGCTTGCTTTTTGAAGTGGCTTCCAACTCCTTTTGAGGGCTGAGATTTCAGCCGCTTGAATAGGACCTCATCCTCACTGTCACCTGCATGTGACACATTGACTTCTTCAATCTTGACTCCACTTTTGCCCTTTGGCTTTACATCTTTGGCTTCATCCTTGTCTTTGTCTTTGCCTTTTCCCTTTTCTTTTTGATCATTTTTCCATTTGTAGCATTGCTTTTTGATGTGTCCCTTCTTGCCACAATAATGGCATTCCAAGTCCTTTTTCGAGCGGGACTTGCTCCTTCCCCTTTCTTGGCTTTTTCCCCTTTGCTGGGATCTCCCACGTGCATTCATTGCATTGGACTTTCCAGCAGAGTTGTTTTTCCTGTTCATCTCTTCTTGAAGAAGAGCACCCTCAACATCTGCATATGACAGTATAGCATTTGAATTGCTAGTGGCTGTCCTGAATGTGTCCCAACTCTCTGGCAAAGTGCATAAGAGAAAAGTGGCTTTGAACTCATCGTCCATTGCCAACTTTTGATTTATAACTTGGCTGACAATACCATTAAACTCATTTAGATGGGCTGCCATAGACGCCCCTTTCTTCATCTGAAGACCTATGAGTTTCTTCAACCAATACACTTTGCTTGAGGCACTTTGCTGGGCATACAAGTCCTGCAATCTCTGCCACATTCCCCAAGCTGTCTTCTCTTCACGAATGCTAAAAAGTAAAGAGTCTGACACAGACAACATGATAGTAGATCTTGCCAGCTCATCCATATCTTCCCACTCTTCAGCAGTAAGAGAAGCGGGCTTTACACCCCTTTCTTTGATAGGCTTGTGCTGCTTCTTCTGGAGCAACACATTATAGCACTGGGTTTGCCAAATATCATAGTTATGTGAGCCTTCAAGCTTCTTGATGTGAAGCAATGAAGAGCTCTCACCTGTGGTTGCCATAGCAATATGCAACCTGTCAATGCCTGACTCCCTGCAAAATGTGCAAACACTGCACCAAAAGCACACAAAGTGCTCACAGTTGTTCTCCCAAGCTTTATCTCCCACTGCGGAAGCACAAATGCAACTCTACTCCCACTGTATGTGATGAAATCACCAAAATCTGGTTGCTGCAGATTTAGGACAGCACCTTAAATGTGCTCTGTTGCCCTTCCAAAGTACTGTACAACAGTACCAAGTGCTCACCTGTGATGTACCAAACCTGTACCGACAGGTACAGCAGCTGAAATTGAACCTTTTCCTCACTCAAATCAATGTGCAGCCATGCCAAAACTTGTACAAAGCTGTACCAAATCTGTACCAATAGGTACAGTAGCAATAAATGCTCTGCTGGCTGTCCAAATGAGTGAAAATCAGACTTTTACAGTCCCGAACACTGCGTACAACAGTCCCGAACAGAAATTGGGCAAAAGCCCCTTGACTGCAAGCTGATTTCTGAGGATTCAAGGCATAAAAGTCTTGCTTGCTGCTTTGCCAAGCTTAACAAGCATAAAATCTTGAGAAGCCCCTTGATTTAAGATCAATTGCTGATCATACATGGTACATTGACGCACATGAAGGCATCCAGAGTCTTCACAGTGCTTCCCCCTGGCCACATATACATCCAATACATGAAAGTCCCTTGATTTACAGGCACATTGAGTGCTTGACAGGCATCAACACGTTGCCCAAAGCATCAAATGCGAGTGCTTGCATGCAAATCAATCCAATCGGCACAAAAGTCCCTTGATTTGCACTGCAATTTGCTGCAATTTTGCCCGAATGTGCGATTTCTCACATCATACAGCATGTATGAATGCTTAATTGCACAATTACATCAAAAGCCCCAAATTTCGACAACCAATTTCCTGCAAATTGATCCTGATTCTGACCAATGTCACCCAATTTTGCCAATTTTGCTCAGAAATTGAGCAATTCGGCACCTGACCTGCTCAATTGATGATTGTACCTGCTCAATTGCAAATTGGACATGCAAATTCCAAAAATTGAAGCAAATACCTCAGGTAATTTTTTGATTTTTCTTTGATTTGCAGGCTGAATTTTAGTTGATGCTGTTGCAGAAATCTGATGCTGCTGTATTGATGAATCGGATGCTACTGCTGCTGAGAAGGGTGCTGCACGTGTGTTAATGCTGATGCAGAAAGGGGGGGGGGCTTCTTGCTGATGTGCCTGCTGCGGTGCAGGTACGGACGGCTGGGCAGCCCTCGTTGTGTGCAACTCAGTAGACGGCGCCTTGGAGAAGGTGACGTGGAGCGAAGCGATGGACGCCCGCCTTGGAGAAGGTGACGTGGAGCTGAGCGCCGCCCGCCAGCACTACACGGCTCTGGTCAGATCCTTGAGTGTGATCCTCGAAGGATTAACTGCTCTCTGACTGCAGTAAGAAACGAGCCTCTATGTCATGGAATCTCCAACAAGAAGAGCCTGAGACAATGTAAATCTGGATACTCTATAACCCGAGATAATGGCCTAAACCCCTCACTAAATAGGTAGTGGAATCTCCCCTTGATCTCATAATACATCGAGCACTGACAAATATAATGCTTCACAAACTCTACTTCTCCATGACATAATCTGCCACGTCTGCTCTCTCTAGGGATCCATGCTGCTCTGTCAACCTCAATCACGAGCCTATATATGAATTGATCGTCTGTAAGCCTCAAAAAATGGTAACTATAGTACATCATCTTGAGTGGTAGGGGGCTCCCCTCGGGTATGTTAATGGCACTAACATACCTGAGGTGAAATACATTAATACTATAGGCTGATTTACATTGATGAACTGTAGAGATGCAATTAGGCACATGTCATTTTAGATCTTCTTTGTAATCACTATATATATATACAAGCACAAAGCACTCATTGTACGAGAGAAGGTTCATTGTAATACAGACGATGATACAGTTTTACAATCTATCCAATTATGCCTCGATGTTACGTTGTGTATTTTGTTGTATCTTTGTTCTTTGTGTAAACCTCAATAAGTGTTGGTTGACCCTCAACACTTTTGGCGATCCTATTGTTTTTAGCATGTACTCACGGGGCGAACGATTGTGTGAGCTCTCTTGGTGAGACGATGTATTCTTTTTTACTAAAGGTGACTGTTCTTATGTAGAGATCTTTGACGATAGTCGCACCCATCTCAGTCTACTATCGCCATATGTGTTCGCTCACACGTAGAGGACACTCAAATGGATGAGGGCACCACAATAGTGATAAGGATCCACCATCTCGCCCCTCAACTAGAGTTACCTTGCCTTCTCCCACTGTAGTTTGGAGAGACAGATGGCCTCATCCTCTTGGACCTCGAGCACCCTAACAAATTGATGAGATCCTTGTTTCGCCCCACTGAGCATTTGTAGCTACTACCTCGTCCTAGCTTCTCTTGGGCCTTGTAGATCTAGGGGCTCTTCGCACACCCTCACCGACGCTAGACATCCTTAATGGACCCCTACCACACATATCTTCCTCTCCACACAGCCCCCGTATCCTCTACACCTACCATGATGATGAGGATTGTGATCCTTCATGATGAGGAGGAGGATGATGATCCATACATATCTACATTTACCTAGGGGTTAGTGCTACACCTTTTTGTTATGTTGTCTTTTTTTTTTCACGATGAGAATCCATGCACATTGTATACCTTTTGTCTCATATACGTGTTGGGTCTTTTGCAAGACGTTAATATATCTTCTTCTTTCTCTCTATGTCTTTGTGTGTCTCTCTTGTATATCATATTAGGGATTGTATACATATTGTATCTCCTTTATGTTGTTGTCCATTATGGTTTTACACATCACCTGTGACCCATATAGGTGGATGTGTAGCTCTAGTGTAGACCTCCAAGCGGTGGAGAGAGAGAGAGAGAGAGAGAGAGAGAGAGAGATGATGAAATGAAATGAAATGAAATGTTATATTAACGTCTTCAAAAGGCCAAAGTGACCTATGAGACCAAAGTTACAACCATATGAACGAGATTACTCCCCAAACTTGAACCTGAACTGGCCTTTGAGAAGATCATTAAGGAGTGGGTGCCCAAGAATACCCTAGCTAGCCAAGGCAAGTATGATGCCAAAGCAAATACCATTTGATTTGAAGGCTACGTACGTGCCAAATCTGCCAAACAAGCACCAAGATATTGAAATAAAGATATTGTACTCTTTACCCAACCAAATCAATGTGCTAGAAGCTCAAGGCTTATACCAAGGAGACCCCTCTATTCGGGTCCTCAAAACTGCAACATCTGCACCACAACCCCCTAAGCTAAAAAGAGTTAAGTGATGACCTCGACACCTAATATCACCCTTAAAACACAACACCTCGATGAATCCCAATCAAGCTATTGTGGAAGCCCAAGGCTTCTATTAAGGAAACCTCTACATTTAAATTCCAAGGTCAAATAAAATCATCCCTCCAGTCTCTATAAACACACCCTCAAATGTCAAATCTATATGGATGTAGAGACCCAAAGCCATGCCTCTAATGCCACCCCCAAAGATTAAGCAAGAGTGAAAGCAATAATGAAGTAGTCAACAAAGCCCATAGGAGGTTTCACCAAGTCTAGGTGCAGTGTTCAATCCAAATCAAAGAGGAACCACCCTTGGTGCCAAGTCCTCCGATAGAGCCGCATACACACTCCGTCGGCGCAACCAAGTTCCCCAAGCTCAAACGGATTGCCACAGTCCCACAACACCCTCGTGCACACCACGCTACAATATTATCTCACTAATTGAAAGACCAAAGTTCAGATAT
This sequence comes from Cibotium barometz, assembly GCF_041138505.1. Classification (NCBI taxonomy): domain Eukaryota; kingdom Viridiplantae; phylum Streptophyta; class Polypodiopsida; order Cyatheales; family Cibotiaceae; genus Cibotium; species Cibotium barometz. The sequence continues at coordinate 4,078,343 of NC_141088.1, read as the reverse complement.
GTGCATCAACGATGCTGATGGTAATAGCATCCAAGCTCTCGTCGTGGATTTCGCATCGACCAATGTACGTGCCAATCAAAAGAAGATGGTCCTAGTGCAAGTTCTACATTGTTGAATCCACACCACTCACCACCATAGAGATGTGGCTCTACACTAAAAACTTTAACGTCCTCTACTACACCAAGGTCCCCGACCCACTATAGTGGCCACATATCGGTTCCTCCACCTCAACACCCCCATCCTTGTGAAGGAGCTCAACCCCCAAGAGTGTCTGGTCTTTTGACCTCAATAACAATCTCAACTTCCGCCAACAACAACAGAGAGATCTTTACGCCATGGTCAAATACTTCCATACCCACATGGTGTTCACTTAATCGAATTCTGGAAGCCTTTTGATATCAATTATTTATGGGGCAAATCCAGTACAAGACCTTGACCCAAGGAGGTCCTAATAACATCAGATAATATCCAAAAATTTCATCCGTATTTAGTGCACAATAAGAACTGGGAAGTCAAATCCCACTATCGATATGTCTAAATGCCTTGGACAAAAGCCATGTGACTTAACTCTCCTCTACTGTATTATCTTCATTGCAAATAAGACAAACTCAACTCTGTAATTTCCAACTCCATACGAGTGGTATATCAGAGAATTTACCTATGATTTGACATCATTCCATACCACTCCTTTAATGGTTCTTTCCCGTAGCTGAACTATTCCTTTTGGTAGAATTGGTGCATCCCAATCCATGCCTAGTTGGACCTTGAAGAAGGTGCCACAACAAAAACAAGTTGCATGAAAAGAGTCAAAGAAAGCAAAAAACTATGGAGTCGAAAAAAGTAGTGTGTTGGAGTTTTCACCAAAAGGAACTTCTACACACAATCATACCTTTAGCTCCATGCCCATGCATGACACCTACATTATACAAGAGCTTTGGATTTAGTGTACACATCAAGCAAGAATAGGATTTTCTAGCTCAAGCACTTGCATAAAGCTTTATTTTTGACTTCGTCTAAGACATTTCTTGATAGGGGGACCATGGTGGACGCAAGCCTATGACCCATCACTTGAATTCTCCTCAAATCGACAGGAACCTTTCATAGCCTCTTCTTCAACCACACCAATTATTTATCATCATTGTTGCCTCTAACCCCAATACTCAATAATGCCAATTCTCTCAAGCCAAAGGATTGCCCAACTCCATTGCAACAACTATGGGTAAAGTTTGTTGACATGCATCAACATCTCATGACCTTGAATCCTCAAGAAGAGGGGTGTTGGGTAAATGTCAAGGAAATCTGTAAAAAGAGTCAAAGAAAGTAGTTGAGTTGGAGAAATCCTTAAGTTAGAAGAGTACACACATAGGGCACACCTTCTACTTGTTTGTCCATGCACGTTGCTTGCATATTTCACTATGGACATCATATTTTTGACATGGACACATGCACTCGAAATTAACTTCATCAAAGTAACCCTCCAAGTGCATCTCTTGATAGGGGGCCATGGGACGCAAGCTTGGCCCATGCTTATAGGTATCCCCAAGAGCTTAAATGGAAGTATTCTCTCCTTTCACTTTAGTTCCACATCCACACCTCATCCTTCGTGACGTATATGCCACGAAGAAGCCAAATCTCTATCACCATGATGTGAGGTCGACGAAGAACATCAGGTCATGCCAAGAAGGTCCAGATCGCCATCTACCCAAGCTAATCAATCCTTGGTAGTAATGGTGTCCATTCTACCAATCAAGAGCATGGGTCTCTTCTACAAACTGTCTGAACTTAGAGGACCCACACCATTTCCACAATAGAAGGTAGAGCTGTGGGGCCTCCTTCTATTGTGGAAATGGTGTGGGTCCTCTACCTTCACTCTCTTATCAAAGGAGCATTCTGATGTGACAACGAAGTGAGAACGCAACAGACGAGCTAACCACACCAAGAATTGCATTGTGACTCGAAGGTTAGACCTAGTGACACATGACTCCGCAAGGCTTAGGCAAGCACTTGACCTAAACAAAAACCAACAAACAATCTTTAACTTGAGGGTTGCAAAATTTCACCAAACTGCATCAAAATCAAGCCCTTTTTATTGAAAAAAGCTTAAGGTATTGAGAAAAAATATTGTTAAGTTACAACTAAAAATGTTATTACGAGGCCACCTATATGACATGCTAGCTTTGCTCATTATTTATACAAGTATTTGATGCCTATGAAGAGAGAGAGAGAGAGCCAAATCATTTATTTTTCAAAAACAAAACAAAGAAGATTTATTGGCGACTAGATAAGTCGTTTCAAAATGTCGGAGAGTGGTCCCAAAGCATTAGCATGGAAAACTTTTGTTTGAAACTTGGAAAATTTAATCAATACGAATATCAAAAGAAAACTCTTTTTGTTGAAAAAACATAGAGGTTTTGAGTGAAAATATTAAAAATGTTCAACAAAGAATGTTGATCGTATGATGTGCTAGATTTACTCGATATTCATAGGCATAACTTAGGAAAAATGAAAAATTCAAGAAATTCATATTGGGGTTTGAGGGGGTGGTTGGTTGAGGCGAGAGGAGTGTTCAATGTTAGGGGTTACTTGAGATGATGGTGTCTAGTTAGACTTGTAGTTGGGAGGATGAGACTTAGAATGTTGAATGGTTCTAGATGTCTTCGTTCACCACGAGTACACTAACCTTTCCATAGGGGAGCTTGAGTGTTATGGTTGTTTTTGCTAGTTGACTATGCAATCAATAGCCACGATCCACCTTCAAAGGGTGATGCACGTTCTCTTATTGTAAGCGCGAGTGTGGGTCACATAAAACGTACAAGCTGCAATTTTAGATCAAGTAAAAATCTTCGCTTTAAAACAAGCGATGATCATGGACTGGCGTAGTGAGGGGGATATTTTTGGCGAGCAATTTCGGGCGAGTAGTTCCTAAAAAATGGCGAATGGTTTTAAAATAATGGGTTTTTTTTTGTGTGACATCTACCTCTCTTTCTTTATGCTCTTACTAGCATCTTTCTTTATGCTCTTACTAGCATCTTTATTTGTCACTCTCTAGGCATCTCTCTCCCCCCACTCTTTCTAGCATTTCTCTCTCTCTCTCTCTCTCTCTCTCTCTCTCTCTCTCTCTCGTCACATGAGTACGTTCATTATTCTTTTCACTCAAAAGCAAAATAGAAGTATTCCATTAAAATGATAGCCCAAAACAATCTTACACTAATTCCATGAACCATTACCTAATGCATTTCACCAACACAATACTCTCTAGCATCTCTCTCTCTCTCTCTCTCTCTCTCTCTCTCTCTCTCTCTCTTTAGGTGGGTATATTCATTATTGTTTTCACTCAAAAAGTTGAATAAAAGTATTCCATTAAAATGATAGTCCAAAACACTCTTGCAATAATCACATAAACCAGTATATCCTAATCAAAAGAAAAATAAAGCTATTCCAATAAATTATATTAGAGAACATTCTTGCACATCCCATAGTACAACTTTGAAGTTATATTTGGAACATGAGTTATACACTAAACCAATTCAGAGTAAGCTCGTTCTTTACATAAACATTTGATTACCTCTATTTTTGAAAAAATTAGTTAGTGGATAAATATTTTTATTTTGGCTCAATCCCATGACTGTCGCGTACACAAAGTTTAAGTGCTTATATGCTAAGTAAGGTTTTGCTTTTTGATCCTTCCCTAAAAATCTAGACATGAGCATGATGGATGCATTTTTATGTGCACATCATAACTTTCCACATGAGGACCTTTTTGAAACATCTTAATGGTGAAAGCCTCATGTTTGGAAGATCCGAACACTTGCACGTGTATTATTATGTAATGCTTTATTGATCATTTTTGTAGCTTCTTCTAAAATGTCCATTTTGTATCTTGTACGATGTTTATCTCGTGACATATTATTTCTGAATGTGTTTGTCTCTTCCCTAGGCATTTTTGCTTGATTTGAGGTTATAGGAGTTTGTTGCTCCCTTTCTAACGTCTTACTTTATAAGTCATAGCTTGCAGAGCACTCCACATCTTCATCCACAAAATGTATTTTTATGTGAAGTCCAATAGGCTTCCTATCTCTCTCATGTATGTTGTACTCAAGTCTATGACTAGCATCATCATCCGCATCAATTACATTTGATTGTCGTCTCTTGTGTTGGGTTGATTCTCGATCACCTGCCAAAGGGGTTGGGGCCTTGTACATGCGTGTACCTCTAGTGGTGCTATTTACTATCCTTATAAACTTGTGTTGGGCTTGGAGTATGCGCATTTGTCCTTCCAATGAGCTTTTCAAGACTTGGATATGTTTCAATATGCTTGCTCATCATGTATGAATTTTTCTTTTCATCCTGTAACAAAGCATTAGCCATGTCTAATACACATGCATTGTAGAGTGCTATTTTTTGTTTGAAACTCTTCTTGGCTAACCACCTTTCATATTTAGACTTTGATAAGTTTGTTCTTGGTGCATACGACTGATCACCACACTTCTCCACCTAATCAATAGTTTGAGACATACTAAAAACATCACTAAAGACATTATTTTAAGTCAATGGTTTTTATACATATCAAAATCATTACATTGTCCCAATGTGCAATGCACACTTCTTTATAGCTTAGCCAAAGGTCCATGGTAGGTATATCTGAATTTGTTATGCCACAATTGTTAGATAAGTCGACCTTGAGCTAGTGTAGTCTTTTTTGTTGAGTTGGTCTGGCACTTCTCACACATGCTCTTATGTACACCTTAGAAATCCTTGATAGCATACTTTGTGGTATGTATATTTAAGCTTTATGCCCAATGAAATACATAAAAGCATTTTCGACCTCTCATTTCTTGTCCTTCATTATTGTAGACTTCTCTAATGGCATTTCAATTTGCTTGGGCTTCATTTGCCATGAAACCAAAAAAGTATGCCTTTTCAAAGCCATGTGTCACTATAACATAATTTGTGCACTCCCAAAATAATACTTGGGAAGTCTTGTTCAACAGTTACAAGCTCTTTTTGCAAGTTGCAAATAACAGTCAGTGGTGAAAAAGGCAACCTCTTGCAAATGAGCGAGCCCTTGATTATAGTATAATCAATCATTTTCTATGTCTACAATATCGGCGAAGCTCCTTGCATGCCTTAGTCATGACACCAATCCTTGCAAATAAATTAAGGACTAGTCCCCCTCCATTATATAAAAAGTTAATTTACTATGATTTAAAGTAAAAGAAATGTCCAAAACAAGAATAATGCACAAGAATCTTCCAAGAATCTAAAGCTAATTGAGAATATTGTTCAAAGATTCAGTGTCCGGTCCAAGAATTGTAACTATGGAAGAATCTACCAAGGAACCATTAAAGAGAAAACTATTAAATGGAAGGAGCAAACCCACTCAAAGACCAAGGAAGTACCTAGCATGAGTAAACAGGCTCAAAGGATAATCATGCATAAATAAACAACCATACCAAGAGTCATTCGCCTCGCAGGAAACAACCGAAGCCTGTTACAATCCCAAAAGCTTGAGAAGCTTGGGAGCAATTCTTTGAAGAATGTAATGATTAACCTTCGGAATTGATGAAGGGTGGATCAAAGTTTGGAAAAAGGATCGAAAAAACTTTCTAGTCAGGAAATTGTGAAGTCACAACTTAATGATTAACCTTCGGAATTGATGAAGGGTGGATCAAAGTTTGGAAAAAGGATCGAAAAAACTTTCTAGTCAGGAAATTGTGAAGTCACAACTTAATGTCTCTCCCAAAAGGGTGGATCAAAGCCTAAGATTGATCACCGGTTACATGGAGGTGCAGTATTTAGGAATTAAAACCTCGCTTAATGGAGAGAGATACTTTCTTTTTCAACCAAAATATGCAAAACAAATCATCAAAAGCCTCGACACAAAAATCAATGAAAGGTTTGTTGTTAACCTTTGTTTTCACAGATAGAGAGAGAGAGCTGTTGCGTGGAGGTTCCCTTCGAATTTTCGCGAAAAAAAAAGAAAGAAAGAAAATGCTAGCAAGAATGGTCAAGGGTAATAACGGTGTAAGAAATGCCACTTTTTAGCTACTCCAATAAAGTTTCCAGTCAATTGGCTGATATGGTAGTTAATTGCCACATCATATTGTCGATGCTTAGTAATATGACATGGCAGTTAGCTACCATGTCGTTTGCCACTTGGCATACATGGCTAGAGGTTATCGATAGGTCTAGTGTTCTAGAGATTGTTAAAGTTCTAAGCCATAAACTGAATGTTCAAGAATGGTTGACCAAGGAGATAGTAGAAGCATTGATACACAAGCTCAATGTATAAAGTATTATTGTGGTTCTAGAAGCCAACCATATTTGTATGGTTTATAGGGGTGTTGAGAAGCTAGGTAGCAGTACTATCACCATTGTGGTACTCGGGCATTTTGCCAAAGATGTCTTAGCAAAGATATAATTTTTCAAGACACTCTTTGGTAGTAGAAGTGTTAAAAGAACTTGTAAATTGAGTCACAAAGTTGGATCATGTCTCTAATGCACCTATTCATGGAAACGATGTGCTTCATGGATGGTGCAACAACTTTGGTTCATCTCGACATGGCCACAGAGAGAGGCCAAACATGCACAACAAACACACCCCCCCCCCAAGAGAGAAAGGTGAGGTGTGCGTATGTGTTTGAGAGAGAAAGAGGGCGATGGAGAGAGATGGGGTGTGTATGTGTTTGAGAGAGAGAGAGAGAGAGAGAGGTGAGGGGTGTGTGTGTGTGTGTGTGAGAGAGAGAGAGAGAGAGAGAGAGAGAGTGAGTGAGAGGTGAGGTGTTTGAATGAGAGAGGTAGGGAGAGTGAAGTGAAGTGTGTGTAAGTGTTTCAGAGAGAGAGAGGGGGGCATGTGGGAGAGAGAGAGAGAGGAAAAGATAGATAGGGGTGAGAGAGAGAGAGAGAGAGAGAGAGAGAGTGGGTGAGTGAGTGAGTGAGAGGTAAGGTGTGTGTGTGTGTGTTTGAGAGAGAGGGAGAGAGAGAGGGGTGTGTATGTGTTTGAGAGAGAGAGGGGTGTGTATGTGTGTGTGAGAGTGAGGTGTGTATGTGTTTGAGAGAGAGGGAGAGGTGAGGTGTGTGTGTGTGTGTGTTTTATTGATAAAGAGAGAGAGAGAGAGATATGTGAGGTGTGTGTGTGTGTGTGTGTGTTTTATTGATAAAGAGAGAGAGAGAGAGAGAGAGAGAGAGAGAGAGAGAGGTGAGATGTGTGTGTGTGTGTGTGTGTGAGAGAGAGAGAGATGTTGAGGTGAGAGGTGTGTGTGTGTGTGTTTAACAGAGGTGTGCACATGTGAGAGTGATGTGTGTGTGTTTAAGAGATTGAGAGGGAGAGGGAGAGGTGAGGGGTGTATGTATATGTGTGTTTGAGAGATTGATAGAGAGAGGTGAGGTGTGTGTGTGTGTGTGTGTGTTTAAGAGATTGAGATTGAGAGGGAGGGGTGTGGTATGTGTGTGTGAGAGATTGATAGAGACATAGGTGAGTGTGTGTGTGTGTGTTTGAGAGAGAAAGGGGGGGGAGGAGAGAGGGAGGGGGTGTGTGTGTGTGAGAGAGAGAGAGAGGTGAGGTGCGTGTGTTTGAGAGAGACAAAGACAGAGATGAGGTGTGTGTGTGTGTGTGTGAGAGAGAGAGAGAGAGAGAGAGAGAGAGAGAGGCAAGGTGTGTGTGTGTGCGTGTGCGTGAGAGAGAGAGAGAGAGAGAGAGAGAGGGAGGGAGAGAGAGGCAAGGTGTGTGTGTGTGCGTGTGCGTGAGAGAGAGAGAGGCAAGGTGCATGTGTTGGTGTGTGTGTGAGAGAGAAAGGGACAGAGGGACAGAGGGAGAGAAAGAAAGAGAGATGTGTGAGTGTTTTGTGTGTGTGTGTGTGTGAGAGAGAGAGAGAGAGAGAGGGAGGAGGGATGGCAAGCGAATAATTACAAGAACACTCAAAAGAATAATAAAAATTATAATTAAAAGTCTTAAAAAAGAAAATAGAATGTTACTATTTTTTACACTAAAGTTAAAATTGTTAACACTAACCCTAACTCTAATACAAATGGTAACATAAATGCTATGTGGTAATCATTTATTTAGGATCTTTGAATAAGTTTTGGTTCTTTTTTTTTGTATACTAGTGATTCTCTCTCTCTCTCTCTCTCTCTCTCTCTCTCTCTCTCTCTCTCTCTCTCTCTCTCATAACACACATATTCACACCATTTCACTTATGGGGGGCAAGCTTATTTTTCCCCACAATGAAACAGGTGAGATGAGGGTGCCTATAAGCAATGGCAAAGACTTTGTGAACAAGGATTTTCTTATTTAAAAATGTTTATCATCACAGTTCAAGGGTTTAAAGAAGGCGGTCACAATCACACTTCAAGGGTTTAGAGGTTATCACAATCATAGCAAATAGTCACGTGTTTCTCTTGTTCTACTACAAGATATAGAAGGTAAGGACTTCTATATTCTTGATGACCTAATCTCACTTACATATGAGGCATGTGTAACCTGAAAATCAAATACATCAATTGGTGCCTCTAATTATGTGAACCTTGAAAGTTCTATCAATTTTGATGATAGTCTACTACAGAAGATATATGTATTAGATGTTGTGCCTCTATGCACCCAATCTACTAAGCAAGAAGTAATTTCTCCTTTGAAATCCAAAAGCACTACGAACACTTTGACAAATTTGGTGAGACGTATAACATAGGGGTTACAGGTGAATGAGCCTCCTAGATTCTATGATGGGGATGTAATATTTGAGTTTCATGTCATCATAAGTTATGGAGGAGGAACGGATGGCATAGAACATAGATACGATGGTCACATACGGACAAAGGCAACTACATCAAATGTTAACTTTCCAGGGGTGTGTAGGATAATCCATTGTATTGGTAAAATTCATTGTTTATACACCACATGTCCTTGGTATTTGAACAATGGCTCCCATAATGACATTAGTTTCAAAGGTTGCATAAAGAAAACTTGTGCAGTTTGTGTCCCAATATGTTTATACACCACTTGAAAGCGTGCACTCCACAAAAGGAGTCATGCAAATACACTACCTACGTGTCTTGACCCCCTTAAGCAAATATGTGAGAGCTACCAAGAGGTCGGAGAGCTTGTCAATGTGGGTAGAATATGCTTGGCAAATCCCCACAAATGACCATACACTGTTTTTTGGAAACTCCCAATTCAAAAATTTTGTCGCGCTGGGCGAGATCTAATCGAATGACTTCCGCACTAATTATGCATCAAAGGTAATGAACCTTGAAAAAATAAAACTCTGATTTATTTTCATTGACATATAGCTCATTACTTTCCGACAACTTCATCAACTTTTCGACATAAATGTCATGTTGCTCAACTTTTCGACATCAATGTCATGTTGCTCAATTATAGTTAAAAAAAACTAGTATGTCCTCCAAGAAAATGAAGACACACTTTCTGAATAAGTCCCTAACCACACTTTCTGAATAAGTCCCTAAAAACACGCATCATCATTCGGTTAAATGTTGCCAGGGTGTTTGCATCGTTTAGTCCTAAGGGCATGACCACAAACTAGTAGTGGGCCCGTTCAATGCGGAAGGCTATCTTCAGGATGTCCCGTTTGATAATCCGTACACCTAGTGCTATCCACTTTTTAGGTCAAGCTTTGAAAATACCTTGGCTCCATTCAGCCTCTCTAAGATATAGTTATTCTGAGGCATTAAGACCTTGCTCTTAACTGTCAGTTTGTTCAGAGTATGACAATCTACACAAAGTCTAGAAGATCCATCATTTTTCTTAACAAAAAGGATCGGGGCTGTAAATGGAGACACACTAGAGAGTATGAATCCTTATTACAATAGTTCGTGGAGTTGTCAGTCCAACTCCAATTCCATAGCATTGCTCAGGTGATACAAAAACATACTCGGGGGATTTGAGCCTAGGAGGAGATCAATTTTGTGACCCTCCACATGCTTGGAAAATGCCATCCCATTGTATTTGCATTTCTAAACTGTATTAGAGACACACTAGAGATTATGAATCTTGATTACAATAGTTCGTGGAGTTGTCAATCCAACTCCAATTCCATAGCATTGCTCGGGTGATACAAAAACATACTCGGGGGATTCGAGCCTAGGAGGAGATCAATTTTGTGACCCTCCACGTGCTTGGTAAACGCCATCCCATTGTATTTGCATTTCTAAACTATATCAAAATTTTCCTTTCTTATTGTTTTTTAATTTTTACAACTATAAATCCAGGTGAGTATTAGTAAATTGGAGAACTGGTTACGTGTTCTGGCGCAATCCCTAAACTCATCCTCGAGCCACTCAAGGTAATGACGTGGTGGAGAAACCACTTCTTTGTATGTGGCATTGTAATATGTAATAGCAACTCAGGAGAAAGCACAACCATCGATTTAAAGCCATTTGATGCATTGAACAAGAGGGAAAATCACTATTTTTTGGAAGCTTCACAAACTAGAGAGTATATGCCCAAAGTTAATGCCATTGGAGGTGTGTAATGCACAAATTGGAAGCATTCATGTGTTGGGAGCATACATAGGTGGATTTCTAAGGTATGTGTGCACCCATTAATGATTGCAAAGCTTCCCAACTTCACTAGGAGTAGGCGGCGCTGAAAATACAGGTCCTTGGAGCAGATTTTTGTTGCCATATTATAGTAGTGATGTGTGTGAACACACTTAGGACCGCCGGGGCACTTTTTCCCTCACTAGGAGGTTTTTTCCCCCGTGCATTGTATATACGCCCATTATCTTCTAGGGCTGGACATCTTTCATTTTTGGCACTCATAAAACACTACTGTGTTGTGCTCAAACTTCCTCATCTTCTTGAAGTTGTGTGTGCATTCCTGCAACCCTAATTCCAACAATTGGTATCAGAGCAGGCTTCCTCCTCCCGGGCAGCATCACCGGCACCTGCCGCTTCATCTCCTCCGATTGCGACGAGGTTTCACGAGCGTCTGCAGGTTAGTATATGCCGTGGGAGAATCCGTAGGGCTCGGCCGTTTCAGAATTTTGATCTGAAGTCATTTCGCCCTCCGTTTTTGCATTCCAAGTACTGCGCAGGCAAAATCGTCCTACTGTGCAGATTTTCTGTCAAGATTAAAATCTGCAGGACAGGTGCCCATTCGTCTGTTTTGGGCTGTGCTACATAGCACAGGTCGATTTTATACAGGTTTACCTCTTACAGACAGCATTTACATCTAGTAGTACAGTCATTGGCCATGGCTGACAACAATGATGTATTCCGCATGTTGGCTGCTGAGGATAAGTTGGATGGCACCAACTATCCATTGTGGGCATATATGATGCGACATGTATTGGTAGCAAAGGGGTTATGGAACATTGTGCAGGGTATTGATGCACGTCCTATTGTGGCTGGGAATGCTGCAAACACATCAGAAACAAATACTGTTGATGATGGTGCAGGCACAAGTGCTGTAGCAGCTGTTCGAGAACCACCACTTTCAGCAGAGCAGATTCGTTGGGATGGTAGAGATGCGCAGGCTCATGCCTTGATTGCGCTGTCTGTCAAACGTACCATTATCCCACATATTCGCTCCTGCAGGACTTCTAAGGATGCTTGGGATGTACTTGCCACATTGTATCAGGCAAGAAATGAGGCTCGTGTTGCTTATCTCCGAAAACAGTTGGAGAGTGAGCATATGAACGAAGGTGATTCTATGGATAGCTTTTTGACAAAGATCAAGGATTTCAAAGAGCAGCTCATTTCTGCAGATGAAATCCTGTCAGACAGTTCACTTGTGCAGACTGTTTTGAATGGTCTACCAGATTCTTATCAGGGTTTTGCTTCCACTCTTCGCTTGATGATGAAAGGCAATCCCAATGCCTTATCATTTGAGGAGTTAGTTTCTGTTTTGCTGCAAGAAGACCAGTCAAGGCAAAACAGGAATATTATGCGTGTCGCAGATCAAGCTTTCGTTGCTAGTCAGAGAAGCGGGAAAGGTAAAGCTGGCTTTTCTTCTAGTAAGCAGAAATCTGCAAATGCTGCGCAACCAAAGAAGGAAGACAAAGATGAGAAGAAGGGTGACAAACAGAAGACATTTTGCAAGTACTGTAAGGGAAATGATCATGTCATCAAAGCGTGTCCTAAGCTGGCTGCGAAAGAGGCTAAGAAGAAAGAGGCTGGTATGGCTGTTGCAGATGCCTCTCCTTCTAACAATGAATCTGCTAATGTTGTGCTAGATACAGAATGGGCATTCAATGCGCAGTGCAGTTATGACCCATCTTTGCATGACACATGTATGTCTGCAGTAGATTCAGATGTATGGTACTTTGACAGTGGTGCCACTAAGCATATCACCTCGCAGCGCAGTTTATTCACTTTCCTTGAGTCTGCTCCCACAGGGAATACTGTCACTTGTGCCAATAACTCCTCTTATCCCGTTGAAGAAGTTGGACAGATTGTGCTGAATGTTGCAAATGGCAACACCTTTACACTTTTTGATGCATTGTATGTGCCAGGGATCAAAAAGAATCTGCTGTCAGTCTCCGCATTTGCCAAAACAGGTTTGATTGAGAGTATAACCTGGCTTTTTGCTTCTCCAAATTTTTATGAAGTTGTGAAATTTGTGGATGACAGATGTACTGTTCATGATCTCTCTTGTGGTGACATCATTGTAGCATCTGGTTCACTATGTCGAGGGCTGTATAAGCTCAATATGGATGGCAAATGTGTAGAGGATTCAGCATGTGCTATTATGGATACGCATGCTATTTCAAATGCAAAACTGTGGCATGCACGTTTTGGTCATCTGAATTTTGCAAGTTTGCTGCGCCTGCAGAAATCTGAAATGGTGTCTTCTTTGCCTAAGCTTGAGGCACCTGTCAAGCATGTTTGTGAGGGCTGCATATTGGGTAAAATGCAGCGTGCTTCCTTTCCCAAAGATGGATCAGTGAGAGCTGAACGCAGATTGCAGCTTGTTCACAGTGATGTTTGTGGTCCCATGCAAACTCCATCATTTGGAAACTACCTTTACTTCGTGACTTTCATTGATGATTTTACCAGGCATGCATGGGTATATCCTTTGAAGGCAAAGTCCGAAGTGTTTTTGTGCTTCAAACAGTTTTTGGTTATGGCTGAAAATGTGTCAGAAAGTAAGATGGGCACCCTCCGTTCAGATCGAGGGGGGGAGTATATGTCTTCAGAATTTAATGCATTTCTGGCTGAGCGTGGGATAAAACACCAATGTACAGTGCCGTATACACCACAACAAAATGGTGTGGCTGAGAGAAAAAACAGGTCTCTCATGGAAATGGCAAGATGTATGGTTAAGAGTCAAAGTCTACCACATGGTTTTTGGCTTGAGGCTGTCATGTGTGCCACTTATGTACTAAACAGGTGTCCCACCAAAGCATTACAGGTTGTCACTCCATATGAGGCTTGGCATAGCCGCAAGCCATCTGTTGGCCATTTACGTGTTTTTGGTTGCCTGGCATATGCATTAGTGCCTGTGCAACATCGCAGAAAATTGGATGACAAAGCTGTCAAATGTATTTTTGTTGGATATAGTGCTGAGAGCAAAGGCTATCGTTTGTATCATCCACAGACAAAGCGCATTTTGGTTAGCCGTGATGTTGTATTTGTGGAAGATGCAGTTCAACCCTTGGTTTCATGTACTAAGGAGACAGATAACAGCTCACGTGATGTCTATGATACATTGTTGCCTCTTTTCAGTGGTGCACAGTCAAGTGCAATACCTCATGCGGCAGTTTTTCAGCCTATGCACGTTTTAAATGATGGCACAGATCAGCCTATATCTGATGCAGATGTGCATGATGCACTTGAGGATGAGAGACAAGAGATTGAGGGCTCTAGGAATATGCCTAGATGGCTGGTGCAGACTTTGCGTGACAGCAAGTTGGATGCCCCTTTGTCTAGTCGCACTCGTTCTGGCTCTCATGGTGCCTCTTATGCGTCAGATTGTTATGCATTGGCTGTTTCTAGTATGTGCGATGAAAGTGAGCCTGTTTCATTTGATGAGGCACAAAGTTCAAAAAATTGGATGGCTGCTATGCAAGCAGAATACGATGCTATTATGAAGAATAGTACATGGTCTTTATGTGACTTGCCCCCTGGCAAGAAGGCCATTGGCACTAAGTGGGTATACAAATTGAAGCGTAAGCCTGATGGCACAGTGGATCGCCATAAGGCTAGGCTTGTTGCAAAAGGTTATGCTCAAGAGAAGGGCATTGATTTTGATGAGACTTTTGCTCCCACATGTCGTATGACCACTGTTCGTAGCATCTGTGCATTAGCAGCTCATAATGGTTGGAATGTACATCAGCTGGACATAAAGACTGCGTTCTTAAATGGAGATTTGCATGAGGAGGTGTATGTATCGCAGCCTCGTGGCTTTGTTCAAAGAGGGCAGGAAAACAAAGTGTGCAGGTTAAAAAGGGCTTTATATGGTTTAAAGCAAGCTCCACGAGCTTGGTATGAAAAAATACATGCATATTTGACTGCACATGGGTTTCAGAATAGTCCAACAGAAAGCACTTTGTATGTTAAACGTGTGGATGGTGTACATCTAATCATTGCTCTCTATGTCGATGACATGCTGCTCACAGGACCAAATGAGAGTCATATTGTTGATTTTAAGGCTGATTTGAATGCCTCTTTTGAGATGTCAGATTTGGGGCATTTGCATCATTATTTGGGGATACAATTTAAGCAGTGTGATGGAGGTATTGCTTTGTGTCAGACAAAGTATATTGAAACATTGTTGCGGAGATTTGGCCTTGAAGACTGCAAGCCTATTGCTACTCCAATGGAGACAGGTTTGAAGTTGAGTCTTCATGATGCTGGAGATCACTTTGATGTCACACTCTATCAGACAGCTGTTGGTTGCCTCATTTATGTATGCATTACGAGGCCAGACATTCAGTTTGCAGTCTCACAGGTGAGCAGATTTATGCATAGCCCAGGCATTAAGCATTGGCAGGCAGTGAAGCGTATCTTTCGCTATTTGAGTGGTACTCGGCATCTTGGGTTGTTTTATCCCAAGGGGGGATCATTGCCGCCAGATTTACATGCTTTTTCAGATTCTGACTGGGCTGGTTGTTATGACACACGCGTGTCCACGAGTGGTTTTTGCTTCATGCTTGGAAGCTCATGCATATCATGGTTGAGCAAGAAGCAGCCTACTGTGGCCACTTCTAGTTGTGAAGCTGAGTACAGGGCAGCTTTCACAGCTACGGTTGAGTGTGTGTGGCTCAGACGCCTTATGGCTGATTTGGGTGTTGGGCAGCCATCTGCCACCACCATCTTCACTGACAGTCAGAGCGCATTGGCAGTTGCGCGGAACCCAGTGTTCCATGCTCGTACGAAGCACATTGAGGTGCACTACCATTATGTCAGGGAGAGACTCTCTGCAGGAGAGATCAGTTTGGCTTATGTGCCAACACAGGATAACCTTGCAGACCTTTTCACAAAGGCTCTGCCTCATGAGAAGTTCGAAGCTTTTCGCAAAGCTTTGGGCTTACTCCCTTTTGTGGATTCGTCCACATAGCTAGACACTTCCCTATACATGAGTGCTAGCTCTTGTTCACCGCATCACTCCAGGGGGAATTTGTTACCATATTATAGTAGTGATGTGTGTGAACACACTTAGGACCGCCGGGGCACTTTTTCCCTCACTAGGAGGTTTTTTCCCCCGTGCATTGTATATACGCCCATTATCTTCTAGGGCTGGACATCTTTCATTTTTGGCACTCATAAAACACTACTGTGTTGTGCTCAAACTTCCTCATCTTCTTGAAGTTGTGTGTGCATTCCTGCAACCCTAATTCCAACAATTTTAACCATCTTGTACATGTTTGATGCCTCTAAATGCTATATAATGTGGTTGGATGCCTATGAAGCTTAGCAATTGTGTGCATGTGAGCTTGGAGAAGCTTTTTGGGAGTTCATTTGTGAGAAACAACAAGATTGGAGCTAATTTGGAGTAGATTAGCAGAGGATTAAGCTTAATTAGCAAAACAGAGCTTACTAATTCATCAATTACTCACTCACTACTCAAAATTGGATCAATTCCTCTTACACAGAGGTGGAGCAACATCATATGGAGCTAATGAATGCCTGGGCCCTGAATTTGGATCTCATTTGAAGCGATTAGAGCGAGATTAGTGACTATAAATCACTATTTATAGGTTTTTATCAAAATAGAGTACAACATTTGGCATGTAATGACCTCGCATGATGTTTATATGCTATATGGAGGATGTATGGATGTTAATGCATATCGTCCACACTTGATTTGATCATTTCCCAGTGTTTTGGAAGATTGGAAGGCTCGAAAAAACCCATCACAACAAGGCAAAGTGGACTGTGTGCACATAGTTGAGCTCAAATGCTATGTGGATGATCTTGTATGCATAATACGAGCAATGCAAACAGTGTTTTTGAGTCCAAGAAGTTATCGCCCATAAAAATTTTGGGCTGTGTGAACAGCATTGGTACCGAGGTTTATGTGTGTATGTGCATGTCTGAGTTGATTATTGGAAATCCTTAGTGAACATTGTGGGTAAACAAAATGAGTGACAGTCCTAATAAAATTGTTGGTGAGAAGCTTGACAGGCACAAATTTCACATTTGAAAGTATCGTATGATAAACTTTCTCAAAGACAAAGGCCTATGGAACTTGGTGACAGGCGATGAGGCGGAGCCAAGGGTTCCCCAAATGAATGCAACACCCTTCTAGCTTACAGCACATCGAAATTGGACAGAGAGTATAAGATTCCTCCCTCTAGCTTTTGAGGTGTACAAGTGTAAGAACCTCCTTTTCTGATCTTGTAATTATTCCCCTCTTCGAAATAAAAGAAAGATTCTATTTTACCCTGTTTTGACCTAGAGAGAGAGAGAGAGAGAGAGAGAGAGAGGTAATCCAAAATTGAGATATTTTTGGATAAAAAAATCCTCCTAGTGTCTAAAATGGTTTCTCCTGAAATAGAAATTCAAAAAGAACTTTCCAATGTGCATTTGGAATTAATTGAAAATAAGTATAAAAAGGACCTTAGCCTAAGGGTCTAGATTTTCAGAAATTTTTGGATTATGGTTGTCACGTAGGCTGTAACGCCTGTGACCGACGGCAGACCGGATGGCCATGTCCGGGGTTCAGTGGGAGAGGACGCCCGTGCGGAGTCATGGGCGGCCAGGCTAGTGTGGACGGCAGGCCACACACTATATAGCCTGGGGGATGAGGGGCAATCCTCATTCTTCCTCTATGGCTAGGTGGTGAGCCAGAGGCCGTCCCCTCCTGTGGTAACGCCCGCGTTACGGATATCTAACACTGGTAACAGAGCGTCGGTTTGATTGGGTCGTCAGGGTCCGTGCGTGACCGGGGGACCGCCGGAGCCCACTCAATGGTTTTTAACCATTCATCTTCTCATCCTTATCTACACAATGGAGTGTGTGGAGGGAGGCAGCCAAGACAGAATTGAAGGGAAGAACTCTCTCTCTCTCTCTCTCTCTCTCTCTCTCTCTCTCTCTCTCTCTCTCTCTCTCTCTCTCTCTCTCTCTCTCTCTCTCTCTCTCTCTCTCTCTCTCTCTCTCTCTCTTACACAACAATACGAATTGCAGGTAAGCATCTCGTTTTGTTTTTTTTTCTCTGCGTTGAAGCTTGTCTGCGAATCAAATTTTGTGTGTGGGGGTGGGGGGGCGAAGACCAGCCCACGCCCGTTGTTGCTAATACTGACTCTGCGTGGGGGAGCGAAGACCAGCCCCACGGCGAAGCTTGTGTGCGAAGCATTTTTTCGTTTGGTGTGGGGGGGGCGAAGAACAGCCCCACGACGAAGACCAGCCCACGACCTGCGTTTAAGCTTTCTCTCTACTGTGTGGGGGCGAAGAGCCCGGGGCGGTTTGCTGGAGCAATGCGACCCACGTTTGAGTGGGGGGGCGACTTGCGTTGAAGAGGAAGCTCCGTCTCTACTGGGTGGTGGTCGTCTAAGGGGGGCGAAGAGCCTAGACGGCCAGCCCAGTGGGCGGCCAGGCCAACCAGGCGCAGCCAGCCCAGGCGGCGGCACAGCGGCCAGCCAGGGGCGGCCACCAGAGCAGCCGGGGGCCAGCCACCCACAGGCCAGCCAACCAGCGCTGTAGGCGGCCAGAGGAGAAAAAGAAAGAAAGACAAAAATCATTTTTATATATTTTTAAATTATTCATTTTTAATTTATTAAAAATGAAACTAAATTCAAACGGATCCTCTCTCTCGGCTCGGCTGGGGAGGGATAATCGCGGCAAGGGATAATCCGATGTTTCTGTTGTGTATTTCTAGTTTATTGCATGGTTACATTGCAAGTAAATAAAAATGTCTGCCCGTCCCCAGTGTGTCCCCACCCACTAGTCCGGTAGGTTTTTCAGGATTTCTCTCCCTCGGTCCTCGCGGGCCTTACCCCGACCGAGTTGGCTGGCCGCCAGGCCGTCTCCCGTTCGGAGGGGCGCTCTCCGGGCACGTCTCGTGACCCGCAGGCGCCTTCCACGTCTCATGACCCTGCCCTTGACCTTGGCATGCCCGTAGAGGCCGCCGACCTGGCTGAACCCGCTCCGGCCGATGAGGTGGATTATATGGACACTGACGTCGCCGAGGGGGACGATGACCTCTTGGCAAACCACGACTTTGACCAGTACCTTACTGACCCTGCCGACATCCTCACAGAGACGGAGCGCTCTAGTGAAATGTTTAGATATTTTAACACGCAATTGACGACCTTACAGAGGGTCCAAGATGATGTTGTCACGATGCTGCAGGGCATCTCCACACGCCTAGACGTGTTGTCCGCTATTTCGACATCTTCTCCTCTTCCTCGTGATAGACGCCCGCCGCCTGCGACACGCGTGAGCACAACCTCACTCGTGGTCCCGGGACGACAGGCCGCAGTGCCTGCGAGGCCGTTGAGGCAGCCTCGGCGTTACTTAAAGATTTTATGTTGCCTAGTTTTGGCGGCGACGAGGAACGAGAGCGTAACAAGGATTCTGTTAATATGTTCTTAGCAAAATGGTCAGACATTCATGAGCTACGTAAGCAGCTATTCATGTGTAGCCCGTAGAGGCTAGTTTCCCAGCAAGGCATACAAGTGGTGGATGAGTCTTACCACTCGCCCTACCACTTGGGCAGCTTTCGAAACAATGTTTCGAAAGGAGTTTTTGCTAGGCAATGAAGAAGAGAGAAGTTGATATGCGTGGGACAAGTGTTCGATAGAACACAAGACCCTCACCCAAGACCCTCACCCACCAGTACATCTCTAATTACAGAGAGCTCATACTCAAGTTGAAGGGAAATCGATGCATTCCAAACATTGAGGGGCTTCAAACGAGGCCTAACAAATGATTATCTTGAGTATGTAGAGCCCTTGCAGCCTAAGGACCTCTCTCATGCCATCAAGTATGTGTAAATCTATGATGACATCAAGCGTTGTGGTGCGCGAGATGGGGCAGGGAGATCAGTGGATAAAGAAAAAAAGAGTTCAGGGTTTAAAAGAAAGGGTTTCCGTAGTGAAAAATCAGGGGAGAGGACGGAGGGGAGTCAGGGGGTCGTTGGTCTAAAAACCAAGACCCTTCAAGAAAAAAAGAAGTTCTGAAACCCACAAAAAGGAGCAGTACTTGCAAGCACAAAAGGAAAATCGTTGCTTCAACTGCAATGAAGTGGGGCACAACAAGGCTAATTGCCCAAAGTTAAAAGCAAGCACTAGTGGCAAGGCGCCTAAGAGTGATGGTAAATCCTCTAGGCAGTTGCACACGCTACCTCTCAGTGCCGGAGAGTTCAGAGAGGTTACGGTGAGTCATTGTGACGAGCGTCACGCTTGTTCAGTGACACCAGCTATATGGCAGCCTAGTGTTGGTCCGCATGACATGGTGCGCATGTATGGCACCATAGGTGGCCGTAGAGTCACTGTCTTTATAGACAATGGGGCTAGCCATAACTTTTTGAACTATTCATTGGTCAAGAAGTTGAAATTAAAAGAGACCGCAAGTGATCATGAGTATACCGTTGGTTTGGCCAATGGTTATGATAAAAAGGTATGGAATACCATGGTCTTGGGAGTCCCTTTGATCATGCAGGACTATGAGGCCGTGCTTGACTTCCAGGTCATGCATTTGGCTAGAGCAGATGTTTACTTAGGTAGGGAGTGGCTGTATAGCCTCGGTCCTAGCCTAGTTCGGAGTTATTTACACAACACATTACAGTTTGAGTCTGGGGGGTAATATCATCACCCTACAGGGAGACCGTAGTGTCCCCTTTTCACCACTTATATCATCGCTCGAGTTATGCCACGTGGTCCGCAGCGGCCAGGTAGCACAAGTATACGCTTGTTACCCTCTTGTAAATTCTGTTTCCGTAGTAGCTGAAACTGAAAGTAATGTTTGCGTAGACAAACATGGAAAACAAAGCCTTGGAAGAGACCCACTGTTTTTTGAAAACCCTGTTTGGCATGCATGTGATGATGAAACAACAAAGTCCAAGGCAAAAGAGACTCTAAAAACAAAGTACGTAGATGCTTTGAAAAGTTTATTGTTGCAGGAATTTCAAGATGTCTTTCCTACAGAGCTTCCAGATGGTTTACCACCATCAAGGGAAGTAGACCATGGCATCGAAGTTATGCCTCGGTCCAAACCAATAGGCAAGCCTGCTTATAGGTTGAGCCACTCCGAGGCACAGGAGGTGGAAAAGCAGTTGACCGAATACTTAGAGAAAGGGTTTATTTGCCCTAGTTCGAGTCCTTGGGCATCACCGATTCTTCTAGTAAAGAAGAAAGACGGTTCTGTGTGCATGTGCATAGATTATCGAGCTCTTAATCAAGTCACGATTAAGAATAAGTAGCCTATGCCACGTATGAACGAGTTGTTTGATCAACTCTATGGGTCGAAATATTTCTCTAAGATAGACCTAAGATTTGGGTATCATCAGGTTAGAATTAAGGTCGAGGATGCTGCGAAGACAGCATTCAGGACACGATTCGGTCACTTTGAGTTTTTGGTTATGCCGTTTGGGCTAACCAGTGCTCCAGCGACTTTTATGACGCTGATGGACAGTGTTTTACGTCCATACTTAGGAAAATTCGTAGTAGTTTTCCTAGATGATATTCTTGTGTACAGCAAAACGCGTAAAGAACACTTGGCACATTTGCGATTAGTGTTCCAGTTATTGCGACAACACAAGCTATTTGCGAAGGAGAGCAAATGTGAATTTTTTGAAAGAGAAATTCACTATTTGGACCACATTATATCTGCCCATGGTACGCGGATAGAACCTGAGAAAGTGGAAGCTATTCTCAAGTGGCTAGCCCCGAAAAATCTCGAAGAATTGCAGATTTTTCTTGGCATGTCGGGGTTTACCGACAGTATGTAAAGGACTACGCGAAGATCACACCGTTGACGGATCGATTGCGCACAAAAACAAAGAATATATGTTGGGAGGAAGACCAACAAAAGAAGCTTCGAAAAACTTAAGGTAGCCATAACAGCTGCACTTGTTTTGACTATAGTTGACCCTACTGAGCCGTTTGTCTTGGAGACAGACGTTAGTGGTGGTGAGGCCATTGGAGCCGTGCTTTTGCAAAGCGGACGCCCTGTTGCATTTGAGAGAAAAAATTAGATAGGGCTCAGCGTAACTACTCGGCTTACGAGCGGGAGTTACTGGCCATCGTACATGCACTTAAAAAGTGGAGACACTATTTATATGGTGCCACTTTTGAAGTACGTACGGATCACGAAAGCCTGACATGGCTTTCGAGTCAAAACAAGTTGAAACGTCAGAAAGCTCGGTGGGCGGAGCTCCTACAGGAGTTTGACCTTCATATTCGCTACCAAAGGGGTAAATATAATGTTGTGGCGGATGCGCTTAGCCGCATGCCACAAATTAATGAGTTAAGCTTTACGGTTTTCAAGAATGAGTTCTTGGAATCACTCCGTGGCTTGTGTGAGCATGATCCTGTCTTTATAGAGGTCTGGCGCGCTGTACGCGTACGCACTTTGTCACAGCCGCGCCCACCTTCCTCGTTGGCACGTAATGCTAGTCCGGAGAGACTGGCCATAGGTGCGGTGGGTAGCGAAGCAAGAGTTAGTCCGGAGAGGCTAGCCGAGTCTTCGGGGTATAGTTTTGAGCCGGAGAGCTCAGACGTAGGCCCTTCATCACCTTTGTTTTCCGACACAGTTTCAAAGGATGATGCTAAACTTCGTCGGGGGAGAAGTATGCTAACTACTCCATTGACGACGGGTACTTACTCTACAAGGGTAGGGTGTGTGTACCAACTATTGGTGACTTTCGAGCATGCATTCTTAGAGAAAGTCACGATAGTCCAAGTGCTGGTCATCCCAGGATACAAAAGACCTATGCACTAGTCAAACGACAATTTTATTGGCCTAGTTTGTTCAAGGATGTCCAGACTTATGTGCTGCAATGCAATAAATGTCAGGTCAATAAGCATGAAAGGCTAAAGGTTGGGGGCTTGCTCCATCCTTTAAGCATTCCTCAAGGGAAATGGGAAAGCATTTCCATGGATTTCATCACCGGTTTACACACGACAAGTCAAGGGAATGACTTGGTCTAGGTGGTGGTGGATAGGTTAACCAAGATGGCAAAATTTATTACCACCAAGAAAACGGTAAAAACGCCAGAGTTGGCAAAACTCTTTATTGAACATCTCTACAAGCTATATGGCTTGCCCGCAAATATAGTGTCGGATAGAGATAGAAAGTTCAACAGTCATTTTTGGAGGAAAATCTTCAAAAAGTTGGATACTACTCTGAGTATGAGTACGGCAGATCATCCGGAGTCTGATGGTCAAACAGAAAGGGTTAACCAAATACTCGAGGATATGTTGCGTTCTTATGTAAGTAAGAAGCAATCAAATTGGGAAGAATATTTGTCCATATTGGAGTTTGCTTATAACAGCTCCAAGCATTCAGCGCGACTGGATTTACACCATTCATGTTAATGTATGGATTCCAGCCGAGATCTCCAATGGCTGCTGTAGGCCTAGAAAAGGAGAAGATTCAATCTGTCAAGGATGTCCTTGAAGATATGAATGATATGCTCAGAGCCGCACGTGAGAGCATTTTCGTAGCGCTCAGGATCGCACTAAAACTTATGCGGATAAAGGACGTAGAAAGGTGACCTTTGCAGAAGGTGACTTTGTATTCCTCAAGGTTCCTGCGCAGTCAGAAACCATGAAAACGGGAAAGTGTGATAAACTTTCTCCAAGATATTGTGGTCCTTTTAAAATCCTTAAGAAGATTGGGGACGTAGCATATAAACTTGAGTTACCGGAGAGTTCTCAAGTCCATCCTATCTTCCATGTCAGTAAACTGAAGAAATCAGTTCACGGGTTAGAGAACACAGTTTCTCCAGAGATTTTGATGGACTTGATAGAGCCACCAAAGATACCACATGAACCTGAAAAGATTCTATAGTATCGTGACAGACAAACCCAACATAAAGTGTACCAGGAGGTACTTGTTAAATGGACAGATAGGGATGAGGAGGTAGCTACCTGGGAGCGCCGTAGTGCAATTTCCAAAAGGTTTCCCCAGTTTGTTTTCGAGGATGAAAACTCTTCTTAAGGGGGGGGTGATGTCACGTAGGCTGTAACACCTGTGATCGACGGCAGACCAGATGGCCATGTCCGGGGTTCAGTGGGAGAGGACGCCCGTACGGAGTCATGGGCAGCCAGGCTAGTGTGGACGGTAGGCCACACACTATATAGCCTGGGGGATGAGGGGCAATCCTCATTCTTTCTCTATGGCTGGGTGGTGAGCCAGAGGCCGTCCCCTCCTGTGTGGTAATGCCCGTAAGCGGCGTTACGGATATCTAACAATGGTCCACTTAAGGTTCCTATGGACCAAAAAGATTAATCCAAATGTAGGAAGGAGATAAATAGATGAATTAAAAGAAAAACCCCCAAAAATGAGTAAATACTCACATAAGATGAAGAGTTGACTAAGGACAAGGATTATGGTCCAATTAAGGTTCTTATGGACCAATAAGATTAATCCAAATGTAGGGAGGAGATAAATAGATGAATTAAAAGAAAAACCCCCAAGAATGAGTAAATACTCACATAAGATGAAGAGTTGACTAATAAGAACAAGGTTTGTTAGTTAAAAACTATGAGTATTACTAAAAAAATGAGATATTTTGGGTATAATGATTCAATTTTGATACCTTGGTAAGGAGAAGGGAGCTCTTCAAGGAGGCGCCTATTTCACATGTGTGGTGGAGTTTTAAACTCAAAAATATTGTGATATTTTTATCTCTCCTCTCTCCTAGATCAAACCAAATCAAAAGGGGACCAAACTAGGTCCAAATCTTGTCCAAATTCAACCAAACTGAACGTGGAAAATTCTAGAAACTAGTTGGACTTGGTTAGCGGCCTCCCTCACCTATAAATAGATCCTTAGCCCTTTGTAAAAAAAAATATGAGAACTATACCATGCTAGTATTATACTGAAATAATGATATTTTCTATTATCCTCTAAAAATCCTCTACAAATTGAAGAGATTGGAGCTTCTCTCTCTCTCTCTCTCTCTCTCTCTCTCTCTCTCTCTCTCTCTCTCTCTCTCTCTCTCTCTCTCTCTCTTCAATCTTCCTTGGAGACTTCATCAACATACCAAACAATTTGATTGGTTGGGGGCCTCTACTGTGATCAAAGAATCAAGTAATTTAGGAGACTTCATCAACATACCAAACGATTTGATTCGTTGGGGGCCTCTACTGTGATCAAAGAATCAAGTAATTTAGGAGGTAAAGTGTGGATTATTGTCTTCTTCTCTCTTCAATCTTCCTTGGAGACTTCATCAACATACCAAACGATTTGATTGGTTGGGGTCTTCTACTGTGATCAAAGAATCAAGTAATTTAGGAGGTAAAGTGTCGATTATTGTCTTCTTTTTCTTAAATCCCCAAATGTTTCTCTTCTCAACCCCTCTCAAGCTTGAGAAGCATTAAATTGAATGGCTTTTGAATACTATTGAAGTTCTTTAATGTATTGTAATGAAGAAATACATAAATTTCCATTTATGCTTAATTTATAATGGTTTTTAAGCATTTCTCTCTCCCCCAAAGAATGGCCATTCCTATGACCTATTCTCAATTCGAATGAAGCTTCTCATGAAGCATTTCTCTAATCTAAAAGTACTTTCTATGCTTGTCTAATTGGAGGCCAAAATAATGGCTTTTTAATACTTTTATGCTATTAAATTTATGGTAAAATTAAGAATCAATCCATAATTGGATAATGATCCAATTAGTGGTTATTCTAATCATAATGATCCAATTAGTGGTTATTCTAATCATAGGGATATTACTAAACTTTATGCTTTCAAATTATTTGAGAATTATTAGTAATAGCAGCGGAGCTATGGTAAAATTTCTGAAAAAAAATTAACACATAAATCATTTTCATTCATAATATGAAAAGAGGACTTCCTATCATATTCTAGGATTAATCATCCTAGATTAATTGAATGATTCTCATTATAATCATGAAAAATTTGATTTTTATGTTAACGCATGAATAGTTAATTTAGAAAAAAGAGGAATTTCTAGTAATCCATTTTTATGTTAAAAGAGTAATCCCCATGACAATGGAAATCCTTGTATTCCAATGAACTAAGAGAAAAAATTGTGATGCTAAAATAATGTATATTTTATTTAAAAATTAAATAAGGATTCTAGTTAAATTTATCCTTTTGTATAGATAAGTTGAAATGATGAAAGGGGAATTCCCACCATATTGGAATTCAAATTTTTAAATGAGGAAAGTGTAATTTTTAGCATATTGAAATTAATGAGTATTTTATTTAAATTCAAAGATGAATTTTAAATAAATTTATTTTATCTAAGAGAAATATTTAAATGGTAAAAGAGAAATTCCTATAACATTTGGAATTCCATCATTGAGATGGGAAAAGAGAAATTTCTAGTATATTAGAATTAATGAGTATGTTGATTAAATTCAAAGATAAAATTTAGATAAATTTATTTTATCTAAGAGAAATATTTAAATGGGAAAAGAGGAATTCCTATGACATTTGGAATTCCATCATTGAGATGGGAAAAGAAAAATTCCTGGTATATTGGAATTAATGAGTATTTTAATTAAATTCAAAGATGAAATTTAGATAAATTTATTTTATGTATGAGAAATATTTTATGTATGAGAAATATTTAAATGTTAAAAGAGGAATTCTTATGACGTTTGGAATTCCATGATTTAGATGGGAAAAGAGAAATTCCTAGCATATTGAATTAATGGGTATTTTTTTTAATTTTATTTAATGATAAAAGAGGAATACCCATGACATTGGAATACAATGAATTAAATGTAAAAAGAGGAATTCCCAAGGTATTTGAGATCCAAGAAATTAAATGAGAAGAAGAGGAATTTTTAGTATAATTCAATTTATGATTATTTATCAAAAGTGAAAATATGGGTAGAATTGATTTCTGTAAATCCCATGAATCCTTTTATTCGAAAGAGGAATATTGAATTTAATTCATTTGAGAAATTGAGAATGAATATGGAAATAGTCGTCTCAAGAAAAAGAACCTTTAATTAGACCAAGCAATTGGCAAAAATTTAGAAAAAGTCCCATTATCGGGATCAACCTCGAAAAAGCTATTAAATGGGAATAGCATGTGAATGGATGAGATAAGGTGAAAATAGGATGCGATAAGATGTCTATGGGATGAGATAGTATGTAATAAGATGTAAACGAGATGCGATATAATAAGAATGGATGTGGATGTGTATGTGTATGTGGAAGAATGAATGTGGATGTGTATGTGGAAGAATGGATGTGGATGTGTATGTATGGATGTGGATGTGTATGGGAAGAATGGATATGGATCTGTATGTGGAAGTATGAATGTGGATGTGTATGTGGAAGAATGGATGTGGATGTGATATATGGATGTGGATGTGTATGTGGAAGAATGGATATGGATGTTATGTGGAAGTATGAATGTGGATGTGTATGTGGAAGAATGAATGTGGATGTGTATATGGAAGAATGGACGTGGATGTGTATGTGGAAGAATGGATATAGATGTGTATGTGGAAGAATGGATGTGGATGTGTATGTGGAAGAATGGATATGGATGTGTATAAGTATGAATGTGGATGTGTATGTGGAAGAATGGATGTGGATGTGTATGCATAGATGTGGATGTGTATGTTGAAGAATGAATGTGGATGTGTATGTGGAAGTATGAATGTGGGTATGTATATGGAAGAATGGATATGGATGTGTATGTATGGATGTGGATGTGTATGTGGAAGAATGGATGTGGATGTGTATGTGGAAGAATGGATATGGATGTGTATGTGAAAGAAGGGATGTGGATTTGTATGTGAAATGATGTGATATCGATGTGAGTGAATGAATGAGATGTGATGTGATGTGAATCGAGATGTGAATGAATGAGATGTGATGTTATGCAAATTGGATGTAAATGTATGATATGGAATGTGAATGGATGATGATGTGATGTGAATCGGGAAAAGAATGAATGAGATGAGATGTGAAATGAATGAGATGAGATGTGATGTAAATTGAGACAGATATGAAATGAATGAGGTGTGATGGGATGTGAATATGGGTTGATGCGAGTGGATGAGATGTGATGAGAATAAATGAGGAAAGATGTGATGAGATGGAAAATGATTTGATTGGATGAGAATGGGTATACATATGAATTGGATATGAAAAATGATTTGATTGGATGAGAAGGGGTATACATATGAATTGGATATGGATTAAGTAATGTGGACGAATGTGAAACAATGTGAAAGATGAGAGTTCATTATAGGAACTGTATTTATGACTTGTTTTTAAATGACTGTTTTATGTCAAAAATGTTGGGGAAGCATTTTTGACCGTCTTGTGAATGAGGTCGTGGGCGACCTAACTGATAAAGTTACAACAGCTGACGGAGAGTCAATGGAGCACGTCTCACGTAGCAAGGTCGGTCGAGGTCTTGAGCAGCCTCGATTCGATTGAAATGGTGAGCTTCCGGTATGGTGGATGAGGGACCAAGGAAGCGGCCTATGAGTGAAGCGCTAGGTCACCTATGAAGGATCCTAGAGGGTGCTGACATACGGTGCTCGGGCTCTGGATCACCGAGGATACCCACACGTGCATCGTGGAAGATATTGGAACAAGGAGTAAGAGTTGTTTTCTAAAATCGGGCATGGATCTGGTTGATTGACCTTGCTGGTCCTCATCGGATGAGTCCATGGCTCTTTTATATGGATCTGTTGGTTGATCTTGCTGATCTTCAATGGAGATTCCATCTTGATTTTTATAAGTGAATATATTGCCGGTTACTATGAGCTAGGAACTATGGAAAAGGCCCCTGTGAGTGGACAGGTGGTGAGCGTTCTGGTTGCCAATGATGCCATAGACACACTGATGAAGGAATGATTGGAAATAAGAATTCAACCGAAGATTTTGAGGATTATGATCAGTGACACTATGGTTTCATTAAATGATTGTTTTAAAGATAACTGAATCTGTGAAAAAGGCAATTTCATATTGGGTGTGTAAGTGGTGTGACTAGCATTAAATTTGCATGAATATCCGGCTAGGGGACTTGGGAACTCTTTTCCCTGGTATACCTGGGACAAAACCTAACCAAATTCCTAATTGGATCCCATCACTACAGTGGTTGGGCGGTTGGCTAACCCATGGGACTGGGGCTGAACTGATGGATCCGTAAAATGAGACTCAAATTTGTTAAAGTACGATAGATGAAGTAAATTCTGGATAGAAATTGTTCTATGGAAAAAGAATCAACAGCTGTGCCTCTCGATGAGGAAAAAAGCGTTGGTTACTATGATCCAAGTGCAAGTTTCTTCCTTGATCTGACCAAGAGACTCAGAGGTTCAATCGGATCAGTTTGGTCAGTAATGACCCTGACTACGTTAGAGTAAAAATATCCATGGAGGAATCGCCCGCGCTTTCTAGGCGGCGCGAGAAGTTTTTCCGGGTTCAGGTTTTGATGAACCGAGGGATTAGTCTCTTGTCCGGATATCCGTGGGTGAGGCCCCGAGTGAGGGATCCTGCCCCACACAAGGAGTGCTAATTCCGCTGCTGCTAGCACCCTCGAATCCGTTGCGCGGAGGAGGTAGGGATCTTTCAGCTGGTATTAGAGCGAATTGGCTAAAGTGGATCAATTGAAAAGCCAAAAATGCCAAAAATTTGTGAAGTAACAGTAAAAAGTTGTAATTGTGTGATGAAATTCATACAAATTGATATTCAGACTGAAATTCATAAATTGGTAATTGGGTCTTCAGATGGAAGTTCCGCAATTGTATGGAATCCCTGACTTGCTTGAGGCCTAGTCATGATGGTATTTACCTTATAATTCCAAGGACCGTGACTACCCATATATACCAAGGGTATAACTGCAGCTCTTTACTGGCAGTATATACAAGTAAATCTAAGACCATGAAATTATAAGTAAAAATGCTATCCAGATGATGAATTCGAATGTGGTTGATATGATTTTAAGATTCTGGTTGAGAATTGATGAGTTGATTTGGATTCTGATTGAGATGATTCCTGAATTTTGGTTGAAAAGCGATCAGTTGAACAAAGCCACAATGAGGATGAATGGGATGAGTACCTGTGATGATGTTCGTAATAACTGGAATGATGATAAGGACTTCAGCAAATCACTACGAGATTAGTGGATTGTGCTGATAGATTGCTACTTTAACAGTTGACCTAGTGGATCCAATTAAGGGATGACAAATTAAAAACCTGCATAACTGAAACTTCCATGGAGGAATGTTCAGATGGAATTTTTGGTCTGATGGACCATTATTGTGTTAAGAATATAAATGATATGTTTTGAATGAATTGTTATCTGATAATGAGTTCTATATAAGGGATCTTTATCCCATGATTCTGTGGAGAGCTGACCAATCTAAAGAACCCCAAAATCAGTCGGATTTGAATCGTAAATAAAAGGACTTAACAAGAATTTTTGTATTGCCATGATAGGATCATGGATCGAGGTCGTCAGGGTAGGAATGATAACCCCCAACTCGATGAGGAAGAGCTCGACTTGGATGTTCGTAAAACTCTTCATAGATCGCA
This sequence comes from Cibotium barometz, assembly GCF_041138505.1. Lineage (NCBI taxonomy): Eukaryota > Viridiplantae > Streptophyta > Polypodiopsida > Cyatheales > Cibotiaceae > Cibotium > Cibotium barometz. Next base: position 4,048,237 of record NC_141088.1, on the reverse strand, counting down.
GCTTGGACCTTTCAAGGGTGAAGGGGAAAACTTGGGCGAGACTGTGGAGAAGTGGATCGAAGCAATGGAAGAGTACTTCGATGTCACCGGGTACAATGAGAAGAGCAAAATGGCTCTTGCAAGGCTGAAGATAGTAGAAACTGCCAGAGTAGCCTGGAGAAACCACTACGAGACAAACCATGTGGATCGAAACACTCAGACATGGAATGATCTCAAAATTTACTTAAGGAAGAGATTCTGTCCTCCCGACTTTTTGGAAACAAAGATGAACGAATTCTTAGAGTTAACGCAGGGGAGCAGAACTATTGAAGTATATCACTAAGCGTTCGCTCTCCTCCTCAAATACTCGCCACCGCTGGATGAAGAGCAGCTGATGGCCAGGTTCATTCGGGGACTGAATGAACCTTTGAATATCCTAGTGAAGAATGCCAAGCCAGTTTCCATGGCCGAAGCAGTGCAAATGGCAAAAGATTTCGCCAAGGCCTTTGATGTCAAGGTCCCGCCGAAGCCAGCACCATCACCTTTCAAAAGGTTTTTAGCTCCAGAAGGTGATTCCAACCTTCCACCGTCTAAGAGATATAAGGGTCAAGCCCAGGATATGGGAAGTTCCAGAATGGAAGAAATGTCATTTTCTCGGAACTCAATCCCTTGTAATTCAACTTCAGAAGTTCCACCCTTGAACAAGGGAGTGAAACGCTATAACTGTCAAGGATTTGGACATCGCAGTATGGATTGCCCAACACCTTCCGCCAAAATCAGAGAAATCCCAAAGGTAGACCATCTAACCAACCCGTAGTTCTAATCCAAAGTAATGCAAGACCTCTGCCTCAGAATAGGGGAAGTCAAGGAGAGATGTTCCCAAATCGGCCGTCCACTTCCAAGGCAGTAACGCTAGAAGTGATTGAAGAAGAAGAAGAGGATGAAAGAGATCATACTCCACCTACGAGATGAGGACATCTCGCGTTTTTTATGTTTGGTAAGATGTAAGATTCCTCCCTCCAGCTTTTGAGGTGTACAGGTGTAAGACCCTCCCCTTCTGATCTAGTAATTATTCCCCTCTTCGAAATAAAAGAAAGATTCAGTTTTACCCTGTTTTGTCCTAGAGAGAGAAATTATCTAGAGAGAGGTAATCTAAAATTGAGATATTTTTGGATATAAAAATCCTCCTAGTGTCTAAAATGGTTTCCCTTGAAACAGAAATTCAAAAAGAACTTTCCAATGTGCATTTGGAATTAATTGAAAATAAGTATAAAGGACCTTAGCCTAAGGGTCTAGATTTTCAAAATTTTTTGGATTATGGTCCAATTAAGGTTCCTATGGACCAATAAGATTAATCCAAATGTAGGGAGGAGATAAATTGATGAATTAAAAGAAAAACCCCCAAAAATGAGTAAATACTCACATAAGATGAAGAGTTGACTAAGGACAAGGTTTATTAGTAAAAAACTATAAGTATTACTAAAAAAATGAGATATTTTGGGTATAATGATTAAATTTTGACACCTTGGTAAGGAGAAGGGAGCTCTTCAAGGAGGCACCTATTTCACATGTGTGGTGGAGTTTTAAACTAAAAAATATTGTGATTTTTTTAATCTCTCCTCTCTCCTAGATCAAACCAAATCAAAAGGGAGACCAAACTAGGTCCAAATCTTGTCCAAATTCAGCCAAACTGAACCTGAAAAATTTTAGAAACTAGTTGGACTTGGTTAGAGGTCTCCCTCACCTATAAATAGATCCTTAGCCCTTTGTAAAAAAATATGAGAACTATACCATGCCAGTATTATATTGAAATAATGATATTTTCTATTATCCTCTAAAAATCCTCTACAAATTGAAGAGATTGGAGCTTCTCTCTCTCTCTCTCTCTCTCTCTCTCTCTCTCTCTCTCTCTCTCTCTCTCTTCAATCTTCCTTGGAGACTTCATCAACATACCAAACCAATAGATTGGTTGGGGGCCTCTACCGTGATCAAAGAATAAAGTAATTTAGGAGGTAAAGTATGGATTATTGTCTTCTTTCTCTTAAATCTCCAAATGTTTCTCTTCTCAACCCCTCTCAAGCTTGAGAAGCATTAAATTGAATGGCTTTTGAATACTATTGAAGTTCTTTAATGTATTGTAATGAAGAAATACATAAACTTTTATTTATGCTTAATTTATAATGGTTTTTAAGCATTTCTCTCTCTCCCCCAAAGAATGGCCATTTGTTGGAATTAGGGTTGCAGGAATGCACACACAACTTCAAGAAGATGAGGAAGCTTGAGCACAACACAGTAGTGTATTATGAGTGCCAAAAATGAAAGATAACAAGCCCTAGAAGATAATGGGCGTATATACAATGCACGGGGGAAAAAACCTCCTAGTGAGGGAAAAAGTGCCCCGGCGGTCCTAAGTGTGTTCACACACATCACTACTATAATATGGTAACAAATCCCCCCTGGAGTGATGCGGTGAACAAGAGCTAGCACTCATGTATAGGGAAGTGTCTAGCTATGTGGACGAATCCACAAAAGGGAGTAAGCCCAAAGCTTTGCGAAAAGCTTCGAACTTCTCACGAGGCAGAGCCTTTGTGAAAAGGTCTGCAAGGTTATCCTGTGTTGGCACATAAGCCAAACTGATCTCTCCTGCAGAGAGTCTCTCCCTGACATAATGGTAGTGCACCTCAATGTGCTTCGTACGAGCATGGAACACTGGGTTCCGCGCAACTGCCAATGCGCTCTGACTGTCAGTGAAGATGGTGGTGGCAGATGGCTGCCCAACACCCAAATCAGCCATAAGGCGTCTGAGCCACACACACTCAACCGTAGCTGTGAAAGCTGCCCTGTACTCAGCTTCACAACTAGAAGTGGCCACAGTAGGCTGCTTCTTGCTCAACCATGATATGCATGAGCTTCCAAGCATGAAGCAAAAACCACTCGTGGACACGCGTGTGTCATAACAACCAGCCCAGTCAGAATCTGAAAAAGCATGTAAATCTGGCGGCAATGATCCCCCCTTGGGATAAAACAACCCAAGATGCCGAGTACCACTCAAATAGCGAAAGATACGCTTCACTGCCTGCCAATGCTTAATGCCTGGGCTATGCATAAATCTGCTCACCTGTGAGACTGCAAACTGAATGTCTGGCCTCGTAATGCATACATAAATGAGGCAACCAACAGCTGTCTGATAGAGTGTGACATCAAAGTGATCTCCAGCATCATGAAGACTCAACTTCAAACCTGTCTCCATTGGAGTAGCAATAGGCTTGCAGTCTTCAAGGCCAAATCTCCGTAACAATGTTTCAATATACTTTGTCTGACACAAAGCAATACCTCCATCACACTGCTTAAATTGTATCCCCAAATAATGATGCAAATGCCCCAAATCTGACATCTCAAAAGAGGCATTCAAATCAGCCTTAAAATCAGCAATATGACTCTCATTTGGTCCTGTGAGCAGCATGTCATCGACATAGAGAGCAATGATTAGATGTACACCATCCACACGTTTAGCATACAAAGTGCTTTCTGTTGGACTATTCTGAAACCCATGTGCAGTCAAATATGCATGTATTTTTTCATACCAAGCTCGTGGAGCTTGCTTTAAACCATATAAAGCCTTTTTTAACCTGCACACTTTGTTTTCCTGCCCTCTTTGAACAAAACCACGAGGCTGCGATACATACACCTCCTCATGCAAATCTCCATTTAAGAACGCAGTCTTTATGTCCAGCTGATGTACATTCCAACCATTATGAGCTGCTAGTGCACAGATGCTACGAACAGTGGTCATACGACATGTGGGAGCAAAAGTCTCATCAAAATCAATGCCCTTCTCTTGAGCATAACCTTTTGCAACAAGCCTAGCCTTATGGCGATCCACTGTGCCATCAGGCTTACGCTTCAATTTGTATACCCACTTAGTGCCAATGGCCTTCTTGCCAGGGGGCAAGTCACATAAAGACCATGTACCATTCTTCATAATAGCATCGTATTCTGCTTGCATAGCAGCCATCCAATTTTCTGAACTTTGTGCCTCATCAAATGAAACAGGCTCACTTTCATCGCACATACTAGAAACAGCCAATGCATAACAATCTGACGCATAAGAGGCACCATGAGAGCCAGAACGAGTGCGACTAGACAAAGGGGCATCCAACTTGCTGTCACGCAAAGTCTGCACCAGCCATCTAGGCATATTCCTAGAGCCCTCAATCTCTTGTCTCTCATCCTCAAGTGCATCATGCACATCTGCATCAGATATAGGCTGATCTGTGCCATCATTTAAAACCTGCATAGGCTGAAAAACTGCCTCATGAGGTATTGCACTTGACTGTGCACCACTGAAAAGAGGCAACAATGTATCATAGACATCACGTGAGCTGATATCTGTCTCCTTAGTACATGAAACCAAGGGCTGAACTGCATCTTCCACAAATACAACATCACGGCTAACCAAAATGCGCTTTGTCTGTGGATGATACAAACGATAGCCTTTGCTCTCAGCACTATATCCAACAAAAATACATTTGACAGCTTTGTCATCCAATTTTCTGCGATGTTGCACAGGCACTAATGCATATGCCAGGCAACCAAAAACACGTAAATGGCCAACAGATGGCTTGCGGCCATGCCAAGCCTCATATGGAGTGACAACCTGTAATGCTTTGGTGGGACACCTGTTTAGTACATAAGTGGCACACATGACAGCCTCAAGCCAAAAACCATGTGGTAGACTTTGACTCTTAACCATACATCTTGCCATTTCCATGAGAGACCTGTTTTTTCTCTCAGCCACACCATTTTGCTGTGGTGTATACGGCACTGTACATTGGTGTTTTATCCCACGCTCAGCCAGAAATGCATTAAATTCGGAAGACATATACTCCCCCCCTCGATCTGAACGGAGGGTGCCCATCTTACTTTCTGACACATTTTCAGCCATAACCAAAAACTGTTTGAAGCACAAAAACACCTCGGACTTTGCCTTCAAAGGATATACCCATGCATGCCTGGTAAAATCATCAATGAAAGTCACGAAGTAAAGGTAGTTTCCAAATGATGGAGTTTGCATGGGACCACAAACATCACTGTGAACAAGCTGCAATCTGCGTTCAGCTCTCACTGATCCATCTTTGGGAAAGGAAGCACGCTGCATTTTACCCAATATGCAGCCCTCACAAACATGCTTGACAGGTGTCTCAAGCTTAGGCAAAGAAGACACCATTTCAGATTTCTGCAGGCGCAGCAAACTTGCAAAATTCAGATGACCAAAACGTGCATGCCACAGTTTTGCATTTGAAATAGCCTGCGTATCCATAATAGCACATGCTGAATCCTCTACACATTTGCCATCCATATTGAGCTTATACAGCCCTCGACATAGTGAGCCAGATGCTACAATGATGTCACCACAAGAGAGATCATGAACAGTACATCTGTCATCCACAAATTTTACAACCAAACCTGTTTTGGCAAATGCGGAAACTGACAGCAGATTCTTTTTGATCCCTGGCACATACAATGCATCAAAAAGTGTAAAGGTGTTGCCATTTGCAACATTCAGCACAATCTGTCCAACTCCTTTAACGGGATAAGAGGAGTTATTGGCACAAGTGACAGTATTCCCTGTGGGAGCAGACTCAAGGAAAGTGAATAAACTGCGCTGCGAGGTGATATGCTTAGTGGCACCACTGTCAAAGTACCATACATCTGAATCTACTGCAGACATACATGTGTCATGCAAAGATGGGTCATAACTGCACTGCGCATTGAATGCCCATTCTGTATCTAGCACAACATTAGCAGATTCATTGTTAGAAGGAGAGGCATCTGCAACAGCCATACCAGCCTCTTTCTTCTTAGCCTCTTTCGCAGCCAGCTTAGGACACGCTTTGATGACATGATCATTTCCCTTACAGTACTTGCAAAATGTTTTCTGTTTGTCACCCTTCTTCTCATCTTTGTCTTCCTTCTTTGGTTGCGCAGCATTTGCAGATTTCTGCTTACTAGAAGAAAAACCTGCTTTACCTTTCCCGCTTCTCTGACTAGCAACGAAAGCTTGATCTGCGACACGCATAATATTCCTGTTTTGCCTTGACTGGTCTTCTTGCAGCAAAACAGAAACTAACTCCTCAAATGATAAGGCATTGGGATTGCCTTTCATCATCAAGCGAAGAGTGGAAGCAAAACCCTGATAAGAATCTGGTAGACCATTCAAAACAGTCTGCACAAGTGAACTGTCTGACAGGATTTCATCTGCAGAAATGAGCTGCTCTTTGAAATCCTTGATCTTTGTCAAAAAGCTATCCATAGAATCACCTTCGTTCATATGCTCACTCTCCAACTGTTTTCGGAGATAAGCAACACGAGCCTCATTTCTTGCCTGATACAATGTGGCAAGTACATCCCAAGCATCCTTAGAAGTCCTGCAGGAGCGAATATGTGGGATAATGGTACGTTTGACAGACAGCGCAATCAAGGCATGAGCCTGCGCATCTCTACCATCCCAACGAATCTGCTCTGCTGAAAGTGGTGGTTCTCGAACAGCTGCTACAGCACTTGTGCCTGCACCATCATCAACAGTACCTGTTTCTGATGTGTTTGCAGCATTCCCAGCCACAATAGGACGTGCATCAATACCCTGCACAATGTTCCATAACCCCTTTGCTACCAATACATGTCGCATCATATATGCCCACAATGGATAGTTGGTGCCATCCAACTTATCCTCAGCAGCCAACATGCGGAATACATCATTGTTGTCAGCCATGGCCAATGACTGTACTACTAGATGTAAATGCTGTCTGTAAGAGGAAAACCTGTATAAAATCGACCTGTGCTATGTAGCACAGCCCAAAACAGACGAATGGGCACCTGTCCTGCAGATTTTAATGTTGACAGAAAATCTGCACAGTAGGACGATTTTGCCTGCGCAGTACTTGGAATGCAAAAACGGAGGGCGAAATGACTTCAGATCAGAATTCTGAAATGACCAAGCCCTACGGGCTCTCCCACGGCATATACTAACCTGCAGACGCTCGTGAAACCTCGTCGCAATCGGAGGAGATGAAGCGGCAGGTGCCGGTGATGCTGCCCGGGAGGAGGTAGCCTGCTCTGATACCAATTGTTGGAATTAGGGTTGCAGGAATGCACACACAACTTCAAGAAGATGAGGAAGCTTGAGCACAACACAGTATTGTATTATGAGTGCCAAAAATGAAAGATAACAAGCCCTAGAAGATAATGGGCGTATATACAATGCACGGGGGAAAAAACCTCCTAGTGAGGGAAAAAGTGCCCCGGCGGTCCTAAGTGTGTTCACACACATCACTACTATAATATGGTAACACCATTCCTATAACCTATTCTCAATTCGAATGAAGCTTCTCCTGACGCATTTCTCTAATCTAAAAGTACTTTCTATGCTTGTCTAATTGGAGGCCAAAATAATGGCTTTTTAATACTTTTATGCTATTAAATTTATGGTAAAATTAAGAATCAATCCATAATTGGATAATGATCCAATTAGTGGTTATTCTAATCATAGGGATATAACTAAACTTTATGCTTTCAAATTATTTGAGAATTATCAGTGATAGCAGCAGAGATATGGTAAAGTTTCTGAAAAAAAAATTAACACAAATCATTTTCATTCATAATATGAAAAGAGGACTTCCTACCATATTCTAGGATTAATCATCCTAGATTAATTGAATGATTCTCATTATAATCATGGAAAATTTAATTTTTATGTTTACGCATAAATAGTTAATTAGAAAAAAGAGGAATTTCTAGTAATCCATTTTTATGTTAAAAGAGTAATCCCCATGACAATGGAAATCCATGTATTCCAATGAACTAAGAGAAAAAATTATGATACTAAAATAATGTATATTTTATTTAAAAATTAAAGAAAGATTCTAGTTAACTTATCTTTTTGTATAGATAAGTTTAAATGATGAAAGGGAAATTCCCACCATATTGAAATTCAAATATTTAAATGAGAAAAGTGTTTTTTAGCATATTGGAATTAATGAGTATTTTATTTAAATTCAAAGATAAATTTTAGATAAATTTATTTTATCTAAGAGAAATATTTAAATGGCAAAAGAGGAATTCCTATGACATTTGGAATTCCATCATTGAGATGGAAAAAGAGAAATTCCTAGTATATTGAAATTAATGAGTATTTTAATTAAATTCAAAGATAAAATTTAGATAAATTTATTTTATCTAAGAGAAATAATTAAATGGTAAAAGAGGAATTCCTATGACATTTGGAATTCCATCATTGAGATAGGAAAAGAGAAATTCCTCGTATATTGGAATTAATGAGTATTTTAATTAAATTCAAAGATAAAATTTTGATAAATTTATTTTATCTATGAGAAATATTTAAATGTTAAAAGAGGAATTCCTATGACATTTGGAAATCCATCACTTAGTTGGGAAAAGAGAAATTCCTAGCATATTGAATTAATGGGTATTTTATTTTAGATGAAATTACTTTATGAGAAGTATTCCAAGTGCAAGTTCCTTCCTTGATCTGACCAAGAGACTCGCAGGTACAGTCGGATCAGTTTGGTTAGTAATGACCCTGACTTCATTAGAGTAAAAATATCCATGGAGGAATCGCCCGCGCTTTCTAGGCGCGGGAAGTTTTTCCGGGTTCGGTTTTTGAAGAACCGAGGGATTAGTCTCTTGTCCATGGGCGAGGCCCCGAGTGAGGGATCCTACCCTGCACAAGGAGTGCTACTTCCGCTGCTAGCACCCCCGAATTCGTTGCGCGGAGGCGGCAGGGATCTTTTAGCTGGTATCAGAGCGAATTGGCTAAAGTGGATCAACTGAAAAGCCAAAAATGCCAAAAATTTGTGAAGTAACAATAAAAAGTTGTAATTGTGTGATGAAATTCATACAAATTGATATTCAGACTGAAATTCATAAATTGGTAATTGGGTCTTCAGATGGAAGTTCCGCAATTGTATGGAATCCTTGACTTGCTTGAGGCCTAGTCATGATGGTATTTACCTTATAATTCCAAGGACCGTGACTACCCGTATTATATACCGAGGGTATAACTGTAGCTCTTTACTGGCAGTATATACGAGTAAATCTAAGACCGTGAAATTTTAAGTAAAAATGCTATCCAGATGATGAATTCGAATGTGGTTGATATGATTTTAAGATTCTGGTTGAGAATTGATGAGTTGATTTGGCCGTTCACTCTCCTCCTCAAATACTCACCACCGCTGGATGAAGAACAGCTGATGGCCAGGTTCATTCGGGGACTGAACGAACCTTTGAATATCCTAGTGAAGAATGCCAAGCCAGTTTCCATGGCCGAAGCAGTGCGGATGGCGAAAGATTTCGCCAAGGCCTTGATGTCAAGGTCCCGCCAAAGCCAGCACCATCACCTTTCAAAAGGTTTTTAGCTCCAGAAGGTGATTCCAACCTTCCACCATCTAAGAGATATAAGGGTCAAGACCAGGATATGGGAAGTTCCATAATGGAAGAAATGTCCTTTTCCCGGAACTCAATCCCTTGGAATTCAACTTCAGAAGTTCTACCCTTGAACAAGGAAGTGAAATGCTATAAATGTTAAGGATTTGGACATCGCAGTATGGATTGCCTAACACCTTTTGGAACAAGGTTTTCAGGGCGGAGGTAGACCATCTAACCAACCCGCAGTTCTAATCCAAAGTAATGCAAGACCTCCGCCTCAGAATAGGGGAAATCAAGGAGAGATGTTCCCAAATCGGCCGTCCACTTCCAAGGCAGTAACGCTAGAAGTGATTGAAGAAGAAGAAGAGGATGAAAGAGATCATACTCCGAGATGAGGACATCTCGCGTTTTTTAAGTGGGGTAGGATGTAAGATTCCTTCCTCTAGCTTTTGAGGTGTACAGGTATAAGAACCTCCCCTTCTGATCTAGTAATTATTCCCCTCTTTGAAATAAAAGAAAGATTTCTTCCCTGTTGTTTTGACCTAGAGAGAGAAAATATCTAGAGAGAGGTAATCCAAAATTGAGATATTTTTGGATATAAAAATCCTCCTAGTGTCTAAAATGGTTTCCCCTGAAACAGAAATTCAAAAAGAACTTTCCAATGTGCATTTGGAATTAATTGAAAATAAGTATAAAGGACCTTTTCAGAAATTTTTCGATTATGGTCCAATTAAGGTTTCTATGGACCAATAAGATTAATCCAAATGTAGGGAGGAGATAAATTGATGAATTAAAAGAAAAACCCCCAAAAATGAGTAAATACTCACATAAGATGAAGAGTTAACTAAGGACAAGGTTTATTAGTAAAAAACTATGAGTATTACTAAAAAAATGAGATATTTTGGGTATAATGATTAAATTTTGACACCTTGGTAAGGAGAAGGGAGCTCTTCAAGGTGGTGTCTATTTCACATGTGTGGTGGAGTTTTAAACTCAAAAATATTGTGATATTTTTATCTCTCCTCTCTCCTAGATCAAACCAAATCAAAAGGGGACAAAACTAGGTCCAAATCTTGTCCAAATTCAGCCAAACTAAACCTGAAAAATTCTAGAAACTAGTTGGACTTGGTTAGATTTCTCCCTCACCTATAAATAGATCCTTAGCTCTTTGTAAAAAAATATGAGAACTATACCATGCAAGTATTATACTGAAATAATGATATTTTCTATTATCCTCTAAAAATCCTCTACAAATTGAAGAGATTGGAGCTTCTCTCTCTCTCTCTCTCTCTCTCTCTCTCTCTCTCTCTCTCTCTTCAATCTTCCTTGGATACTTCATCAACATACCAAACCAATAGATTGGTTGGGGGCCTCTATTGTGATCAAAGAATCAAGTAATTTAGGAGGTAGATTGTGGATTATTGTCTTCTTTCTCTTAAATCTCGAAATGTTTCTCTTCTCAACTCCTCTCAAGCTTGAGAAGCATTAAATTGAATGGCTTTTGAATACTATTGAAGTTCTTTAATGTATTGTAATGAAGAAATACATAAATTTTTATTTATGCTTAATTTATAATGGTTTTTAAGCATTTCTCTCTCTCCCCCAAAGAATGGCCATTCCTATGACCTATTCTCAATTCGAATGAAGCTTCTCCTCATGAAGCATTTCTCTAATCTAAAAGTAATTTCTATGCTTGTCTAATTGGAGGCCAAAATAATAGCTTTTTAATACTTTTATGCTATTAAATTTATGGTAAAATTAAGAATCAATCCATAATTGGATAATGATCCAATTAGTGGTTATTCTAATCATAGGGATATTACTAAACTTTATGCTTTCAAATTATTTGAGAATCATCAGTTAATAGCAGCGGAGCTATGATAAAATTTCTAAAAAAAATTTAACACATAAATCATTTTCATTTATAATATGAAAAGAGGACTTCCTACCATATTCTAGGATTAATCATCCTAGATTAATTGAATATTCTCATTATGATCATGGAAAATTTGATTTTTATGTTTACTCATAAATAGTTAATTAGGAAAAAGAGGAATTTTTAGTAATCCATTTTTATGTTAAAAGAGTAATCCTCACCATGACAATGGAAATCCATGTATTCCAATGAACTAAGAGAAAAATTTGTGATGCTAAAATAATGTATATTTTATTTAAAAATTAAAGAAGCATTCTAGTTAAATTTATCTTTTTGTATAGATAAGTTTAAATTATGAAAGGGAAATTCCCACCATATTGAAATTCAAATATTTAAATGAGAAAAGTGTAATTTTTAGCATATTGAAATTAATGAGTATTTTATTTAAATTTAAAGATGAATTTTAGATAAATTTATTTTATCTAAGAGAAATATTTAAATGGTAAAAGGGGAATTCCTATGACATTTGGAATTCCATCATTGAGATGGGAAAAGAGAAATTTCTAGTATATTGAAATTAATGAGTATTTTAATTAAATTCAAAGATAAAATTTAGATAAATTTATTTTATCTAAGAGAAATATCTAAATGGTAAAAGAGGAATTCCTATGACATTTTATTGTCCATCATTGAGATGGGGAAAAAGAAATTCCTAGTATATTTGAATTAATGAGTATTTTAAATAAATTCAAAGATAAAATTTAGATAAATTTATTTTATCTATGAGAAATATTTAAATGTTAAAAGAGGAATTCCTATGACATTTGGAATTCCATCACTTAGATGGGAAAAGAGAAATTCCTAGCATATTGAATTAATGGGTATTTTATTTTAGATGAAATTACTTTATGAGAAGTTTTTGATGATAAAAGAGGAATACCCATGACATTGGAATGCAATTAATTAAATGTAAAAAGAGGAATTCCCGTGGTATTTGAGATCCAAGAAATTAAATGAGAAGAAGAGAAAATTTTAGTATAATTCAATTTATGATTATTTATCAAAAGTGGAAATATGGGTAGAATTGATTTCTATAAATCCCATGAATCCTTTTATTCGAAAGAGGAATATTGAATTTAATTCATTTGAGAAATTGATAATGAATATGGAAATAGTGGTCGAGAAAAAGAACCTTTAATTAGGCCAAGCAATTGGCAGAAATTGTGAAAAAGTCCCATTATCAGGATCAACCTCAAAAAAGCTATTAAATGGGAATAGCATGTGAATGGATGAGATAAGGTGAAAATAAGATGCGATAAGGTGTGTATCGGATGAGATAGGATGTGATAAGATGTAAACGAGATGCGATATAATAAGATGGGAATAGCATGTGAATGGATGAGATAAGGTGAAAATAGGATGCGATAAGTTGTGTATGGGATGAGATAGGATGTGATAAGATGTAAACGAGATGCGATATAATAAGAATGGATATGGATGTGTATGTGGAAGAATGAATTTGGATGTGTATGTGGAAGAATGGATGTGGATGTTTATGTATGCATGTGAATAGATGAGATAAGGTGAAAATAGGATGCGATAAGGTGTGTATGGGATGAGATAGGATGTGATAAGATGTAAACGACATGCGATATAATAAGAATGGATATGGATGTGTATGTGGAAGAATGAATGTGGATGTGTATGTGGAAGAATGGATGTGGATGTGGATGTGTATGTATGGATGTGGATGTGTATGTGGAAGAATGGATATAGATGTGTATGTGGAAGTATAAATGTGGATGTGTATGTGGAAGAATGGATGTGGATGTGTATGTATGGATGTGGATGTGTATGTGGAAGAATGGATACTGCTTCGGCCATGGAAACTGGCTTGGCATTCTTCACTAGGATATTCAAAGGTTCGTTCAGTCCCCAAATGAACCTGGCCATCAGCTGTTCTTCATCCACAGCGATGGCGAGTATTTGAGGAGGAGAGCGAACGCTTGGCGGTATACTTCAATAGTTCTGCTCCCCTGGGTTAACTCTAAGAATTCGTTCATCTTTGTTTCCAAAAAGCCGAGAGGACAGAATCTCTTCCTTAAGTAAATTTTGAGATCATTCCATGTCTGAGTGTTTCAATCCACACGGTTTGTCTCGCAGTGGTTTCTCCAGGCTACTCTTGCTGTTTCTACTATCTTTAGCCTTGCAAGAGCCATTTTGCTCTTCTCATTGTACCCGGTGACATCGAAGTACTCTTCCATTGCTTCGATCCACTTCTCGAAGACAGTCTCGCCCAAGTTTTCCCCTTCACCCTTGAAAGGTCCAGGCTGTGATCTATGAAGAGTTTTACGAACATCCAAGTCGAGCTCTTCCTCATTGAGTTGGGGGTTATCATTCCTACCACGACGACCTCGATCCATGATCCTATCAATACAAAAATTCTTGTTAAGTCCTTTTATTTACAATTCAAATCTGACTTTAGATCCGATTGATTTTGGGGTTCTTTAGATTGGTCAGCTCTCCATAGAATCATGGGATAAAGATCCCTTATATAGAACTCATTATCAGATAACAATTCATTCAAAACATATCATTCATATTCTTAACACAATAATGGTCCACAGACCGAAAATTCCATCTGAACATTCCTCCATGGAAGTTTCAGTTATGCAGGTTTTTAATTTGTCATCCCTTAATTGGATCCACTAGGTCAAGTGTTAACAGTAGCAATCTGTCACAACACAATCCACTAATCTCGTGGTGATTTGCTGAAGTCCTTATCATCATTCCAGTTACGAACATCATCATAGGGACTCGTCGCATTCATCCTCATTGTGGCTTTGTTCAACTGATCGCTTTTCAACCAAAATTCAGGAATTGTCTCAATCATCAGAATCCAAATCAACTCATCACTTCTCAACCAGAATCTTAAAATCATATCAACCACATTCGAATTCATCATCTGGATAGCATTTTTACTTATAATTTCACAGTCTTAGATTTACTCGTATATAATGCCAGTAAAGAGCTGCAATTATACCCTCGGTATGTATGGGTAGTCACGGTCCTTGGAATTATAAGGTAAATACCATCATGACTAGGCCTCAAGCAAGTCAGGGATTCCATACAATTGCGAAACTTCTATCTGAAGACCCAATTACCAATTTATGAAATTCAGTCTGGATATCAATTTGTATGAATTTCATCACACAATTACAACTTTTTACTGTTACTTCACAAATTTTGGGCATTTTTGGCTTTTCAGTTGATCCACTTTAGCCAATTCGCTCTGATACCAGCTGAAAGATCCCTGTTTTCTAAAATTTTTTACCATAGCTTTGCTGTAATTATTGAGAATATTTAATTTTTCTATTTTAAATGAATACTTGTAATGAAAACATGATAGAAACTCCTCTTTTAGACTAAAATTAAATTATGCATACATCGCATAATTATAACAATATTTTGATTAATTCTCTTGATTAAACTAAAATAACCATTCCTCATTTCTAAAAATGTTAGCATAACCCTCTTTCAATTTAGGATGTTAGCATAACCCTCTTTCAATTTAGGATGAGTTAATATGATTTTTCTATATGATAAACAAGTTTAAAAGAATTAATCATCCTTTTTTTAAGATTAAAAATCATAAAAATAACCAATCTCTTTCTCTAGCTTTTTAAGCCTAGAGTTTGGATTAAGATAAAGAGATTGTCATTAAGAATCATCCTTCTACCAAGGATCTAGCCATAAGAATGACTAATCGTTCCATCAGAGAGATTTTCTTAAAGAAAACATTATAATTAAGCATAGAGATTAACCTTAATCTAATTAAACATTATGAATCTTTGGAAAGCTTGATTTGAAGAAAAAGCCATTGATTTTGAAAGTTTCTCAAGCTTTAAAGGGGTTGAGAAGAAGAAAATCATTGAGAGAATTGAAAAAAAATCCAATAAATTAGGTTTACCTTTGAATATATGGCTTGATTCTTTGGCTAGAAGTGAAACCCCCAAGCAAGTCCTTGGCCACCAAGAGAGGGAGGGTAATTTCCAAGAGGGGATGGAGAATAGAGAAGCTCCAAAGCTCTCAAGAGAAGAGGCAAATTAGAGGGATAATAGAAATATGCTAATTTAGAGATAATACTGGCATGGTATTGCTCAAAGATGAAAATACAAAGGAATGAGGGTCTATTTATTGGTGAGGGAGGCCACTAACCAAGTCCAACTAGGTTCTAGAGCCTTCCAACTTCAGTTTGATCCAATTCGGACAAGATTTGGATCAGTTTGGCCCCCCTTTTCTTAATCCAGTTTGCACCAAGAGAGATGAGGTACGAAATATGTTAATTTTTTTAAATAAAAAATCTCAAGTAATGATGATAAAAAGGCGCCTACCTCAAGTGGCTTTCCCTCCTTATTGAGGTGTTAAAAATGCATCATTTTACCAAAATATCCCTTTTTTTTACTAATATACCTTAATTTTTAACTAATAAACCCTGTACTCAGTCAACTCTTCATCTTATGTGAGCATTTACTCATTTTTGGGGTATTTTCTTTTATTCTTTTTATTTTTATCATCCCAACACTTGGATTAATCCTATTGGCCCTTTGGAACCTTATTTGGACCTTAATCCAAAAATTTCTGGAAAAATGTGGATCCTTAGACTAAGGTCTCTTATACACTTATTCAATTAATTCCTAATGCACATTGGAAAGTTCATTTTGAACTTCTGTTTCAGGGGAATTCATTTTAGATATCAAGATAATTTTTGTATCCAGAAATATCTCAATTTTGAATTACCTCTCTCTAGATATTTTCTCTGTCTAGTCAACATTCAACATTTCAAGTAGCAATCACTTTTTCTTTCATTCAACATTTCAAGTAGCAATCACTTTTTCTTTTTTTATTTTTCTCAACATTAAAAAAAAACAAACAGTTTTGAAGAAGTATGAGTCGCTTCTTCACATTTTCAGCTTGGGGTGGGGGGTCTTGACTATGCACTTTTGCGAGCTTGTTCTCCTGCAGCCCTTTCAATGTTCTTGACTTTAAGATTGTTCTTTGAATCAATGTTCTTGACTTTAAGATTGTTGTGGACAGACTCTCATCTCATTTCAAGTAGCAATGGCTTTTTTTTGGGGGCTTTTTTTTTGGGCAACATTTGAAAAAAACAAGTTCCCTTCAACATTTCAAGCTCTTTTTGTAACCATCATGTGGGGGTGGGGCGTGAATTATTCAGCTCATTTACGCTTCAAGTGGGGATGAACTCATTTGTGGGCTTGTTACCTTGACGGAGCCAGTGTCCACATCTGAGAGAGGACGACGTCTGTCTTCTTGCATGACTAGACTCGACTTGTTGGCCGCGCACTGGCTTCTCTTCTTCGTCGACATTGAAAAACAAAAGCATGATGATGATCATAAGAAGCCCCAATCTGTGGACAGCCCTAAAAGATGGTGTGTGTTCTTCTGATGTGGGCGAGCAGCCCGTTCTCCTGCAGCCCTTTCATGGCGTTCCTGTTAATGAACCTGCTTATTGCTGTCCTCGGTTACAATCATACACCCCTTCCTAGCAAGAAGCTGCGATCGCAAGCTGCTGCTGGCAAGAAGAAGAAGAAGAAACAGCAGTGGGGCGCATTAGCAGTTTCTGATAAGTCTAGGATGACTCATGCCGGCACCACGCCCACCGCTGGGAGCAGCGCCGCCTGCGCCTCCGCCGCCACCACCACTGTTGCTGCTGCTGCTTGGCAAGCTGCAAGCTCGCTAGACGGGCCTGAGGAGGAGGAGGATGACTGGTGTAAGCTCACCCCGGACGAGTTCAAGGCCAAGGTGGACACGTTTCTTCATACCAGGAAGCTACTCCTTTCGCGAGAAGCATCGTCAGAGCCACCAAGCTAGCAGCAGTTATAAGCTCTGGCGTCGAGCTTTGTTGTAATGCTCCTGCTGTCATCAATGATCATCGGTTGCTTTCTTCTTAAGAAAGTTTCTTCTCAATGATCTATGTATAGAAATTACTTTTATGCATAGAATCTATAAAGACCTTTTATACATAGTCCTAAGCTATACATATACATCCTATGTAGAAGAGCTATATTTATAGAGATCTTCTACATAATAGAAGCTATAAAATACCTCTTATACATATAGATCCTATCCAAAAGAGCTCCTTGCATAAGACATAGCCTCATAAGAATATATATATATATATATATATATATATATATATATATATATATATATATTATTTATATAAGCTTATGCTTATGCTACATGTCCATGCATAAAAAGTAATACATATGCTTTAATAATAAATCAATAAATTTATATTAAAAAATGAGACCTTGTCGTCGCTTAGGGTGAAGCTTTTCTTTTGTTACTCCTATATAAGAATTGATTCCCATATGATCAAGGGAGATTCCCTTGTGATTTGTATCTCCCTCATCATAACTATTGATACTTGGACCTCCTTGATAGTGGCATCTCGCATAGAAGCTAGTGCATGTCCTTGATAGTGGCATCTTACATAGCAAATGCATCTCTCAATGTTTCTCCTTCAAAGCCTAGATCCTATAATACTTGGGTGAGGAGGACAAGCAAGAGTTTCTTTTATGGCTCCATTTGAGAGAGAGTAGAGAATAGAAATCGGCAAGCAATATAGGGGAGAATGGACGTGATAGAGAGGGAAGGAAGATATTTTCAAGCAAGAAAGGGGACTCGGGAGAGTGGATGTGAGAGAGAGGAAAGGAAAATATTTTCAAGCAAGAAAGGGGAGAGTGGATGTGAGAGAGAGGAAGGGAAGAGACAAGGGAGGGGGAGAGAATAGAGCTTAGCAATAGGTAAGGGAAAGGGTGGGAAGAGACATTCACATGGAAGAAACAAAGAGAAAAAGAGCAGTGAGAATTAAAACAAAGGCTCAAATGCATGATTTCTACCAATTTTCATTATTTTCGAGCATGGGTGACATTAAACATCACTTGTTGATAGTGACGTTAAAACATTACCCTTGGACTAGGCATTTTTCTCTTTAAGACCCAAAAATCGCTTTGTATGTTATGACACTAAATGTCAATGTCACAAAATTTATGACATTTAGTGTCACATTTGTGAGGTTAAACATCACAAAGGCATTATTTCCTTTAAAAAAGGCCCGAAAATGACTTTGTATGTATCTTTATAATGGCGTAAGTTTTGTGATGTTAAATGTCACCACCAGTATTGTCATTTTCTCTTGATGTTAACATCTCTCATCACTTAGAAACCTAAATACAGCAAACCATTTATTTTTAAGGGGTGTGATGTTAACATAGTAACGTGTAAGCATAGAGTTTTCTTGTAGTGTACCTATCTGAAAAGGATAACATGATAGCATTTATATTCGAGCATCTCCTCCCTTTAGCTCGTTGTGCAGATCAAGTCACCCTAGCTCATCATTTTGAGATTCTTTACTTCCCTACTCTTGCTGAATTCGAAATACAAATATGATAGTGGATGCTGGCTACATGTAACCAAGATGAGTGTCTCTTAGAGAACATTTCCCTTACAACAATGATTCTCATTTACCTAGATGTTGTATAAGAGGCATAGTTCTTTATGGATATCTTCAAATTGATCTTAAGAGACTTATGTATATGACTCTTAGGTGCTATATTCCTTGGCATAGGATCTCAATAGCTAGCCAAGCCTCTCTGACTAAGTGTATTATGGCATGTTGGTTGAGATGTATCGTCACTCTATGAGAGTTAGGCTTGGTCGTATAACCTTTCCTTGATTTATTCAATAAAGCTTATTGGAATAATGTTATCTTGTTTCTTATTTGAATCTTGTCTTCTATTCTGAATAAATTTGTGTAAAAATTAAAAATGTAGTATGGCCCAGATCTTCTTCCTTGGTAGGACAAGTGCTCCAAGTTGCTTTTTAGTATCTTTCCAATGATAGAATGATGGACTGCAAATTTTTATCTCGAATGTCAAGATTTTGATTTTGGATACAGTCTTATCAGTCTTTATTTATGTGGTGACACCAATGAGACGAGAAGGAAACATTTATTGTAATAATAGACATAAAGTTAATAATAGACATAAAGTATCTTCTATTTTATGCTTTATGCTTCAAATCTTAGCTTACCCACCACGATTATGGAAAGTCTAGACTTCATAAAGAAATATAGAATGTAAATGATAGAAGTATATTCACCTTAGATGAGTACTTAGCCAAGCTAAATCATCTGAGTTTGTATCTTCCTCACATAAATTCTATAATTGTAGGGCAACATCATCGGTAGCTTTATCTGAGCCATGTTTTAGTGCTTGCCTCTCACGGGATGACCCATTCCAGGTGATCATCGATGCAAGTAATCCCTGTAGAGAAGAACTACTTGGTATATGATTAGGAACTCCTAGTTGTAATCTAGAACCTAAAGCATACATTTTCTTTATGGGTGTAATTTTGAGGTTCACACAGATCATCAGGCTTTGCACTAGCTTTAGTTGATGCAAAGTGCATAATGGAGTGACTAGCAGCATCGCTAGAGTAAATTAGTGGTGTGATTGAGTATCTTCCATGCAACATAATTGATATCAAGAAAAGAAAGACATATTTCTTGAATTCCATGCTTGGTATGCATGGAGAAGCCAAATTGTAAGTTTTTAATTTTAATAGAGATTGTGTTTAAGATTCAATGTGTATTAGATTGAATAATTTATGTGATTTGCTACTTTGCAGGGCATCTAAACACATAATTAGCACATTAGGAACACTCCATCCTCCACTCCTTGAAAATACAACTCCACATCAGTTTTTTGTTTTGCCTATAAGTTATAATAACATAAATGATAACTTTTAAGTTTGTAATAAAGCTTTAGTTAAAGGCCAACCTAATGAAGACGATACATTAAGCAGGAAAGGAGGAGTCTTCTATATCTAATCCACATGCATGGAGCTTTTTGGTGTGCACGACTAGACGAAATGAAGCACAAGTATACGGATTCAGATGAATCTGGTACTCAGTGGGAATAGGCATTGGGGATGTCACAGGACCATGTCATTTCTTGATACGA
Source organism: Cibotium barometz (assembly GCF_041138505.1). Taxonomy (NCBI): domain Eukaryota; kingdom Viridiplantae; phylum Streptophyta; class Polypodiopsida; order Cyatheales; family Cibotiaceae; genus Cibotium; species Cibotium barometz. The sequence continues at coordinate 4,027,888 of NC_141088.1, read as the reverse complement.
GATGGTTAGTTTTTCCACAAGAGTTGACTGTGTCTTGAAGAAGTTTTGAGCTTCTTTATGATGCCTATGACGCCATTATTGGTAGCCATAGGGGCCATAGGGACATGAACTCAATGTTGGAGAAAATTGAGAGGCAATTTTACTGGCTCAAAATGAGGCGGGATGTGTTCACTTATGGCAACATTTTCCTATTTGTCAAAAGGTGAAAGCATGGCATGGGAAGAAAGCGGGTTTGTTATAACCATTGCCCATTCTTGATGGCCCTTTCCAAGATATTTCTATGAATTTTGTAGCAAATCTGCCTCCCATTTTGGGTGATCGTAATACGCAATGTTTGATGAGTGTTGATCTTTTTAGCAAATTCATTGTGCTTATTCCATGCAAGGCTAATGTAACTACCGAAGGTGTTGCAAACTGTTTATCTGGCATTGGTACTTATGATGGGAAATTTTGTTAAAATTACAGCAATGTGATGAGCTATGGTGGATCAAATGCTAGAATCAACATCATTAACAAAGAGATTAGATGATAATTAACATGTGATTAGTGAGCAATTAATTGATAGCTTAATGTAGGCATGGATTATCAAAAACCAACAAATTCTCATTAGGCAAATGCCTCAATTTATAGAGTTTACATCCAAGCATCCAATCCCACTGATTTCTCCTTGATTCACTCCACCTCTTTTGCTTGATTCTCTCCACCTCTCCCAGAATATCTCCACACCTTCTAAATTTCCTCATGCTACCTCTTTTGCTTGATTCACTCCACCTCTTTTGCTTGATTCTCTCCACCTCTCCCAGAATATCTCCACACCTCCTAAATCTCCTCATGCTACCCTTTATTCTCTCTCCCAGTAGATTCTTCTCACCTTTTCACAGGTTCTCTCACATTTACAGATTCTCTTTTACAGCCTCTAGCCAAGGGCTTGTTCCTGCACACACCCTATTCCCTTGTATATTTCAACACCTCCCCTCAGTGAATATTCCTAGCACTCCTGGACCCTCTGGACCCTATACCAAGTTTCCCTCTTACTTGATAGTCTGCGCGACGACCAGTGCCTCAAGTCCCTAAACTCATAGTCCTTGACACACTCTCTCTCTCTATGTGTCCAAGGCTACTACAAGTGCCCGCCGTGACCTTGACTAAAGTGCTCACACATACATCTACCACATGGCCTACATCATCGGTGGCTCAGAGGTGGTTTTACTCTGTTGGGGCAGGTTACATTGGGTTGTGGGGTTTCTCTCTCTCTCTCAGAGATTTTCACATGGCTCCTCACTTCTTAGAGCCTCACATTTTCTCTTGTCTTCAGTCTTCTTGTCGTGTGGCAGCTTCTCTTCACGCGTCCATGTCTTCCTTTTCTTTCAGTCTTCTTGTTGTTTGGCAGCTTGTCTTCACGCGTTATGTCTTCCTTCAATGCTTCCTCTAGCTTTTCTTCTTGGTGTGGATCTTCCTCTTGGAAAGAGATGTTCTTCTTCTTTCATGGCTGGGGCCATGAGCTTGACCGTTAGTTCTTGCTCCATGTGAGCAACATGTTTAAATGTTTTGTTGACAATTCTTTTGGGCTTTTGATGTCTATCTTGTGTCATTATATAATGCAAACCCAAATCTATGCGGGAGGTCTTACCTCTTGCCTTATTCTGGACAAGGGCAGTGTCTGATCCCATTTTTACACTAATGTAATGTGCCCAATAATACATAATGCATATAGCATTCATTCTTCCCAAATGCAACTCTGGCTGTGAATAATCTTGAATTTGAGTGTGATTTGCAGGCATTAACCAAGGGTTAAATTCGAAATGATGATTACCACAAATTTATCAGCATAATTTTACCAGAAATTACATTAAATCAAGGGTAACCAATTTGTACGGAATGGTTGGAGTATCAAACCATCTCTGAATTACAATCTGAAGTTATAAGGATGTGTATCAGATACCTAATGGTTAATTTGAACCCTCAATTATACCAAAATATAGTGATTAACATTGATTAATCACTAATTAGCAAATTAATCCTCTATTTTGTGTGCAAAAAATAGAGTATGTGGGGAGCCCAGATCTGAGGCCTTAGAGTTCAAATGAGCTCAAATGCTTTTAAGGCCATCAATAGCAATTAGTCTAATAGAGGATTAAGCCACGAAATACAAGATTTGACCAACCATTGAATGCTTAATCTTTGTTTTACCAAAGTCACCTGTAGATTTGATGAAGAGCTTGGATCTCACTGTAGACTTGATCAAATCAAATTCTGACTTCACCAGCTTGTAGAGCACCCTTGAAAACCCCTAGGGCCAAGAGGAAATAGAGCAATTTGATCTGGAGCAGCAGAAATATCAAATTTTCTTCAAAAAGAATGCGCTTACAGAATCGCGATTTTCCTGAGCTGTAGAAGGCGGTTTGCTGCGCCGATTTGCTTGGCTGGAGCACACATGACATAGCTATGCATGCCTAGAAGGGCTTGAGCCAATGTTTCTCTTGGAGGGAGATTAAGCCCCTCCACTAGCTGGGGGTACAGTGGGCTACTTGAAAATAACTAAAAAAGTGATTATTTTCTAATCATCTACTAATCTTAATTAGTTAGATAATGGGCTCATAAACTTGATGGATTCTAGACTAGGCTCTGATACCATGTTTAAATTATAGTAATGTGATGAGCTATGGTGGATCAAATGCTAGAATCAACATCATTAACAAAGAGATTAGATGATAATTAACACGTGATTAGTGAGCAATTGATAGCTTAATGTAGGCATGGATAATCAAAAACCAGCAAATTCTCATTAGGCCAATGCCTCAATTTATAGAGTTTACATCCAAGCATCCAATCCCACTGATTTCTCCTTGATTCACTCCACCTCTTTTGCTTGATTCTCTCCACCTCCCAGAATATCTCCACACCTCCTAAATCTCCTCATGCTACCCTTTATTCTCTCCCAGTAGATTCTTCTCACCTTTTCACAGGTTCTCTCACATTTACAGATTCTCTTTTTCAGCCTCTAGCCAAGGGCTTGTTCCCGCACACACCCTATTCACTTGTATATTTCAACAAATTTTTGCTTTGGTTTTTCACACGTGTTCGACGTTTGTGTGCCATATGGTGATCGACATCAATGACTATGTTAGGATGTTGGGCTTTTGGATCCGGTGGGCTTTTGGATCCGGTGGGCTTCTATATCGGGCAATCTTTTTTCTCGATTCTTCACATCATTGGCATTATTTTTGTGGGGAGTCTATTCATTGGAAATATGTAGGTCATGCTTTAGAGGGGTATAGCAATTTAGGAATTTTTGTCAAAATCCTTATATGAAGCTTGTATGGGAATAGTTTTGGACATAATAGCTTTTTTGAAGGGTCTTTTTTAAAGCTATTAAAAACTTAGCTTTTTCTTTTAAAATCTATATAGTATAAGGCTATAAAAAGCCAAGGAGGACCTCTTGTAAATGTGTACAAGACACAAAGAAGATTTTATCCAAGAGTCTAGTTTTCTTAAGGCAACGGGTTTTTGAAGAAGATAACTAGCTACATGTGAAGCTTTAGAGAAGAGGGAAAAATAACTTAAAGTGAGTAAAGCTTATAAAGCTATGGAGTATAGATGGTGGTGTGGGGTGTGTGCGTGTGTGTGGGTGCGTGTGCGCGGGGGGGGTGTATGTGGGAGCATATATTGATACCAAGTTCTACACCCACTATTGGGCACTAATGTTGTTAGTGGGGATGCTGTAGTATCTAGTCCATACTATGCATGATGGAGTTGATGGTTTTTTGTCTTGTGGATGACTACTGTTATAAATTGCACTCTCTTATAAGGTTAATTTGGGAATGTTTCTGGATTCATCTAGGTATATCTTTATGCTGTATTAGCACACATGCAAATTTCACATTGTGAAGTTTTGGTCCAAGTTGCAGCCAGTTGATATTGTGAAGTTTTGGTCCAAGTTGCAGCCAATTGATATTGTGTTAATTCTTTCTATTTTTAGTGGTGTATGTGCCCTATCAACTACCTTTTTGTTGTAATAATTCTTTCTATTTATTATGATCCTTAGTGCTAGGCTTCATTATAGCTGAGTTTGCCTTGTATCTCCAGAGCTTTGACAGAAACAGAGAAGATATTCCTTAAGTCTGCTTGAGGAGGAAGATCTTCTCTGTTTTGCAATGGATTTGTTTAAAGACTTATTGAGCAAAGAGTTGGACCAAGTTGGTGCAAATGAAGCATATGATGGTTTTCTCTTTTTATTTGCTACATTTGATGAGGATGGTGATGCTTATGATGGTTTTCTACTCTATTTGTCATCGAGACTTTTGGGATGCTTGAGATGCATGAAGTTGTTGACACTAATGTGCATGTGAAGCCAATTGTTGATGGTGGATTCGAGGACAAGGAAACCTATAGTTCAACACATGTTGGTGATCACATTACAAGTATTTGAGAAGGATTGATTGGCCATGTGATGACTCTCTACATGATCATGCTCTATGTTTGATCGTGACCAAGTTCTTGGATTTCATGAAGAAAGAGGTCTTCATCAACACGTTGGGGTGGTGGCGTATGGTTTGGATACTATACTTGATGATGATGCATGGACTATTTTCTTCTTCTTTGAGAAAGTTTGGTTTCAACAACAAGATGGTGTGATGGCTCTTAGAAGGCTCATGTTTTTCATTTGGTTGACACATGATCGTGGGCCATGGATTTGGACTTGTGTCCATGCTTATGAGCTGCCCATGATTACTTGGATAATATATATATATACCTAGATGAATCCAAGAACATGCCCAAATTCACCTTTTAGGAACGTGTATGTTATACACTCATGGTATCAACCCACAAGACTATATAACTATCAACTCCATTATGCATAGTATGGACTAGATACTACGACATCCCCACTAACGTCATCAGTGCCCGATACTTGGATAATCCTTGAAGATCAAGGATTTGTATGGCTCATGCTTCATGAAGGTGTCTTTATGCTCAAGGAAGATGGGGGGGTTTGACTCTCATCTTACATCTTGCATTGTACACATGGTTGGTTGATCAAGTGATCAAGCTAGACAAAGGTACTGTGGTTCAGCATCCACTACACACGAGGGATCAAAGCTTCTTATGGATGTGTATCAAGAAACATATGTGGCTTGCTTGACTTGACGACAAGGCCTTGGAATGTCTACCACAAGGGATTGTGGACTGAAGGATCAACATGAAAGTGAAGTATGATCCATTGTCTGAGAGCAACAAGATATTTGAGTGGTTTGTTCGTGATGAACATGATTGTACACGACTACAAAGTTCCATCATCGGAGGGCGACAACACCCCCGACCTACCCGCCTGCATGCAAACTGATGCACCTGACACCCTACACACCTAACCACATGCCGACCGAATGGGGGATTGGGCGAGGCAGCCAACACATACATGTAGGACATGCCACCTGGAAGGGCCACGTGGCACTTAGCTGGCCATATGGTACTTATCTGGCACTTTTTTCAGTTAGACAGTTAGGAACATAAACTTTTCAGTTTGGCAATGCATGTTGATGTAACCAAAAGAACTTGTAATCAAAGATAAATATCTTTACAACTAGTTCAACAATCAGTTCATTTCTACACACAGATTATTGCTGTCATTAGCATCTCGTAATCGGAATTAAGCTAGTTGATGACATTGCACGTTTGATTAGGCTAGTTCTTCCAACAATGAACACCCCTATCTCTTGCCTGGAAGTACTCCTGTGCAGTATTGGACTCCTCCGTACCTTACAAAGCATTGGAATAAGGATGGGGATACTTCACTTTATTTCAAAGAGAGAGGATGGTGATACTTCACTTTATTTCACAGAGAAAAGCTGGAGGATACAGAGATGAACTTGCTCTCGAGCATTGCAATCCAAAGTCAATGGATCCCCACTGCCTGCGCGACCTAACAACTGCTCATGATTTCCCCACTATGGAACACACTTACGCGTAAATTCCATCAGGCCGTAGTTTATAAACAGTACCCGGCCAATCTTCTTGAAGAATTTTGAAGACAAGGAAAGGTTGATAAGATCTTGGTAAACACCGTGAGTTAAATTTAGCACAGCTAGAGCATCTATGATGGGAGTTTGTTAGAGGGTCCCCTCCCCCCTCCTCAAAAAAGAAGCTTCTGGGCTATTGTGCTAAGCACTAAAATAATGAGGGAGGATCTTCTTTCTACTTTGTGCGTTTGTCCCTTATTCCTTCACCAGTCCTGTGGGTTGTCTGATTTGTATGATAGCTAAAGCTCAGAAGAACCCACCTAACAAGGACCTTGCCTGTGAGCCAGAACCTTCAACCCCTGGGCAGTAAGAGCCAACTCCCCAAGAAACAAGGACCAACTCCCCAAAGAGTAGTGCTGTTCCTTATCCTTGACTGATCTTGTGTGTTGTCTGGCAAACAAGCCTGAGAACACCTCAGCTAATGACGAGACCAACCATGAACCAAGACCATTGACTCCCAGGCAGCAGGAGTCAACTCCTGAACAAAGACCATCTACCCCCAGGCAGCAGGAGCCAACTCCTGAACCACCCCCAGGAGATAGCTATGACCAGGTTTTACTCTCATTGCCTCAACCTTGTCGCATCCTCTGTCTGCATAAATGCTAGGCATACAGTCATAAGCAGCGGCATCCTTCTCATCCAATCGCACTGCATGATTGAAGGCTTGTCTTCCAAGCTCCACATTGCCCCACTTTTGGCAAGCACCCAACACAGTACGCCACACCACAAGATTTGGTTGAAATGGCATCCTCTTGATCATCACTACTGCATTCACTAATTCGCCTGCACGACCAAGGAGATCAACCATGCAGCTATGGTGCTCAAGAGTTGGAGCGATTCCGTAATCTTTGCTCATAGCCTCAAAGTATGTCTGGCCCTTATCCACTAGACCTGCACGACTGCATGCATTAAGAAGACTAGTGAATGTGACAAGATCTGGCTTTTTGCCTTCTCTTCTCATTCTGTCAAATAAGTAAAAAACACTTTTACTGTCTCCTAATTGGGCATATTTTGCAATCAATACATTCCACAAGATTACGTCTCGAGCCGGAAGCTTGTCAAACACTTCCTGAGCTTTTGCAAGCAAGCCACATCTAGCATACATATCAACCAAGGTGCAGCCAACAAGAAGGTCTGTTTCCAACCCCTTTCTGGAAATCTCAGCATGTAATTTTTGGCCCTTGATTATGGCTCCAATGCTGCCACAGGCTTTCAAGCTGCAAACTAACGTCACAGCATTTGGAGAGAAACCCTCCAGTTGCATCTGTTCAAAACAGTTAAGTGCTTCCTCACCACGATCATGTTCAGCATATCCTGCAATCAGTGCTGTCCATGAAACTATATCTCGAACTAAAAGATTGTCAAAGACTTCTTGTGCTTTTGCAAGCAAGCCACACTTTGCATACATATCAACCAATGCGTTGCCCACAAAAAGATCTCTTTCCAGCAACCCTTTTCTCGCAATCTCTGCATGTATTTCTTGGCCCTTGTCTATGGCTCCTATGCTGCCACAAGCTTTCAAACTGCAAATAAATGTGACAGCATTTGGAAAAACATCCTCAAGTTGCATCAATTTAAAACAGTTCAGTGCTTCCTCACCCCGCCCATGTTTGGTGTAACCTGCGATAAGTGCAGTCCAGAGGACTACACCTCGCACTGGAAGCTGGTCAAACACTTCCTGTGCTTTTGCAAGCAAACCACATTTGGCATACATGTCAACCAAGGCACTGCCAACAACAGCATCTCTTTCCAACCCCTTTCTAGCAATCTCAGCATGTATTTCTTGGCCCTTGTCTTTGGCTTCTATGCTGCCACAAGCTCTCAAACTGCACGCATATGTGACAGCATTCGGAGAGACGCCTTCGCATTGCATCTGTTCAAAAAAATTCAAGGCTTCCTCACCACGCCCGAACTTGGCATACCCTGCAATTAGTGCTGTCCAAGAGACAACACTTTGAAATGGAAGCTTTTCAAATATTTCCTTTGCTTTTACAAGCGAGCCACATTTAGCATACATGTCAAGCAATGCATTGCCCATAACAAGATCTCTTTCCAACAACCCCTTCCTGAAAACCTCAGCGTGTATTTCTCGGCCCTTGTCTATGGCTCCTATGCTGCCACAAGCTTTCAAGCTGCAAATGTAAGTGACAGCATTTGGAGAAACACCCTCAAGTTGCATCTTTTCAAAACAGTTCAGTGCTTCCTTACCGTGCCCATGCCTAACATATCCTGTAATCAGTGCATTCCACAAGACTGTATCTCGAACTGCAAGAATATCAAACACTTCCTGTGCTTTTGCAAGCGAACCACATTCGGCATACATACTGACCAAAGAGCTGCTCACAAAAAGGTCTCTTTCCAGAAACCCCTTCCTGGTGATCTCAGCATGTATTTCCTGGCCTCTTTCCACATCTTTCAACTTAGCACAAGCCTTCAGTAAGGCCACAAAAGTACGCCCATTAGGATGAACAGAAACATCCTCTTGCATTTTTCGGTAGTGGATGAGAGCATGCTGTGACTCCCCACATTTGACATAACCTGTGATAAGAGAATTCCAGGAACACTCGTGTCGATAAACTAGCCTGTCAAAGGCTTGCTGGGCATGGCACATGCTTCCAACTTCCACCAACATGGAAACAAGGTAGTTTCCTAAAAATCGATGGGCTTCCAGCCCGCTTTTGCGCATGTATGAATACAAGTGCAGTGCAACAGTACGATTTCTCTCTTTTCTGCACTTGTATAAGATGCATGCAAGGCTGTCAATAGGGGCAGGCATGCCTCCTTCCAAAGAAGGAAGTGCCTCCTCTAAGCTAAGCATATCCCAACCACCAACTGCACTGCTGCTGTTGTTAATCCCTAACAGATGCATTCCTTTGATGGAATGCTCTTCTGTTTCCCAGCTTCGATTGTAGAAATCGTCCATCCATGTGCTTGAAATCGGCCCCTAGGGTATGTCTGCTACGATCGGTTCACACAAGGACGGACACGACAGGATCTCCGTCCCCCTCTCCCCAATTTTCCACATGCTGTGCAGAAATGAATGGCACCATATGCTGTACGGAAATCATGTAGTCCTTCCATGAGTGCTCGGTGCTTGCCCTCGTGTCGAGTTCCACTTTTCTTAAAAAAACAGCGTGTCTTGTTGCCAATACCTGTGAGTGGTTGCCGTCAAGTACATCCTCCCTACTATGCAAACTTTGTCCTAAGCTTCTCTGAAGAGTGTCCTTGGTTTGTTAGAACATGAATCCATTAAAGTCACTTATGCTCTATTCTTGGTCCTCGTCTATATCATCCCACATCTTGTTACAATCTCTATAGATATCAATCTACTTGATCCGAGTAGTTATGTTAGACTCATTCGCGCAGGCGAGAATGCCTCAACCCATGGGACGAGTCTGCATTATATCCAAGTTAATTTTCAAGGATTGGTACCCTTGCGTATATAACCGTGATTGGCTTCCTAATTATGAACCAATATTGCTGCTCTCATGGAAGGCCTCATCGTATATGACCCCCTTCCTTGAAAATCCATCACCATGGAAGCTTAGTCCGAAGGTCTTGATTTTTGCATCTTGTAGGATGGCTAAGGGTTGGTTGTGTTTCCATCACCAAGCTTTACCAACGAGGCTTGTGTCGCAGAGACTGTAAGGCCCTTAAACGGACAAGTAGTAGCACAACGTCCATTTTGTCACTTTCAAAGTAGTGTCCCAGCTTGTTAATGGACGCTTTAAGTTATCCTTTGGTTTTGGCTATGGAGGGGGGATGCTCAATGGACCATTGCTCGTCCTCCTCCTCCTCAGATTCAGGTTCACGTTCAGTTGTGTGGGCTCTTAAGTTCCCATTCATCCATATTCGGATAAGTCTCTCCAAATTTTGGGAATGAGGGGATGCTCAAGGGAGCCAGCTATGGAATTTCTTTGTAAAAGTGAACTTATCAGAGCTCGGGTCTTCGAGGATAAGAAGGCACTAGGGCCTGCTATGTCTCACGTGAGTGAGATTCATAGTCAGGACTTGCAGTGATTCTTCCCTAGGAGGTGGTCCCTCTAAAGGGGATGAAATGAAGTCATCTCATGGATCATCTTAAAGAAAATGTTACATTGGCTATGATGATCCATGAAGGATAACCCCCACCACTGGTGAGTCCTTCGTCACTACATATTTAGCAATGCCAAATCTGGCTAGATTGGTTCCAAAGGCCTCTGGAATTGGCTCTTTTTAAGAATGTTCATAAGTTCAGCTATGGCCTTTTGCACACTCTGAGGTTTCCTTATTAGTTCTATGATTGACTCCCTGTACCTTCCTTTGTTGCAAGCACTTGTGCTTGTTTCATTCACTCCTTCTCTAATACAGGGTTGGGGTACTCTTTGAGTTTCTTTGGAAGGTTTGTGTAGTCAATGGGTTTCTTCTCCCCTTGGGAAGAGTAGGTTTGTTTTCATATACTCTTCGAGGTTTTCTCCTTTTGAACCTATGTTCTGGTCCTTTATAATTTTCAAGGGCTATGCTAAAGTCTTTGGGACTTATGCCTCATGCTTTTTGGTGCTGCCGACTTTGAGGTTGAAGCCTACTTCTTAGCTACGTTGGATGTTTCCTTGAGTAACTTCCCTCATCTTGGTCTGTAGCTTTGTGATGGTATTAAGGGGGACTATATGAATAAGTCTACCTTGTATACAATTAACAAGTTAAGGTTCATCGTCGGAAGTGGCTGATGCTACAGCCACTAGGGTGCAACAGACACTAGGGTGATTATTACTCTATTGGTATAATCCTTGAAAGCATGTTCGTATCCGCACTTGTAACATGTGCCTTGTATGGGAATGACATCGGGATTTCGCACTAGATTCAAAGATGAAATTAGGGCACTTGGTGCAACAGCTCTATATAAGGACACTCGGTAATATGGTGGATGCCCTTACAATGCAAACACTAGAGAGGTGGCCTATCTGACATGTTCTTAAAGTCTCTCACTCTTTTTTGCACCATAGTTTAAAACAAGGAGTCAAAGTCAAGGGTTAGGGGATGTTCTGGATATTCAAATGAATTGGAATGCTCATATGACTCGTAGCTCTCATGTTCTAGACTCTTAGAGTCTACCCCCACTAGCAGTCACTCACTAAGTACTATTATACTAGTGTAATTCCAAGAGAAACCAATTGGGGTGGTAATAACAAAGGTGGGTATGGGATTGGTGGTTAGTCTATACATATCTCTTGGTACAAGGTTTTAAAAAATAGGTTATGCATGTTGGTTGAGAAGCATTTAGTATGGGCACAGTGGGGCTAGTAGTTGCTTTGACATCGAGAGCATAGGTTATGGTGTTGGGTTTCCTATACCAACGATGGGTTATATTATGGTTCTCGTACTACTAACAATGAGCACAATATTTTTGATGTTGTCTAGGCCTTAGCATTAGACACTCGGTGCTTGTGTGCTTGTATGGTTTCGATAGTAGATTGCTACCAAACCATATCTCTCTGTGGAAATGAATGTGGGTGTCTCGCCTTGAGGTTTCCCTTCAGGTTGGCCTTTGGCCTAAACAGTTGAGTGGATTTTCTGCCAATGTCCATGTTCTTGACTAGGACTTTAGCTGGTGTTGGTTGGGTGCTCTTAGTGGATATATTGAGGCTTTAGATGATGCATCTCCTATCTCTTGGTTTGGGTGGATGACTTCTACATCCTTATTATACAGATTATCTACTAGTTCTATTACCTTGAAGCTGTAGTGTCTAGATTTGTATAAATGGTTCTCTTATTAAGACCGAGACTGATCATAAATTGATGAATAAGCGATAAGTCAACTAGTCTCTCACGGGGGCTATGTCTCATGTGGAGATATTTGGTTCACGGAGGATGTGTCTCTGGGGGAGATACTCTATTCTAGCAATATACTCATGTATTGTTTCACACTTCTCTTGGTTGAGGCTATAAATTTGTCTGATGGGGCTCGAATTAGCTCTCCACTCAAACAAGAATCCCACAATGAATGTGTGTCTTAAGACCTCATATAGCTAGCCTTTTCATATGAATCTAGAGATGTAAATCATTAAATTGCTTTACCTTTATGAAATGTCCAAATGAACAGATCTTGGTGGAATCATCAATCCTTTCCATGGCCTCACAAATTTGATCAAACTTCTCTAGATATTGAATGGGTTGTCTAGTTCCATCAAATTTGGTCATTATCATTAAGATTAGGATTGGCTTTATTTTGTCGAACTTTGAGCCTCTAGGTGCTATGTTTGTGGCAATCCTCCTTCCCATTTCAAATGCAATCCCCATCATGTTTACGTGGTAATAGAACGTAAGGGAGTGGTTGCACAAAACCCTTTGTGTGAGGGTTTGGGATTTCTTATCTTATGGGGTT